>NC_141535.1:93448125-93760000 GCF_021556685.1 Rattus norvegicus
ACACCCAGGACAGCAGCCCAGGGGTGTCAACACCACAGCAGGCTGAGCCCTCTCTCATCACTAATTAGGAAAATGCCCTACAGACTTGCCTACAGCCAGACTTTATAGGCGTGTTCTCAGTTGAGGCTCCCTCAGCCTTAGAAGAGGAGAGCATAGCATCAAGTAGTCATAAAACCAGACAGCACAGATCCACCCAGCCTACATGAGAGTGCCTCAAAAACAAAGCCAAGCCAAACCAAACCATAGCAGCAGCAGCAGCAGCAAGAACCAAACATTAAAGTGGACAGTGACAGGAGAAAACCTAATATGGATGTCTGCCCTCCACTGGAAGGTAGTACACGTGTACTCTCTCACTATGGACAAGTACATGCACGTACACATGTGTGCACACACACACACATACACACACACAGAGTTTAAATTCCTAGTGGTTTCATTCTGCATAGTTTGTAAACTCAGGTACAGTTTGAAAATGCAGTCCCATACTCATGTTGTATTTTTACAAAGCTATTCTTTATTATGTGGCATACATGTGTTTGATGGGTGGATACCAGTGTTCATGTGGAGATCAGAGGACAGCTTTATAATTTATTCTCCACTGTATAAGGTTCTCAGGGACTGAACTGGGGTTTGTCAGGCTTGTATGTCTTTACTGGTAAGCCAGCGGTCAGTGACCAGTCCTGCTTTTGTACTGTAGGTTAGTACAGGTGGCCCTCCTACTTCCTATTTATTGTGCAGTCTGTGCTGTTTTCTGAGTAAGGGACCTTTGTGTGGAGGGCAGAGGTCCATATTAGGTCTTCTCCTTTGTTGCTGTCCACCTTACTCATGACCTGACTGGGCCACTGTTAGGATGGAGGGAGTGCAGATGGGTACAGTTATGCTTGTGTGTTTGTGTGCTTTCCCTGTGCACAATCATGTGCTGCCCCGTGCAGAAGTTTAGAGGAAAGGGGGAGGTAAACGGGGAGCCCGGCAACATTTCTGGCTGTGCTCCACATGGCCTGGTTTCCTTGGATGCCATCCCAGAAGCTCTGTGTAGCGAGCACCAGCACACAAGTACAGTGCACAGTGGTGCCAGAAAGCTCTACTCTGCCTGCAGTTGTTGCAGTGGTTCAAATATTGCTATAATTTTAGCAACTAGGTTGTACATTATCCACGTGTCCTCCAGTCAACACTTTCAATATCCAAGCCTCTTCTGTTCCTGGCTGTGTTTTGTTCCTGTATTTCATCACCTGTGGTGGCTTCCTGAAGATACGTTCTTTTCTGTGCTAATAATCAGGAGTCTTACTCATTTCTTGGTAACAAGCCCTGCCCCTAGGGCTGTGTGCATGCTAGACCATATTTACAAAGTGACGCCTGTTACAGGCCAGGACTGTGTCTTAGAGGTTTCTGAGAAGAGAGAGTCCAGTGCGCTAATTCGTTTCACAACCAGGTGGGGCACTGAGTGTGCTAATTCAGGGCTGGGCAGGTAGCAATCCCATAGCCGTGCACACCTGCTGATTGGATACAGCTTATTGGGAATGTGGAAAGTCATCCCATTCTTTTTTCTAACAAAGTTCCGATTTTTAGTTATTTTTCTTTAACTTCAAATTGTCTTGCTGGTTCAAGTTACTCAGATGTTCCAAGGCAACTGTCATATAGTTCCCGAATGTCGTCTTCAGACTACATACTCCCCGGAGGCTGGAGAAATGGAGGAACATGTATGACCGAGTGCAGAACGCTGTCCAATCAATGTTAGTGGGATGCAGGAGGACACAGAATGTTGCTCAGAGAGAGCTGAGTGCAACTGGGCCCTTAGAAATTAGCATTCAATTAGCATGACTCTGACTGACCTCCATGTCTGGTGCCTGTGCCTTCTGCATACTCTGCCGTCTCTGAATGAGTTATTCTGGTTCCAAGTGTCCAGCATCCGTAAGTCAGGGACTGAGAGAGACAGTGTCTCGTGGTGGTTAAGAGCCTCTCCATCAATAAGAGCCTGGGATCTCGGCTAGATCGTTCAGCTCCTCCTTGCCGTGGTCTTCTGTCATAAACAGTGCTGAAAAGATCCCACAAAGACATGCGTAAAGCTCCTGGGATACTGTGAACTTGTATGTCACTATTGACTTCCCTCCATTTCCTGATGGTTAACACAGAGGTTTGTGTCACTAAGTAAGTCACTATATTTATTCACTAGTGCTTACTTAGTATTTATTGAAAACATAACTTTGGAACCCGAGACCACCAGCAGTCACACAGCATCTTCCCCCTCAGATCCTGTATTTAGAAGCTCCAGTACTCACGACACCAGTAAGGATGGCTGTATACATCAACCGACTTTTCTCATTTGTCGGATGTCAGTACTGTTGAGATTTCATCCTTTCCGATTGTATTCCTTTTCATCAAGCAGTGAAATGGTGGTTACTCGATGGCTTTACGGTTGCTGTCATACACGTTAGCGATAGCCAACTGCGGTCACCACGGAGTGCAGACTTTCTGAAGCCCATTGAGGGGAGCAAGTGTCTGGGAAGAGGAGCAAACCGGGAATCCTGCCAGATGACAGTAATATTTACACAGAAGATTTACCCAGTGATAAATCCCACTGGGAACAGCCTTACGGAGAATCATTTCCCCCATGACTCGTGATCTAACAGGTGCTGCTGTGAGGCTGTGGATTTCCCAAACACATAGATGGCTCGCCGTGTGCCCAAAGCCAGGGTCTCTAAAGATGATTTGAATGCATCTTTCAAAATGCGATCCTAGGCTTCGTGGCGGAAAGTCACATAGTAGGTGAGCGTTCAGGTGGTCAGGTCTAGGTATCACGGTAGAGTCAGCGGGCAGAGCTCAGGACGAGCATCAGCCTGGGGTCCTCTCAGGAGCGGACATCCTGTGTCATGCACCAAGAACTGGCTCTTGTGCAGAGACCACACTGCTGTTTGACCCTCGATCATCTCTTCCTGGGCTTTGCTCTTGAGGTACAGGCCTTGTTTTAAATGTCCCCTTGCTTTATGCACAAAACCACAGCTAACATGTGACTTCTGATCTTCACTTCCTACCTTGGCTCCCGTGTATCCTGTCCCATAATGTTAGCCTCCGAGGGGAAGTTCTAAAAAGCCAGCTTAGCTTGTAATGTAGTCCACCCGCATCCAATGCATTAGCAATGAAAACAGTTTTATTAAAATGAGGCTCATCCCAGCTGTGCACAAGGGCGTCTTGGTACCAGCAGCCATGCTGCCTGCAAAACCTGAGTCGATTGTTGTCCTGTCCCCTGGCTTTGATGACCTGTTGCTGAAAGCTGGAGTTTCCTGGACTTAGGGACTGTGTGACGACAGAGACTTCTTTTAGAAGTGGCCAAAGTTGCATCCCAGTGTCTGGGATATGACATTGTCTGTTCGTTTGAGATGAGGCTGCCGATGCTGAAACAGCAACAACAGCAACTTTAGAAATCAGAGCTAACTGTTACCACAGGCACATTTTCAAATGAGCTCGCTCCCTCCCTCCGCTTCTCTGTCTGTCTTTCTTACCTTATTATTATAAAATTATTAGTTTATAAACTAATAGTATAAATATAAATATATAAATATAAACTAGTAATCGTTTTGCTATTTTTTAAGTTTAAACAGACTTTGCCCTTTATCATTTGTGGTCGTCTTACTAAACACAGTGATTACTTCCGTTGGCTTCCGTCGTTTCTTTTAATCCCTCTGGGTAGGTATCCAGACAACTGAACATAGCAGTGTCTACAGAGTTTTGCTCTTCTTTTAAACATCAGCCAGCTCTGTTCTTTGTCATGTAGTAGGGCGGCTGCTCCTGCTGGAGGCCCAGGAGTTTCTACTTCTTGCTTTTATAGAACTTCCCGAGATATTCTTTCTGAGTCTGGCTAAAGACTGTAAGGAAATGTTGCTGCCACTACCTGATTCAGAGGAGGGACAGTTTTGATTTTATTTTATTATTTTTCATTTCAATTTTCTGTCCATCTATCTTATTTTGTTTTTTTTTCTTTAAAAATTTGATTATCTGTTTATCCATTTATTTGCTTGTTTGTTTATTATGTAAGGATGTATTGAGACAAGTCTTACTACGTTACCCAGGAAGCACTGAGACTTGACAGCCCTGACCTGGCCTCTGGAATGCACCACACCGGTTAACCCTGCCTGAACTGTGGCTCTGCAGCACTTCCTGATTCAGCCGATGCTTGTGTAAGGGCAAACTCCTTACTGTGCTGTGCTGTGCTGTGCTGTGCTGTGCTGTGACTGTGGGCTGGGGAAGAGCTGTGGGGGCCATGGAGAAGGCCGAGCTAGAGCTTGGGAAGCATCAGGGCAAAAGGAGCAGCCCTGAGAAGGCTGACAGTGACATCAGGTTCCAGTTTGACCCAAGGCCACTCCAAGGCCAGCAGTAGACCCCATAATGGAATGGCAGGTGATAACCCAGGCCCAAGAAGGGGATACATTACAGCTTTGTGTCCTAAAGACAAACTGTGGCGTACTGGAGAAACAAAGCAGGGCATCAGACCCACAAGGAGTAGTAAGTGACTAGGGACACCTGCTGGGGTCCCTGGCCCCTGCTTGCTCACTCCCTGTCGTAGTCTCTGGTGGCTTTATCTACAGATGACACATTTAATTAATGACTTCCAATTATTTCTTTTCTTAAGCTAGAAAGTGCATGTTGGGAGTCTAAACGTTGGTAATGACTTGGATGACAGTATAGAATATGACGTTGCTATCAGTCAGAAAAAAAGGCACAGAAAATAGAAAAAAGAAAAAATTTCAAGATTCTGGTGAATTATTTCACAAGCTTATAGTAAGTTAAACAGATCACAAAAGAAGCAGAAAGTATTTAACTGTATAAAATTATAACATAGTATTAGCAGATATTAAAATACTGATTTGGAATCTCATTTGCTGGGTATTAATTTTATTATCTTAAGGAATTCATTGGGATCAATCTTCTGAAAACCCCCACATCCCAGAGAAGGAGTGGCCAAAAGTCAAGAGCAGGTAATTCCCAGAAATGCAGATAGAACTGTAGCAAGTCACCAGTGCTGACTGGCTCCCGTGCACGGCTTACGTGTGTCAGTCTTAACGGATTTAACACTTCTAAGGATAAATCATAGTAACCACTGAGTCTAGAGCTCTGCCTTACAGACTGAACTTTAAAGAAAATAACTCCAAGTAGGTGTAGGTGAAAACGTCATACAAAAGACTTTACATTTATGTTATTAGTATAAGAGAGAAACATTGCAATAATGGGCTACTTAGAGAATTATGATGTGATGAACCCTCCAAAGATGATGGTGATGATGGTGGTGGTGGTGATGGTGATGATGATGATTATGGTGGTGGTGGTGGTAGTGGTGATGATGGTGATGGTGGTGGTGGTGATGGTGATGATGAAGACTCTAGCCATCAAAAGTAATAGTCACAGGCATGGAATAGAAAAAGTATTTTGAAATGTAAAGTTTAAAAGGGTGAAAATAAATGCATACAATGATACAAGTGATAGAGTTTTTAGAACCAATGTTGTGAGTTACTCTTTGTCATTTACCCTTCTGGGTTTGGTGGTTTTTGCCTGTCATTCCACTTGAGAAGCTGAGGCAGAATATTGCTGTGCACTTAAGGCCAGTCTGGGCTACTTACACCTAGCAAGACACTGTTTCACATAAACAAACAGACAAATTAGTGAATAAGAGTGAATGCAGTGTCTTTAATACTCTCTCAGCTTACGTCCCCAAGCCCAGGAGGAAAGGTAGTTCAGTGAAGCTTCCTTGTAAGGCAGTGTCTGTGAATTATGCATTCACTCTCTCACTGTAGAGCCAGCCGTTCACTAAGGGTTGGAAGAGCATTTATTTTTGTTGTGAGTGCAGTATTCTTTCCTCGTGTTTCTGCTCTGTCATCATTACCACACTCTGAGCGTAGCACAAGGGCAGTGACAGGAGGCATTTTCAGCGAAGGATTCACTCAGGATATTTGGTGGCTGCTCTGAAATTTTCGCCTCCCTTAATCTGGCCCCTTGGAATTACAGTGGGCACAAGGCTACAAGTCTCAATGCAGTGAAAAGCAGCAGTGATGACGGTACTTTACCATGGCCTTCTAGCTGTCTCCGGGGATTCTCAGTGGTCACCATTACAAATACAGCAGGAACTGGCCCCATAAAATGGACAGCCATTGGCACCCATGATTCTAACCCACCGCAAGTGGAAAGCTAGTGTGTGTCTTCTAAACAGAAAATAAGTCAAAATCGCAAAACTCAAAAAACTCACAATCTTACTTAAATACATTCTCAGCGTTCTTTCCTGTTGATGTAGACTGAATTGTGTTTTTAAAAGCAAGATATTTTGTGCTTCATAATTTTAGCAAGAATGTCAACTGCTTTATTGTTTTCTCCCTCCCTCCCTCCCTCCCTCCCTCCCTCCCTCCCTCCCTCCCTCCCTCCCTCCCTTCGTTATCTCTAAGGTGACAGGAACATTCCATCTGGAGAGACGGTAAGCAGTTTTCTCTATAGTTTTACTAACCTAAAGCTATAACCTCTAGAGATTTCACACTAATGAAAGATGCAGAGAAAACAAGACACTGGTCAGAAACCCTGGGTCACAAGTTTCCTTTTGGACTGGTAGATTCCTGGGTTTTCATTTTGTTATGTAGTCTAAGCTAAAGAAGCTTGCTGACTGAAACTACCAAGCTCCAGGAAAGTCTGTCTTTGCCAGAAGGAGAATTCTAGTGAGGCAAAGTCTTACACAGCATCCACTGTACTGAACACCACAGAAGGTGTGTGGGTCCATCCCGTCTGTGCCAGAGGAAAGTTTGTGGGGAGCCCAGATGTCTGCTCTGTGAAGCCACGAGGAAGCCTTCCAGCATCCAAAAGTAAAGCTTGGTGTTTCCTCCCTGGAGGGAAGTGGGGTTTCCATGGACCTCACAGAAAACTCAAGCAGTCCTTCTTCTTGCCTACTGTTGGCAAGCCTAAGGGGAATTAGACTTCTGCCCTACCTGGCAGCCACAAGGCAATATTCTCCACTTCAAAGACAGCTAGCTCCGGTTCAGTCTTAGTTACTTTTCTATTGCTGTGATAAGGTTTATTGTCATGACCAAGGCAACTTGTGGAAGAAAGAGCTTTTTAGGGGTGCACAGTTTCAGAGGGCTAGAGTCCATACCATCATGGCAGCGGGCTGGCAGGCATGGTGCTGGAGCACTCATGTATTGATCTGTACGCACAGCAGGGAGTGATAACTGGAAATGCCTTGGGCTTTTGACACCTCAAAGCCCCATCCCACCCCTGTGCCAACAAGGCCATACCTCCTAATCCTTCCCAAACAGTTCCACCAACAGGGGACCAGGTATTTAAACACACGAGTCTGGGGTCATTCTCACTCAAACCACCACAGTGCCCATCAAAAGATTAACTGTGTAGGTATACACAGTGAAATGGTCAAAGAAGAATAAATCATATCATTCGTAGGAAAGTGGATTGAGCAAAATAAACCAACCATAAAGGCAAATACATGTTTCCTCTCGTATGTAGACTCTAGATTAAAGGGAAAATAGTAAGAAAATGGTGAGTCGTTAGGAAACAAAAAGTGGAGCAGTGGAGGGAGAGAGGAGACGAGAGATGAGGGAGTTTGTCAAAAGACATGCATATATGAAAACTTATAATGAAACTCATGGTCTTATACAGTTAAGAGGCACTGATGAAAAGTCCAAATAACAAGTTTTCAGTGACATTTAGTCTCACAACTTAATGCAAAAAAAATGGTTTTAAATAAAAATCTTTCACAGCATAAAAAGCCAGAATGATCTCAGACTGAACAATTTTGATCAGGACAAACCAACACTGAAGTGTCAGAGATGTGAGAATTACCCGGTGTATTTTAAAGGTGCTAAAAGGGTTTCAGTTAACAATTAAGAACATGCTTGAAACAAAGGGAAAGCAGGTTCAGCAAGAAAATAATTTCTACTGAGGAACCAGACTCAGAAAAGACAAAGTATTTCTCGTGTGCTCAGAGAACTGTCCATCCATCCTCCGTAGCCAGAGAACATGTGCTTCAGAAATGAGCCGCAAGTCACGACGTCCTCAGATGGATAATATGTCCCACCAGATCTATCTGCAGGTGATGTCTGAAAGCTATCCCAATAAAGAAGAAACCCTGGAATGTCATGAAGGACAGGTTGGCATGGCACGCAAAAAAAAAAAAAAAATAAAGTATGTAAATAAAATAGTTTTCCCTCTCTCTCTCTCTTTTTTTTTTTTTTTTTTTTTTTTTGGTTCTTTTTTTCGGAGCTGGGGACCGAACCCAGGGCCTTGCGCTTCCTAGGCAAGCGCTCTACCACTGAGCTAAATCCCCAACCCCAGTTTTCCCTCTCTTAAATGTACTAAATTATGTTTGGTTGAAAGAGAAAGTATGGTATCTGATATACTAGACTGCATAGAGAAAACATCTTAGATACTTGGAGAGAAGGAAAGAAAGATATGAGAGCCAAGCCTTCCATATTTCATTTGAACTAGGAGTAAACCAGTGGCATTTGATAAGGTAGCGTACAGTTAATGTAATCTAGATCAGCAAAAAAATCTATACAAACTGTGGACAATTAAAAATAGGAGTCTTAGGCAGGAGGTGATGACACACACCTTTAATCCCAGCCCTTGAGAGGCAGAGGCAGGTGGACTTCCAAGTTCCAGCCTGTTCCACAGATCAAGTTTCAGGATAGCCAGGCCTACACAGAGAAACAAAAAACAAAACAAAACAAAACAAAACAAAAAGAAGTAGTAATGATAGTGGTAGTAGAAGTAATAGTAGCACTAATAGCAGCAGCAGCAGCAGCAGTAGTAGTAGTAGTAGTAGTAGTAATAGTAGTAATAGTAAGTAGCATTAAGAGTAGTATTAGTAATAGTAGTAGTAGTAATTACACTATATTCTAGTCCATAAAACAAACCTCAAAATATTTGAAAGACTAAAATCATATACAGCATGTTTTATGGCTGTAATAAAAGTGAATTATAAAAAATAGAAAACCGTTTTGACACTTGGAAACAATGGCTAGCTCTCTTCTCTATAACCTGTGAATCCATGAGGGATTCTTGAGGGGAAGCTTAGAATGTAATACACTAAATGACCATGAAAACAGAACATATGAAAATTTGCAGGGCACAGCTAATGCAGCACTGGCAGGAAGCTTACTGTAGTTAGTGAGAGCATGCGCTAGAGAAGAGGAAAAATGTCCAGTGACTAATCCATTTCCATCTAAGAACCCAGTGCAAAAGGTACTCAGTGAGTGACACAGTAAAGCGCTTGCCCTGAAGGCGTGGGCTCAATCTCTAAAACCCACATTAAAAAATAAAAATCCAGTCATGGTAGTGCATGCCTGTGTCTGTACATGGTAAAGATAATTTCACAACCAGCCGTTGCGTATGTAAGTCAGCATCTACAGGGTCACCAGTCACAGGTTTCAACCTTGTCTCAGTTCTAAGTTCTACTTCATTGTAGGCTGGGGCTCTAGCACACAGGCCGAGTGCATGCCTGGGTGGGAGTGGGGGCTCTAGCACAGGAGCTGAGTGTGTGCTGCTGCAGGGGGCGGGGGTAGAGGCGGGGTGGCTCTAGCATAGGAGTCTAGTATGTGGTTAGCATGAAGAGATTGTATTTCAATCTCTAGTTAGAATCCCTTGAGGTTCTAGTTTCATCACAGACCTCTCATCTTGCTGGGAAAGAAATAGATTGAAAGAAAGGTGGTTTGCATGTTTTAAAGAACTGGATTTTTATAACATGGACTGTATGTTGTTCACGCAGTTGTAGGGCTTATCATAGAGCTTAGCAGATACTAGGTTTCAATAGAGACCATTTAGAAGGTAGGATGAGTGGTAGGACAGTGACGTGCTGATGGATGTTTAACAGTTCACTCCCCCGAAGAAAACTGGAAACCCCCCATTGTCTGCAACCTCCCACTGTAGACATTGTGTAAGTGTGGGCTCAGCCAGTCAGCCCACTCTCCAGTTAGAATGAGGTGTGGTAACAAGTGCCCGAGAGGAGCCGGCGGGAGCTGACCCCCATCGGCTGAGGATGGAACTGATTTAAGTAGCTCAGTGCCTTTATTTTCTGATGCCAGACCTGTGTAGTCCACTTCAAACTATAATGGAAACATGGGCCCAGTCCCTTTCCATTTATATTGTTGGTGGAATGGCATAGAGGACGATAGCTCACTGTTGTCTGACTCAGGGTAGAAGAAGCTGGTTAATTTTTCTTGATCAGTTATTTCATTTCTCAAAGGATGATTGCCTTTGAGAGATACTCTAAAGGTCACCATACCTAAAGGAAGCCTTCCTTTTGTAAGGAATTGGGGGGGAGGGAGTTCCGGGCATTTTGCACCACAGGCTTATCTCTCAGTGGTGAAAGTAGATATGTCACTTTGATCCTGAGAAAGCATTCTCCCCGCACCCTCCCTACAGCTGTTACAAACCCAACCCCAAAGCGGTGTTGTGGCGTGGGCCCCGGGCCACGGTCTCCTCTGCTTTGACAGGGTTTATTTATTCCAAGGATTGCTGTGCAGCTTTGTTACCATGGAGATTTCAGGTGAGCTAACCTGTGCAAGAAAGCCTCAGGGCATCCAGTCCAGTGTCTTCTGGAGCTCTATGGGATTAGGAGTCCCTCGTATCCTCACATTTTGCACTGTGAGTCACGGGGTCCTGGCAACAGTGGTTTGAAGCTCCTGGTTCCAGTATCTTGAGACAGTAATGTTGAAAATGGGTAAAGGCCTGAGCAGAGGGAGGTAGATCTGGGGCGTTGGTGAACCTACTAAGGATTGTTTCCTTTATGGCATTCAATTGTGGCTGCTCAGTGACACTAACAAGTTTACAAAAAGCAGATGGCAAATTACCAACTGAAGTTATCACTGACTGCATCCCAGACATGAAGGGAACTGCTTTCCTTCTCCGTGTTTCCGTAGCTTCTTCAGGGTGCACTGGCACTGTGACGGCGAGGAGTCACACGTGAATAGGAAAATGAAGCAGTTTTGTTGATTTTTTTTTTTATTATTTAATCACTTTAGTGTGTATAGCAAATACAAACCATAGTACAATAGTGTCAACAAATACACAGCCCCTGTAATTGAAATTCACCTAACAGTGGTGACCATGTGTTTTAGTGCGGTTGTTTTGAGAATAGACAGACATTTCTATGTGTGAAACTGAATTAACTAGGTTTAATTATTGTGAATTATTAATCAACCAAGTTTATTACAGGCCTTTGAGAAATGACAGGTTTGTGAGAAATCTTAAAACAAAGGTCAAATTCTCCAAGCCTTTGGGCTGTTCTCGAACCTTAGGGTACTGGTACATGACAGTGGTCACTGGAGTGAATCAAAAAGGCCAGGTTTCAGGGGATCCTAGTGTCAGCCTTCATCCTGGAAGAGAACTTCCCTCTGTGGTACAGCTACCTCTGAGTTTCAGCAGTATAATTTAGTAATTCAATGGTCATTTAAAAATAAATTTTAAACAACTGTAAGGGTCCCATATTGTTAAATGTACTAGTGATGTAGGTCAAGAGTTACTAAGTCTGTTTGATTAGAGGTACCTGACAGTAAATTTCTTTCCTCAAAAGAAAATTTCTTTTTTCACTATGAGGTATGTACGACCCCATAGTGGTGCAGATCAGGGGTGATGAGCAGACTTAATGGAGAAGAACTCTCTTCCTTCTGCCTCTCTGCTCCTTTCTCAGAATCCATAGATTTACTTATTCGGAGGAATGGCTCTTCACACACAGCAGGGGATTTGGCCATGGAGATAATTGTCTTAGAGCTTTAGAACCCCAAGCATGTGCATGGTTCTTTCCTGCCTCTCTTACAGCAGAGTCCTGGAGCAGGTGCCTGCCACCCAACTTGGTGGCCAGCCTCGGTCAGTCCTGTGACCAGTTTCTTTCCTCTAGCAAAGCTGAACCTCAGATCTTATAAAAGGAAGATGCAAAGGATGACATGATGGTATTAGGAGAGCAGCACACTGCTCAAGAGCGACAGATAGTAGTCGAACAGTGAAATAGCAAAGCCCACCAATGAAATGTCATTTAGTATTTCATGGGAATATAGCAATTCCACAAATGATTTGTCACCCGGCAAGCATGTCTACAATTTCACTAGTATATATCAGAATTTACCTGACCTCCAGTGGACACTAAATAAACTGCCATATCCATTTTATACCCTAGAGGTTGAATTCATAATTAGAATTTTTAGTATCAGACATTCAAGAGTTTCACAATGGTCTGTGACACAGAAAACATTATCCTTTAATTATCTCGGTCTGTGTTGCTATAACAAAACACCGGGCGATGGACGCCTTATTAGAACCTTCCCTGAAGGTTTGGAGGCTGAGGAGCCCAAGCTCACATTCATGGCTCAAGCACTTAGGCAGCAAGTGCCTCCAGCACAGGTGTGCACCTGTTACCAAGCAGCTGCTGTCACAGATACCTAACGCTCATCTAGGGCTTCTGTGAGTCAAGAATCCAGGCACAGACTTACCTCGGCCACCCACCCACTCAAGGGCTCCCTCATAAACAACCTGAGTAGAAGGTCCAGCCTGCGATAAGCTTGCTCTGGCAGCCCACCTGGGGCGTGATACTCCTCCAAGCTTGTTTATGTGGTTATTGGCATGGATCAGTTCCCATTGGGTGGTTGATCTGAAGGTCACAGACAACCCTCAGTTTCTTGCTGCTTGACTTTCCCCAGAGTGGCCATGTGCTTTAGGAAGCCAGTGTTGTAACCGGAAGTAGCCACAACCTTAGTTTGCTCACCACAAAACTGATAGCCCATCATTGTACCACATCCTGTGGGTCACAGGCTAGTCCTGAGTTCTTTCGCCAAGGGGCTGATGGGAGATGAGCATCATCAGGGGCAGTCTTTGAGTCTGCCCACCATACCGAAATGTTGAGGTAAGTAGCCCTACTCTGCTGTTTGGGAACACTTTGCTAGAGGAAAGAAAACTGCCCTTGAGTAGGCGCTCACTGGAATCCGTGACGCATCAAAAATCTGTAAGGCTGAACCTCAGTATGTACCTGAGAACTCCAGGTCAGCACACACCAACTTCCTAACTAACATCCGTGGTAGCCAACTTGTGCAGTCAGCCCAGGTGTCCATCATGGAGGGGTCAATGGAACAGATTAGTCTAGCACATACTGCAGTGTTATCAGGTGTCCATCATGGAGGGGTCAATGGAACAGATTAGTCTAGCACATACTGCAGTGTTATCAGGTGTCCATCATGGAGGGGTCAATGGAACAGATTAGTCTAGCACATACTGCAGTGTTATCAGGTCATAAGGACACAATCAGAGCTTTGCATGAATGTGGTCTGGAGTATAGACCCTGTTGAGTAAAGTAAGCAAATTTCATACAGACAAATCCCACATTTCCTCTTATGTGAAAATCTAGGCTTAAAGGAGAAAACAGACCAGTGGAAGAGGAAGTATTGGGGCTGAAGAGTGGGAAGTAGGAAGTGAGAGAGTAATGGAGGTCAGGGGCAGGGAGTATGATCAAAGTAAAGAAAATACATGTAAGAAAATATAACGACAGTTACTTTGTACAGTTACTGTATATCAGTAAAAGCTGAAGAAAGTCAACACAGCTGAATGTCCTAGTTAATTGGGTACCCAAGGTTCCTAAGGAGTTGATTCAAAAGCCTTTGATACCCCAGCATTCTAGGTTGTGATGACTCACTGTTAATGGATGTCAAGTACTGCGTGGATGAGGGCTTGTCTGTCACAGGAAAGTGTATCTGACCATCTTCCAGCCAGAGGAATGCAGAGTCGTACACTTGCTGGGGCCTGGGAAACCGAGTTAGATTCTCCAGACTTGGGTCAACCATTATGGTGAGGCTAGGGCACCATCATGTTTAAAAGGGCATTCTCTTCCATATGACTCACAGAGGAGAACTAGCTGGTAATCGTGCAGGAAGTGGATTGGCTATAACATGTACCTGATTTTAAACAGGCCAAAGACTGTTGTGTTTATGATGTACGATGAGGAGTGGATGACATCTGACAGTGACCCGCCTTAGCTGATTTTTATCTGAAGTCCAATGAGATGGCATTCCCACAGCACTCGGTACACAGCACCTTTCACACGGCAAGAACCGAGCAAAGCCGTAGCTAATTTTTGTGATTGGCAGTTAATGGCCGTCATCCTGCAAGTTCCTAAAATGAGCTATTATGATTTGCTTTTTTTGCCCCTGATATTTGAAACTGGATTTATGGAATGGATGTACAAGGCTATTGTCAGCTTTTGTAAGGGACTGGGTTATCAGCAAAGTGACTGTATCAAACAGATGATGCATAATGACCTGCACTTCTATCTGAAATGCTTAATGAGTATGACACTTGACAAGGGCCCTTTGGCGGAAAGTGGGCTCCCCACTCTCCCGCTCTCAAGTGATGGTAGAATAAAGGCCCAGATTATGCTTAGTGGTCGGGCAAGTTCAGAGGGCTTTTAATGCAGCTCTGTTCAGCTTGCCTGTGCCTGTGATAACTGATAATTTGGTGACTGGCTGAGCAATTGCTCTGCAGTGAGCTGAAGGAAGGGCTCTATTCATGAGGCTGGCAGTACTTCAAAGGGCAGTGAAGGAGTATTTGAAGCAACATGACACCGATGCAGTCAGTCACTGTAGAGCAGTTTTAATAGAGCACTGTAGTAAGCTAAAATCGGTCAGGGAGGATAGCTGCTAAGGGGACTGCAAAGCCTGCTGAGCCTCGGCCTAAGGAAGGCCAGCTGGCCACTCGGGTGTCTCCTTGGAGACCCGAGGGACTTGGAAACACCATCCTGCCTTCCTCTTTGCACACCCTTACTGCTGTGCTGTTGTGTATGTGCCTTGTGACTTGAGCTGCCCTCCTCTCCCTCACTGACTAGATAGATGAATACCATTCAGTCTTTTGATGGAGAGGTAGAACGCTACCAAACTCTAGAATATTTTAACAAATGTTACCTTTATTGCACTTGTCAAGATTAAGTCCATGGTCCATTATGAATATGGCAGGTTCTTCTGAGTGGTTAACTGATTTCCCAATCGGGCATCATGATGCTAGAGACACAGGGAAGTTGTTCTAAGTGAGGTGTTCCTCAGGTTTGCTTTATATGGGGGCAGCGTGGAACTTCTTTATTTTTAGCTCTTTTCCCGTGCATGAGCATGTGTCAGAGGCCGGGTAATTACCTAGCCTGTAAAATGGAAATATCAGTAATGCTTCCTCATGGGATTGGTGCACGGACGCTGTGTCTTTGCAATAGCTGATGATATTCTTGTGCCTAATGAGTGGTAATAGCGCCATTAATTAGAAACTCACATGTTCATCTGCCAAGGTGCGAAGAGACTTGGGTTGCTCTTAGGAGGTGTGAGATGTTTATTTGCCTATGAACCTTTCTTTCTTTCTGGTACCTGAAAGAAAGACTTGAGTTTCTGATACGCCGGGGTGTGTTCTTGAAGAGCCCCCAGGATACCGTAACCATTCAGCTACCTTTCTAAGTAAGGGTACTGTTATGCGTGCATTTCTTTCTTGCCTAAAATATTTTATGTTCTGGGACAGCATTTTGAAAGATGGTTCGAAGACTTGGTTCTTGGGGCTGTACACCGTATCACAGAGGAAGCTGCATTCCACCGTCAAGGTCGGAGCTGAGAGAAGTTAGCTGTGCGTCTCTCAGCAGTCCTGTCTGTCCTTCCTCCTTCCCTAGCTGGACCTGTTCTCTTCCAGGTTTGTCTGAAGTATTCTGTGCGACCTCAGTTTCAGGAGAGGTGCTGAGAGGAACTGTGGAAGTCAGGTAGATGAAAATCTCAGACCTGTAGTGACTCGCTCGAACTTCTGGTGGGCATAATCATGCTTTACTAATTATTACTAATTGGTTTTATTTTTCTAACTAATATTCAGTATCAGCAGATTATACTGTTTGCTGAAGTGACAAGCATCCCCAAATTTCAATGTTTGAACAACAGAGGTGTACTCCTGCCATTCACTTTGTAGCCACTGAGAACTCAGAAAAACGAAGGAAGATAATTGAGCACCAACGTTAGTTAGGGAGCTAACACGCAGGCTTCTTCTCATACCTCACTGACTGATGCGCACTGTCTGGCCATAACTGAGTTTAGCAGACAGTCTCACCTTAGATCTGGGTGCCGGTTTCTGTTGCTCTAACAAAATAACCTGAGTTAATTTATAAAGGAAAAAGGTCTGTTTTGGTTTGTGGTTTTGAAGGCTCAGTGCAGGGTCAGCTGGATCCATGTTTTGGCCTGTGGGTGGAGCAGACAACTCAGATCAACAGCCAGGAAGCAAAAGGGGGAAAGGTAAGAAGGATGGGGCCAGCGTCTCATAATTCCTGTCTAGGGCAGTCAGTGAAGAGGTCTAG
The DNA here is from genome assembly GCF_021556685.1 of Rattus norvegicus. Taxonomy (NCBI): domain Eukaryota; kingdom Metazoa; phylum Chordata; class Mammalia; order Rodentia; family Muridae; genus Rattus; species Rattus norvegicus. The sequence continues at coordinate 93,464,456 of NC_141535.1, forward strand.
CGACCGTGCACAGGGCCTGTGTACACAGCACCTCCCAGCAGTCCACCCTGAGGGCTGAGGGCGTCTGTGTGTAGATCTTCCAAGAAGTTATTCACAGCACAGCGGCCTCGAGGGAGGGGACCTGTGAGCAGTTTAAAGACTGGAGCACCACAGGTATTTTTATCAATTTCTTCTGTATTGATTTATTCACAAAATCCAGTGTTGGAAGAAGTATTGTACAGACTCCCCTGGCCCTCCCAGAGTTCATAGTTCGTGTCCAATGAAGTCACTTCACGTTTATACAGACCATTGAGTACTTCAAGTTTTGTGAAGATTTTTTTTAAAGAAGTAATCACTCGAGTTAATTTTTCGTTACGGTTTTATCATGGAAAGTGTGACAGCAGGGCTGTCGATCCGTTTTTCTTTCCTTTGTTTATTCTTACCTGGTTAAGGTGACTCTGCAGGAGTGTGGAGGAAGTGCCCAAACCACTCACTACCCACCATGCTTGGTCCCACCTTCATGGGCAGCCTTGGCTGTGTTAGGGGACACCTTGGCAGGACAGTAACTCAGACGAAGTGTGGGGTAAGCAACAAACACTGGAAATAAAGTCAGGACAGACTTTAGTGGGGAGTGGTCAGGAGAACTCTGTTTGCTTGTCTCTGATAACACAGTGTGTGGCATTGCAGTGTTTGGAAGCCACAAGGTAGGTCTGCAGCACTTTGCTTTAGGCTGCATGCGTCCCTGCCTCTGTGGGTCCTGCTGGAGAGCAGGGGCCTGCAGCTGGCAGGAAAGCACAGGCTCTGCAGTTCCTCACAGCTTTTCCTGTCCGCTCTGTAGCCGGTCTGGGGCTCAGCTGCTCTCTGGGGTTACTGTCTGGGAAGGTTGACAGCCCCAGCATGAGCGGTATTATTTTTTAAAATTCCAAAACATTGTGGCCTCTGCCTCATTGCTTCCTTCTTTAGCCAATGCCCCCTTAGACATGAAATACATTTTCCTCTTTAGAGTTGGGGAAAGAAAAACATTCAGAGCTATATCCAGTCCCTGCTGCTTTTGAAGAAAGAGTGATGTTTGACTCAGGAAGGCGTCAACAACGAAAGCTACATTTAACTTTTGTTGTTTGGACTTAGCACTGGAACAAGACCAAACCAGTTTCCTCGTGTGTGTGTGTGTGTGTGTGTGTGTGTGTGTGTGTGTGTGTGTGTGTGTGTTGTCTGAGTGGCACTAAGCCCAGAGACATGTTTGCATTGCCAAGGGATGGCTCTAAGTATAGTGTGCGGTGGGGAAGATTGTTTCCTCATGCAGCCGACTGGTGTGTGCTCCGTGCCTGCCGCCCTCCGGGAGGAAGTCTGGCCGAGCTGCAGACTGCACTGAGGAACGTGGAGACATGAGCCCAGGCAGGCTGGCTTTGCACACGTGTCTCCAGCCAAAATCAACCTTGCTGGCTGTTTTGATTCTTTCAGATTTAGGAGTGTAATTAAACTCACAACAATGGCCAGCTTTGAGCGACTGGGAAAGAAGCACTGTATACCCCGTGTTTAAACGCAGACTGTTTATAAAGTATAAAAGCACTCCCGACACGCGTGCCCCGTGTTAGCGCATCTCCCAGCCAGCTCTGAAATCTGAGCCTTCTCACCTGTCCTCACAGACGGCTGTTTGCTCTTTTCCAGTTTAATCTTCTTGCGTTGAACAGCAAGAGGGACCATGGGGCCTGTTTGAGGATGCTGGCTTTAAAAGATTGCTTTCTCCAGAAGCAGAGCCAGGGACCCACAAAGAACCGAGGCTCAAAAACCCCTACTGTTCTCTTGCCTTCAGCAATTAAGTAAAATCGACTTTGAAACCTCGGCTCATAAATCACGTTGCCCCAGAGGGATGGAGTGAGCTGGTTTGATTGTTGTTTCGGTCTAGTTTTTTTTAATTTTTTGGTAGAGGTTTGTTTTATCTCAGTTTGTTTTCTTCATTTTATCTTTTTTCCTTGGCCGGGGATATAAAGCGGCAGCGTTTGCAGATTAATGTTGATTTGGATTTTATGGTAAAAGCTTTCTGTGCCTCAGGAAGTACTGCAGAGTAGCCAGTCCACATTCCATAATGAAATCATCTATGCTGATGTATTACTGAGGAGCAGTTCAGCCCAGCATGGAATTGGTTCTAAAAACCCATGCTTCATAGCGAGAGACCATTAACTCAGTAACAGAGCTGCGCTGCATGCCAGGCAGCTCTAGAAACAGTGACAAAAACATACAGCTCTGACCTCAGAGGGATAGCAGTCTAACCTCTAGTCACATATGAATGACCATGGCCTGAAGACACGGATTTAGGGTCCCTCAAATCACATGTTCTCACATGGAGGCAGTCTAACAAAGCCTTTATAGTAACAGAACAAAGAAAGCCATAAATCAAGACACCTTTCACAGACATTGGCGGAAGATTAGGTGGGCAGGTTAAAGCCAAGTACCTCTGCTGGAGGCCTCAGCTGTTAGACAGAGGCACCATTCGCCTTATATAGGAGGATATTCACTCTTATAAAGGAGAGCATTTACTTGGGTCTAGATCACAGTTCAGAGAGTTAGCCCATTACCATCATGGGGTAAGCATAGCAGCACTCAGGCACACATGGTGCTGGAGAGATATCCGAGAGTTCTATTCTACATCTGGGTCAGCAGGCAGCAGGAAGCAAAAGTGACACTGGGCCTGGCCCTCAAAGCCCACCCCCAGTGACACACTTCCTCTAACAGGCCACACCCACTCCAGCAAGAGCACACCTCCTAACAGGGCCACACCCTGTGAGTCTGTGGGGTCATTTTTTCATTCTGCTAGCTATCTTTGCAGCGTGCTCAGTAGAAGACAAAGCAGCATATTTGAGCATCGATGTCAAGAGTCTTCATGTGAACTACTATTATCTTCAAGGCGTATTTAGAGAACAGTAGAAATATATTAAAGACTTTTTCTCCATCCAAAATGATTGTGTGGTTTATTTTATTTGTCCCTTGGATCTATTGATATACTTGTATTGACAAGTCATCCTGTATTCTTGATCTTTTAACACTCTAAATTCAGTTTGCAAATATTTTTATTGGTGTGTGTGTGTGTGTGTGTGTGTGTGTGTAGATCGCAGGACAGTTTGCTGAAGTGGTTTCTTAGAGAATGAGCATATAAGGGCTCAAACTAACTGTTAGGTTTGACAGCTGTGAGTACCTTAGCCCTCTTGTCAGTCATTCAGTTCCTCAGTCTCCTCATATTCTGTGAGGATTTTCGTATTTGTGTTCATCAAGAAAAGTGGGCTATAATTTCTATACTAGTTTTCACGTTAAGGTAATACTGACTTTGAAAGTAAGTTTGGCAGTATCCCTTTGAAGCCTTCCTGTTTGATAAAGCATCTAAAGAACTATGTCTACTAGTTCTTAATCTCAAGTTTGCAATGTTGACTCACCTGGAGTGAGTGGTCCTCAGTTGAGGAACTGCCCAGGTCAGATGGTCTGTGGCCTCGTCTGCGAGACTGTCTTGACTGATACTGGTGTGAGTGGACTTAGCACTTAGCTCCCTGGGGCTGGCATCGGTCCTGAGCAGTGGACCTGGGTGAAAAGCTAGCTGAGCACATAAGCCTGTGGGACTGCAGGGGAATTGTATTCTTTCACATTTTCTGGTTTAGTCCCTGCCCCAATTTCATTCAGTGATGGACTGTGACCTGGAAGTTTAACCAAATAAACCCTTTACTTCCTCAAGTGGCTTTGGTCATCATGCTATCCCAGCCACAGAAAAGCACAGTAGAGCGTGGTGGGTTCTTTGTCAGCTCTTCCTATGGTCTGGCGACTGGCAGTCAATCTCTCGGACCTAGGGTTTCCTTTCATCAGTTCGAGTTTCTTCCTCAATCCCAATGCTCAGCACAGATCAGTTCATGATCTTTTAAATACCTTTGGCCCAACTTTGGCAGTCCATACACTCTACAAACGCACCAGCATTACTTTTTTAGTATTACTTTTCAAAAACATTTCCTGATGATCTCCTAGACTCTGTTGTTATTTGTTTTAATATTTCATTAGGGCCCCTGGAAACACTCTTGCTTCACAGTTAGTAACCAATAAATAGTTCTCACTGAAAAGTAAACCATCAGTTGTTGGATGGTCCAGTGTCTGAGTAGGCGGGCAGGGCACACTCACATGTGGGAGCCAAATGCTGTTTCTGTGACTCTCCTCAAAGGACTCTTGTTCTACCACTGTGGGTAACAACCAAGAAAGCGAGAGCAGCCTGACCCAGGGACTGTGGCTCCAAAGAGGGCACGGTGCCCCAGCCGCCCACTGTACCTTTGTGGTGTGGTCATTTCCTTCAAGACCAGAGGGAGGTTTTAAAACTCCTGCTTCCCCCTCCTGCCGCCTTCTACTGTACATTAGTAGTAAGATCCAAAGGAAGCAAGCTTTTTTCATAGAGTTATATATTGTAAGGATAAATATTTGCTTGTAGGTTGATGTCATTATGCAGGTGAAGGCAGGTACAGGATAGAATGAGGCCTGTCATCGGACGAGAAGGAAGGATGGGTGGGAGAAAAGTTTTAGGAAGGAGAGGAGACTGGAGGGAGGGAAGAGCAGCAGGAGAAGCAACATGAAGCAGACTAAACGATCCTCGCCATGCATCCTTACACAGACAGATACAGGTTGTTATGAATATTCTTAAGGTATGGATGTGTACAGGATCTGTCCAGATGAGCAAACTATGTCTTTATTTAGGTGGACAGTTTATCTCCTTATATTAGTTGTATGTTAATTGGATGTATTGTTCATTGAGCTTTTAACACATAAATCTGGTTGTTGGGTTATAGTTTGCTGAGTAATGATTTCACTGAATGTTGGGAGTGTGAACAGAGTTTGTAACAGGAAGCCATGCTAGTCTATAGAATGCTTTGGGCTAGCATGGTGTGGGGCCATGCTAGCACGGCCTGCAGAACTTGATGCGAGTCTCAGGCATGATAACAGCCGCCAAGGGGATGGTGTGTGAAAGCGGTAACAGAGCTAGAGTGTGTGAATCTGTGCTGAGTGGGAACTCGTGGGAACCAGGTCGGGTGCCTTTTTTTTAAATTTTACTATAACACTTGCTCATGTGGGGTTCATTGGTTGTTAGTTTGAAGTAGTATGGTTTGAGTGATTTCTCTTGGGCAGGACTGTGATATCCTACCTTCCTGGGTCATGAGTAAGAAATAGCAATGGGCCAGCTCTATTGGCCGTCCCTGTCTTCTGAGGAGACCCTTCTGTTGATGTCATAGCTGCCTGGGAGATGTGCCTAGAAGTGATCTATTAGGCGGGCTTACGCTAAATAGAAATGGATATCCCAGACCCATGGTCTTGAGTGTACTGTCCCCCTACCCCCCAGAGACACCATTGAGTAGAAGTTACAGGGCATGTAGTGCTAAATTCAAGTCAGAAGTTAAGGGCATTGTATTAGCAGAGAACTTACTTTTCAAAGTCGTTTGCACACCTGGATTGTTAAATGCAGCCTGCTGGAGTTTAGCCTCAGAGGTCACCCCTGGTCAGGTGGAGGTCTGCCCCTGGTTCTGTTACTGGTACCATAGAAATGGGTCACTGATACCTACTTATTGCTGCAGTCTATAGGAAAACTGTTTCTCATACAGTATTTACTAGATGCTAAGTGTGTATTTATGAAACACTGACTATGGGTCAGACACAAGGTTTTCCTTTGCATTTAAAAAATAAATACAGTTCCTGTCCTAAACAAATAAACTCACAATCTAGCAGACAAGTGAAGGTCATTGATCACATGATTGTCATACACACACAGACTTCTGGAATAGCATACACGCCGCACCTGTCAGTGTCCCCCTGGATGCTTGAGAATCTCCAGGCTTCTTTCTTGCAGCACATAAAGGCTGTGTAAATAGTTGCCCTAATGAGTTATTCAGGCACTGATGACAAGGAAGAGGTCAGCCCATGCCACGCGCACGTCAGTTGTCTTTCCGGGTGTTCATGTTCATGCTTGGTTAATTCCATTGACGTGGAACCCTTGGGTAGAGGGTTAGCTGGGGTGAGTGAACATCGAAGTCATTAACCCTCTAGATACTACATTGATGGAGCTTTAGTTTCTGTTTGTGAGTTGCTGGAGCCCGACCTCCAACAATGGTTCCAAAAAGGATTAGTTTCATGCCTCTTGACATGGGCTGAATGCTCCCTTCTGTTCCTAATTTTGTCTTCCAGAAGATTCCTGGAAGCTGGAAAAGATGTCTTCAAACTCCCCAGCCTCCTTCCTTCCTCCTCTCTTCTCTCCTTTCCAGAGTTTTATGTCTTTCCCAACTAACACACATTACCCTTGGGACTCAGTCTTTGTCTAGAACTTTCTCCAGCTCTTTCCCCAGCCAAGCAAGCTTGTACTTCCTACAGTCATGCTGCATGCTCCAGCCATCTAAAGGTGTACACTTTACACATTGGTTTCAAATGTCGCCGATGAACTGGTGTGCAAATATTGGACCTCAGGAAAACCTTCCAGAGCACAGCTAGCACTCCGAGGCCAAATTGCCTATAAGCTTAAGCCATTGGTGTCGGGGTTGAATATGCAGTGCCTTGTTGGTCTGTCTGTTCAGGGAATCTGAGAGCCCATCGTTCTCTTTTCACTATATACTTCCTCATTCAGTCAGGCTCCTGGGTGTTCATGAGTACAGGAGAGTTTCCACTCTGCCCTATAAGGGCTGCTTTTATACAGCAGTGACTTTGTCCTAAGGCAGACACATTATGATTTTGGGAAGTGTCATCTCTATAGTATAGCCTGTTTTCTGACAATCCAGGAAATACCACTGACATCTTGCTGTAATTTGGATGTTTCTAAAAGAACAGTGAGATTCTCATAAGGTTTTGCCGTTTATAGGAGTGCTCTGAACACCTGTTTGGAAGCCCCTCAAATTAACAGAAGGCTTTAAACACTCTTCTCCCCACTGCCAAGTTGCTCTGCTCTGGGACAAAGCCCGTTATAGTTGGAGTAGCTCTTATAGTAATTGTCGAGGCCACAGCAGAGGATTTCCATCAGCCTGAGTAGTTCTCTAATGACATCTTCATCTCCGTTCATTTTAATGCCGTATATGGAAAGGGTCATTTTAACCCTTTGCCCTTGGGTCTACTCTGCACTTAGATTGTTTCGGAAGTTTTACGGCATATAAAATAAAATAGCAGGGGCAGTGGCGGCTTAGCAGGCAGAGGTCTTTGCCACCAACAGGCCAGCTTGGCAAACCTGAGCTTGAGCCTCAGAGTCTACATAAGGGCAGAAAGAGAAAGCTTATCCACTGAGTAGTTATCCTCTGACCTCCACATGTCTGCTGTGTATGATGTCCATATTGGGGGGAGGGTGTCCACACTCATACACACACTCACACATACACTCACAAACACATCCACACTCACATAATCACTCATTCTCATACTCACTCACACTCATACATAGCCACACACACTCACACACAGTCACATTTTCACACTCACACTCTCACACACACTCACGCACACACACAAACCTTTAACAGATTCAGACTGAGTCTGTGCCGAGCTACTGTGAGCTAAGCCATTTTACATGCTATTTTGCTAGGATCTCTATTTAAGTCACAAACAGAACTTTTCAATTAAGTTGAAAACAAAATATTATGAAAGCTTGGGTGTGTTCCAGAGTAGCAAGCATCTTGATTCCTTTGGGAGATCTGGTTCATGCTCTGAGGCCAGTGTGGCCTACCACAGAGCTAGGCCATAAACTGGATTTAGCAAGTCCCGAAACTGACTAGCCATCAGAATTGGCCCCAGGTGACTAAAAGCAATTCAGTCAATTACCCGGTTTCTTCAGGCAGAACATTAGAAGGACTGGCATTGAGGAAACAGATGTGGAAAGCCCAAAGTAAGCATATGTGTTAGGGAGACAACATATTGTCAAATAGTGTAAACCAGATCTAGGATTTCACAACAGTTTTCCAACTTCGCTCGCTTGCCCTTAAAGTGAAGCAAACACTGCTTCGTGACACAGGAGCCTCCATGGGCAGCAGGCTCTGCTCTCAGCAGTCGTCTCACGCCCTAGTCCCAGTGGCATGGGTTCTGGTCCTCTGATTTCCTGTGCCAGATGCATCTCTAAGCTCCTCCTTCAGGAAGCCTTCCTTCCTTGCCTGCCTCCCTCCCTCCCTCCCTCCCTCCCTCCCTCCCTCCCTCCTGTGACCAGTCCCTGCTCCCAAGGTCAGTGCTGCGGGCCTTTTGCTCTCAGGCCTGGGCCTGCTTCCTTATGCACCGCTCCCTTGGGCATGAGAGCAGTATGTGCCCAGCCAGTTCTTGTGATCCTTGACTCAGGGACTCACAGAGTGTCAGAAGTGCAGAACTCAATACAGCGACAGACAGAACCAGGCTCAAACAAAACGGGGTTCAGCATCTTACTGAATGCTCTGAATGCTCAAGCGTGAGAATGGGGTGCTTAAACGCAGCATTCCCGGCCTTAGAAGAGCGCTTAGCTCAGCAGAGTTTCAGAAAGGTTAACTCAGGAAGGCGTAACATGAGTTAGTTGCAGGGTCTCGGCGTAAACCAGGGCTCAGCGGGCAGATGGCTCACTTGGTAAAGGGCTTGCCGTGCGACCACAGTGTCCCGAGTTTGGGGAAACTTGTAAGAAAAAAGCAAGGTGTGGCAGCTCGGTGTCTTGGGGAACAAACAGGACGATCCCTCAGGCCTGCTGGCCAGCCGGTCTAACAGAAATGGTAAGTCCTAGGTTCAACGAGAAACTGTCTCAGAACACTGAGGTAGAGGTTGATGGAGGGAAAGAACTGGCCTCTGCCTGTTCTGCACACACAGTTGTGTGCTCGTGTACACACACCGCCTCCCCTACCACGTGTGCACTTTTGAAATCCTGTGTTCTCTCACGCTTTACTTAACTGTGGAAGAGGAGCACCCTTCACTTCCGTCTCCCCACGTGCACAGGTCCTCTAAGCCACAGTCGTGTCCCAGGATCCTGCTGAATCTTCATGACCACCCTGGGAGCTTCTGTGAGTTACAGAGTGCAGGGCCGGTCTGCTCTGAGTGATGAAGCAGCTATGTCCCAGCACTATTGCCCTGTTACGGTCTTCTCCCAGGCCAAAGAACGCTCGCTAGGAAAGTGAGGTACAAGGAAATTACATCTGCTTCCCCTCGACAGAAATGCATTTAATCAGCTAAGCGTACTTGAGAGGATTTCGATGGTTTCTGTCTTTCCGAAGAGCTGGCTCGTTTCAGTGCTGGACACTCTGATTTAGAGTATGCTTGTCAGTGAGGAGCTTCTCTTGAAGCACAGCGTGCTTAGCGTGTTTGCAGTCTCGATTCTTGAAACTTGCTTATGCTCTCATATATTTACCAGGATCCAGATGTGAAAACACAAGTCAAAGAAAGAGATCTGCAAAGTGGATTTTTTTGGTGGACACGCTCTCATTTAGGTTCTGATGTGATATGCATGCTTGCTGACAAAATGGATTGTGAATTTTATGTGTTCTTTTTTTAATAGTCTTAAGATACTATTAAATATATAGTCCTTTATTAAAACATTATTGGAGATAGGTGGCCAGTCTGTTGATCCTGGATGTTATCAGCCTCTAAAATTACTTCGGCAAGGTGCCAAGTCCATGCGTGGTTAAATCTGTGTCTACAGAGTTCTTTCTAGAGCTAGAATCCAGCTGTGTGATTGGCCCACCTCTCTAGCCCAAACTAAGGAATTTCTCTCTGTGCTTGGCAATTCTGAGACTAAAACCACACACACTTAATACCCCACCCCCCACGTATCTTGACTGCCTTTACACAGTAGAAAATAACACAGGAGAAGCAGGAGCTGCCATCAAAACTATATTTTAACTTGGCTTTAAAACTCCTTAGGACCTAGCACTCAAGAGAACAAGGCAGGAGGTCAAGGCCAACCTGGGTTACATACCAAGACCCCTGTCTGAAAGAACCAAAAGTATATAATAAAGTTTAAGATCACATTAAAAAAAAAACCAGAACTCCATAGTCGTTCCAAAAATGTAAAAATGATTTAGTTCCTAACTTGCGAATTTTGGAATATTAAGTTTTTATATCATATATATTGAATCTGGCTATGCATATTACAAATATATATATAGCAAAGTAAGAGTGGAAAAGGAATGTGACAGACATAAGAGAGTGCCCTCTCAACACTGAAATTTATCAGTGTATGCAGCTGTTTATTTTCACTTCTTTGTTTATTTGTTTGCTTGAAACAGGGTTTCTCTGTAAAACAACCCTGGCTATCTTGGCACTTGCTCTGTACGCCAGGATAGCCTCGAACTGAGAGATCACCTGCCTCCGCCTCTGCCCTCTGCCCTCTGCCCTCTGCCCTCTGCCCTCTGCCCTCTGCCCTCTGCCCTCTGCCCTCTGCCCTCTGCCCTCTGCCCTCTGCCCTCTGCCCTCTGCCCTCTGCCCTCTGCCCTCTGCCTCCCAGTAGAGTACTGGGAATAAAAGGTGTGGGCTACCACACCTGGCTTTTTATTTGTTTACTCATTTAATTATTTTCTTTTCCTTTTTTTAAAAGATTTATTTCTTTATTATATATAACCACACTGTAGCTGTCTTCAGACATGCCAGAAAAAGGCATCAGATCTCACTACAGATAATTGTGAGCCACCATGTGGTTGCTCGGTTTTGAACTCTTGACCACTGAGCCATCTCTCTAGCCCTATTTATTTTTTTTAATAATTTAGATTTTTTTTAAATAGAAGTTTGCTCTTGCTAATAGAATAAGCAAGAATTTAGAAGCTACCCAGCTCAGAGGACTGTGAGAAACTGAAGAAGCATCTGTGTGTCCAAATTTAAACAAAGCATCTAATTAGCTACTCGAGTATTCAATATTGGTTAGCTTATGTGTGTCTTCTCATTACCGCTGGCCTTGCCACTGGCCAGTGAGACAATCCATTAGTTAAGCACATTAGTGAGCAAAGACCACCCTTTCTGCAGCTCTGTGAATAAACAAGGGTATTTGTGCCAGTTGACTGCATTCTTGAATTGTGAGGGAAACGCCGTGCATTAAATTGCACCCAGATTAGATCATGACAAATTTGGCAGGGATGAGAAGGTTCCTTGAATGGGTATTTGAAATTTACCCAAAGTCCCCGAGCGCTTTGCTTTCATAAAGGATTACAGGCCACGGCCAGGGAGGCTGTCCTTAGTGCTGTGATTACCGTCTGTGACATGTTTTGCTTTGTGTTCTCATGTGATTGAATGTGCTCAGTAGCACCTTGGGCAGACACATTAGCTCTTTCAGAGCCCCGAGATGAAGTTCAGTGAACTAATTGTCTTCCACTTCAACAGACTACAATAGAAAGTCTAAAAGAAATATTGTGAGGCTCGTGTGTAACTACGTTTTCTAGTATCCATCCTTTAAAAAAGGAAACCAGATTGGTGATGCTGGTTTCCTGTGTGTGGCACAAGGGATTAAATCAAGAGCCTCCTGCGTGCTTGCCAGTGCTCTGCCATCGAGGTACACTCCCAACCCTGGTAATATTAAGTTTAGTAATATCATTTATTTAACTAATTGATGAAAAATATCGGTTCAAAATGATCAGCACTTTAAAATATCAATGACCCATTTTGTATTCCCTTTCAAGCAAATCTCATAAATATCTGAAATCTTACACTTCAGAACATCGCAGTTTATATTCGGATCTAGGAAGAGCCTCTTGGTGACAGTCAGGAAGCCAAGCACTGGCCCTGGGAAGTTTGGTTATGAAGGCCCACACTCCTGACCACCCACTGTGGTGAGATTCAGAGGGCGACTGCATGGAGAAGGCCCTCTGAGTCGCTCACGTGTGAGCGGAGTTGCGAGCAGAGCTGGCGGGCAGATCGAGCCCACGATCACATGGGTAGCAAGTGACACAGTCAGTCCCGGTCTAAATCCAAGTTTGCTGGGCACACCCAGCACTCTCAGTGAGCCATCTCTTTACTCAGAACTAGACATTTTAAAAACTTTCAATTGATTCTTTGTGAATTTCACATTGTGCACCACAACCCCTCTCATCTTCCTATCCCTCCATCTCCTCCCTTCACCCTTGCAACCTCCTCCCCCGAAGAAAACGAATTAAAAATAAGGATGAAATATGAAAACGAGCTCAGCGAGCGCTGCGGCATGTCCTTTGCCCACACAGCTTTACTTGTAAATGTTTATTGCACCGAGTTACTGATCTGCTCGAGGTCTCAGTACCAATACTGGATCCTCACCAGAACTCCCGCTGTTGCCCTGTGTCGTGGGGACCCTGCAGCTTGGGTCTGCTGAGCACACCCCAGCAGATCGTGGATGGGGTAGATGTGGAGTGGATCAAAGCCCTGGGTCTGGGTCTGGGTGGCCGCTGAGTTGGTCAGCCTGCCGGCTCTCCCGCTTTGCCGAGGTGGGGGGCAGGACCGTCTCTCCTGCCTTCACACCCTCTGGGTCCGCTCGTTCACACTATCTAAGTGAGGGATGGGGCAGGTCTGCAAAACCCTTGGCCCTCAACAGGGACACCCCCATGGCCTTTGTCCATAGCATGGGCCATGGACACGGACACAGACACTGCTGCTGCTGCAGGGCCACGGACCCAGACATGACCTTAGGTGGCAGCATGGCTGGAACATCCTCATGGCCTCAGGCGTCATAGGCTGCTCACATCAGGCAGTTGTCACCACGCTCGAGTGTCCAGTTCTGCCTCTCCATAGTGCTCAAACCATTCTCCTTCATTTCTCTTCTGTCTCTCCACCACACACTCATAGTGGTGCCCATCCACGAGCTTCTGGGAGTCTTCTGCCAGCCATCACTGCATAGCAGCAGGCGGGCCCCCCTAGACACAACTCGGATGTGTTCAAAAAACCACTCCCTGGACACAAGTGTGTCGGCGTGCATGCATGTGTGCCCAAGCGTGTGTGTGGCTTGTGAAAAGACTCTGAAGATGGCTGCTAGCCCAGCAGTTTGGGCATGTGGCTAAATGAAGACTACTGCAGAGGCCTCTATGGACTTTGAGTAAAGTTAAGAAAGGAATCAGAGGGGACATGATAGTGTGTAGTCGTCATTTGTTGTTAAGAGTTGAGTTCTTGGGCCTGGAGAAATGGCTCAGTGGTTAAGAGCACTGACTGCTCTTCCAGAGGTCCTGAGTTCAATTCCCAGCAACCACATGGTGGCTCACAACCATCTGTAATGAGATCTAATGCCCTCTTCTGGTGAGTCAGAAGACAGCTACAGTGTATTATAATATATAATAAATAAATATTAAAAAAAAACAAATAAGAGTTGAGTTCTTGTATTGTTGGGTTAGGGAAGCAGAAAGAAAGCCATGGAAACCAGGAGGGAACCAAAAACCCAACGTGAGTAACAGCCGTGTATAGTGCCGTGACAGTGATGTGGAGTGAGGCTCCCTGAAGGGCAATGGAAAGTGATGTGCAATAGGTACGTTAGGACTGGTACCTTGAAGGCCAAGTAAAGAACCATAGCCATCGAAAATTATCAAGCAAACCAAAATGGCTGCTGTTTGTTGAGGGAAGGGTGGGAGGAACACACTGCTTTCGGGTGGTTTTGAAAGAGTAGGTGTTGGAGAAATGGCCAAATCTGAGACATCCGGGTAAAGCTGAGAAATGTGAGTTACAGATAAATAACACCCCTGCCTGTACTTATCTTAGCCCAGGGCCAGCTCTGGGTTGGATGGTCGTGCATATAATAACTAGGACGTAACGGATTTTAAATATTTACACCCCCAAATTGAACATTTTAAAAGTTGGGGTATAAATCCTGTAAAATAACATGATTTGAATAGAGTACATAATGAAGGTGTTGTGACAGATCGCTCATTTTCCTAACCTAGGCACCCAACCGCATTGCCATGGGAAGTAAGACTTTGTCTGTAACACATTTGAAATGTTCCCTTCAAAGCCATGCTGTCAAATCGAGTGATTTGTTTCTTTTCTTGTTAAAAACATTTAATTATTCTTGTTTTATGTGTGTAAGTGGGCTTGTTGCCCATGTATGTGTTTGTGTACCATGTAAATGCAGTGTCTGTTGAGGACACGAGAGGATACCGGATGCCCTGCAGCTGGAGATGGTTGTGAGCCTCTGTGTGGTTGCTGGGAACTGAACTCGGGTCCTCTGGAAGAGCAGCATATGCTCTTAACGGCTGAGCCGTCTCTGCAGCCCGGTTTCCTTCATTTTGTAGTTGAAGATCCCTGAAAGTTTGAATTCTAATTTTGTTCAGTATTGTACTAGATACCTAGATTTTATTACTGATCTTTACATTACTACCTCCAAGGTAACCTTTCCAGATCTGTCTGAAATCTCTCTTCCATTCTTCTGGTCCAGTAACCAGCCTTTCGGTTGGTGTTTGGGTGTAATGGTAATATTAGAAAGTCTAGGAGGTGCTGGAAAATATTCCTGTGGCCTGCACACCTTTCCACAGGATTAATTTGACTGCTCACACAATATAGAATCTACTTTTCCATGGAGCTAGGCCCCAGCTGTTTTCTAAAGTCTGACTATGAGAAGAAGTCCTCTGACATTCTACAAAGGAAGTATTTCTTTCTGCACAGATAGGGTTTTGACATTCTTCTATGACTTGCTAAACTAATGACATGTTGAATAGATTGGCAGATCTTTGCTACTTTGTTTTAAAAATATAGGTTCCTACCTGGGTGTGTTGGCACACACCTGTAATGCAAGCGCTTGGAAGCAGAAGGATCAGGAGTTCCAGGCCATCCTGAGCTACATCGTGAGTTCAAGGCCATCCTAAACCATATGAGACCCTGACTTTATAAATCAAAACCAAACAAGTAAAAAATATTTACTATTCCACTATTATGGGAGAGGTTTAGTAGCAGTGATGAGATCAGACTCTTAACAGATGATCTGTATTCATTTTCTGAGTTGACTAATTCCACATTAGCTAATAAAGCAATAGGACTTCTTGGAAAGGTCACAGTTTAGTCCAAAGGTCCCACTAGGAATATTAAAAGCTGGATGGAATATGCTAAAAGGAGCCGGTGGCTCATACCACATTATGGGGCATGTGAAAAATGAAGAAAAGCTAGGAGCAGAGCCCACTCTATAGGGCCACTTCCCTCTAGGATGTGTGCTGGTCCTGTAATAAACACCTAGGCCAAGACTTTCAGTAGCCCTGGGGACCAAGAGAAACCAGCTTACATCCCAAACATAGCAGAGCAGGGAGAATACAGCAAACAGTCCGCACTGGCTGAGATGATGCTGGGCGGCTCCTGCCACTGAGGTGCTGGTTGGCTCTCACTGGTGAGAGAATGACCTCTCAGTAGCCGGGGTAGCCTGGCGCCCAACTTCAAGTCAGTTCTAACGCAGAGTCCCTGGACTTTTTTAAACCTGTTGGTAATAGCAAGGTTCTCTCCAAGGAAGAGCATGTCACCAGAAAGAATTTCATTTTTTTTGTTTCTTTTTGAGATTAAAACATAATTATGTCATCTCTCCCATCCCTTTCCTGCTTCCCAGCCCTCCTACATAGCCCTCCGTGCTCTCTTTCAAGTCCGTGGCCTCTTTCTGTATTAACATGCATATATGTGTATGGATATATATTCCTAAATATAAACTTCTCGGTCTGTAAGTTACTTGTGTGTATCTTTTCAGGGCTCTCCGTTTGCGTGCTCGTCCCTGGGAAGCCTACTTCTCCACTCTCAGTGTTCCTAGTCTCCTGGAGACTTTGTTGGTGTCGAGGCATTGTGGGCCTAATTATTTCAAAGATTTCCATATGCATGACCTGCTGCCTGCTGATAAAACCGGGATCCCCAGAGGGAATAAAGTGGAAGTAGGTGCTGAGAAGTGTAGATAATAGGAATACGACTTTCCCTCGTACAAAAATTGACTCTCACATCATTTATCAGGCAGACATTTTAAAAATTAGTACTTACTATAAGATGTTTTGGAAGTACCTGAGAAGTTAAAGAAGAGAAATGAAACCTTACTGGGAGAGGCAGAGAGCTGCACTTACGTGTGGTAAATGACCCGCTGGTTACCATCCCACCCACCTGTGTCTCCTCACCTGAGTCAGGAGTTCAGCTGCTTAGTTTGTTTGCTTCTTACTGAGGTCTCTATAGGTTGCCGTCACAGCTCAGCAGAGCACAGTCGCCTAGCGATTGTACTAGGACTAGAGCCAGCACAGGAAAGCCCGTGTGTGTACATGGGTGTCTGTCAGGCACAGGGAAGCCCATGTGTGTACATGGGTGTCTGTCAGGCAAAGGGAAGCCCATGTGTGTACATGGGTGTCTGTCAGGCAAAGGGAAGCCCATGTGTGTACATGGATGTCCGTCTGTCAGGCACAGGGAAGCCCGTGTGTGTACATGGGTGTCTGTCAGGCACAGGGAAGCCCATGTGTGTACATGGGTGTCTGTCAGGCACAGGGAAGCCCATGTGTGTACATGGGTGTCCGTCTGTCAGGCACAGGGAAGCCCGTGTGTGTACATGGGTGTCTGTCAGGCACAGGGAAGCCCGTGTGTGTACATGGATGTCCGTCTGTCAGGCACAGGGAAGCCCGTGTGTGTACATGGGTGTCTGTCAGACTGGTTCCGGCAGTGGCAGCTTTTCAGGGAGCTTTGCCCTGTCACTGCTTGCATCCTGGTGCTATCTCACACAGGCCCAGTGGGGCTAAGCAGTCATGAACTGCAGCTTTCCACACTGGGACAGAATCAACACTTTCTCCTTACGAGTTCACCGTCTTTATTATAATGACACAAAGGCTAACTGACCTCATGAAGGTATCTTCAGTGTCTCGAAAGTCCCTTCTAGTCCTCAAATTATGGTTTTGTTTCTTCAAAGTTTACTCACTTTCTTTGTTTCCCAGTCTGGAGCAAATATTATGTTTGCTGGAATGATTCCTCCATTACTGACCATGCCAAGGCAAGGCTCAGTCTAGCTGCCATTTGAGGATATGCAGCCTTGTGGAGTGGAGAAGGAGGCACTCTCTCTGTTAGAGGAAACAACTGATCTCTTAGAAACTTGGGTGTGTTAGAGGTGATGGTCTCTATTGTATCCCCTCAGGCCACAGTTAACTAAATCCACAGCCATTGGTTCAGCCAAACAGCATGAGGTGAGCTGTGGGGTTGACAAATCATCTTCTCTGGATGCTGCCTCGGCCTTTAACAACAATAAGAAGAGACCATTTTTCAGGAATCGTACTTTTTAATCTAGTCCCTTGCCATGTGACTGGAGCTTGATGCTCCTGTCTTGGTACCACTGTAGCCTATCTTCTGGTACGGTTTGCACCTAGCCTTTGTGTCTTGTCAGTTTGTTTAGGAGGTGTGGGAACTGGGCATGCAGGCTAGTCTTGGGGACATGTTACAATCCCAGCACTTTAACTCAAGGGCAGCCAGACCTTCATGACAGGACTCTGCTGAAAAGTTCCAAGAGCTGGGTGGGCTGGAGAGATGTTTCCTAGGTTGTGAGCCCGCACAACTCTTACAGAGGAACTAAGGTCAGTTCCCAGCACCTATAACTCCAAATCCACAGGATTCAGTATATCTATGGACACCCAAACTCCCCATACACATAAAGACACACAATTTTTAAAATTCTCAAAAATGCTTTTTAACAAGAAGAAATGAGAAAAAATGCTGAGAATCAGAATATAGCTTAGTCATAGGGCACTAGCCTAATGTGTGAATTGGACTTGATCACCCTTACTGAAAATAAATAAAGTGAACATTTTATGGAGAGAGAGCAAGCACCGGAATGATAATGGTTTTATTCTCCTGCATGTTACCGTCACAGTGTGTGGTCTTACCACAGGCCCAAGGTAAGGGAACCAGCCAATCCTAGACCACATATCCAGCCTTTAGCCTGTCCCTACCTGGAAGCTGTTCTATGGTGAGACTAATCTGCATTCTGGTGGGGCATTGTGGCACATGCCTTTAATCCCAGCACTCAGGAGGCAGAGGCTGGGGGATCTCTGAGAGTACAAGGCTTCAAAGTGAGTTCCAGGACAGCCAGGGCCACACAGAGAAACCCTGTCTCAATGAGTGAGTGAATGAAGTCTGTCCCTGGTTCATGAGGGTGCCAGAAGCAATCAAATGCTATTCTCCATGGGTAAGATTTTATTATACCAGACACCTTTAATGAAATCTCACACGTGGAGGACAGAGTCTATCTCCAAATGGTATTCTTCAAAGTTTGGATCGTGCATTCCTGACCATCAACACCAGAGCTGAGAAAATGGAAGGGCTCAGATACTTACAGCACACTGTACACCCCTGGTTTGTGACTAGAGCTGGATCCAACATACTCCAGAGAGAGGCTCGGGGGCCAGGCTCTGCTGGGCAGTCTTCAGGATGAACAGAGTGTTGGCGTCTCCTCTACAGTGAGTCTGCCATATCCTGTGTGAGTTGGGAATGCTAGGTTCAGCTCCCCGTGTACCACACACTAGGCCAGAACTGCTCACTCTCTGATTGCAGTCCCCCAGTCGTGTGACGAGGATTTACTATCTGTCACCCATTTGCCTGGAGCCACCTAACTTCAGAGCTTGTGCTCACTCTCTGCCCTCTTCCTGTCCACACTTTCTTTCCCTTTCTTCACTCTCCCCTTTTCGAAAAGTCCCTGGCTCCAGTGCTGGGTTGGGCAAAGGCCATTTGAAGCCAATAGGGAGGGAACGTTGGAACCTGCAGGCAGTTCGTTTGGGCCCCTTGTCTTTCTTCAAGTATGTCACGGGTGGTTGTTATTTGTGCAGAGGAGGAAGATCTCACTGTAGTGGGGCCGTGGGGCCTGCGGTGTTCATACGTTCTCATTGGCTGACGTCTGTATCCCTTTGCTAGCCTTTTCTGATGTGGAACTCAGAGAGATGCACCTGCCTCTGACTCCCAAGTAGTGGAGTTGAAATTGCACACCACCGTACCCAGCTTGGTTGGTTTTGTCTGAAAGCTAGGCTAAGTGGTAACTGCATGCGACATTTATTGTGTCGAATGGTTGTACCATGCAAAATACCTGGCTCATAGTCATCCCATAGGAACTGTGCTCTCACCCACCCATTCTCACTGGCATGGTGAGAAACACCAGGCACAAAGTGTTCTCACCCTCATGATCTGTGAATTCATCATCAAATGGTCCTCTTTTCTGTATTTTATGTTACTTTTAAGACAGGGTCTTACTCTGTAGCCAGGATGGCCTCAAACTTGAAGCAGTGCTCCTGCCTCAAGACCCTCCAGTGTTGGAATTATTGACACATGCCACTCTGTCTAGCCTCGTTCCTGTTATTTGAGTTGTCAGTAAAGAGTGCCACACCTCCTTCAGAGCCATGTGACCCACAGAAGACTGTGGTCCCTTGATCCACACTTGTGAGCTGTCAGCCAGGGAAACTGGCTTTGTCTTAGTGTCCTGTCCATAAGGTTTGTCCTTGTGTGGAGATGGCAGTGTCACTTCTTAGATAATATGTGTTCAACACTTAGCACAGTTCCCAGCTTAAAGCAAAAGGGCTGAGGAGGCGCTCGGTTGATGTCTGTCCCCGGAACATGAGAAACTGGCTTTGGCTGCCCATACCTGTAACCCCAACACTAGACAGGTGGAGACAGAAGGATCTCAAGATCATCTGCTGCCACATAGAAAGATTGAAGGCAGCCTTGGGTTCACAGCCCCACCTCCACCCCCGTCCCCAAACCAAGGAAGCGTACATAAATAATGATCAGTACTGTTTCTTCATACTACTGATGTGGAAATTTTTTATACTCCTCGGAAGTCTTTGAAGAAACACTGTAGTTGGACTGTGGCATTGAAGAGGGCCTTTCCTTGTTAGCCTGTTAGTGCAGTGGTTGTGTGTTGCTTACTGATAGGCTGGGCGCTGATAGTAAGGCAGGCAGTGTATTATGCATCCCACCACACACCGAAATAAAATGCCATTTCCTTAGGAACAGCTAGAAATACTGATGCTAATTTTTCCTGTGCTCAGGAAAAGCGAGCACGCTGCACTCCGCTGCAGTAGGCTAGAGAGAGCTCTCCAGAAACATGATGTCATCCTAATCTGTGCCCGCCAAGGGATGAGCTCATCCAGGCGGGGCCTCTCAGCTGCAGCTGTGCCAGCTCTGCACTTGTGATGTTCCTCTTACAGGCTTGCTCTCCCTCCCTACCCTACCCACCCCCCGCCTGCCAGTGCCAAACGAGAGACACTGAATGATGAATTATTTAAGACCCCAGGTGAACTCCTGTAAAGGATAACCAGTCTTCAGAAGGCTCGAGAAAAAGAAAAAAAAAAAAATCGAACTTTGTGGTCTTACAAAGAAAAATAGTAAAGCAGTTTGTAGAATGGCTGTTGTATGGGAGGACAATTGTGTTGGTTCCCTTTGCCTCTGCTTGGTCTAGGAGCAATCTGTCCCTCTTCTACTTAAATAATAACTAAATCTGTGACTGAGTTCAGTGCTGGGTCTGAGCCAACTCAGATCTGACCCCCAGACAGATGACAGACAGGCAGACAGACAGACAGATACACACACACAAATACACACAGACACACAGACACTACACAGACACAGACAGACACACACACCACACATACACAGACACACACACAAATACCACATACACACACACACAAACACCACACACACAGACACACACACACACAAACACCACACAGACACAGACACACACAGACACACACAGACACACACACACACACACACACACACACACACACACACACACACACACACACACCGGGCTGTGGCAGAGACAGCCAAGCAGCTTCCCGCACTTTTTCTGTTACACACTGTCATGACCTTGGTTTATCTGGCTGTCATTGTACTTGTTGGTGTAGGTCACCGTGGGAATCAGTGTGCTATATGTGACCATGAAAACTCACCCCTGCAGACCTTAGTTTCTCCATCTATAAAGTAGGGTGAATGTAAGCAGGAAGTGAATGTTGCATGGTCACTGAGCGTGGTGCCTGGCCCACACCCTGTCCTAAAGCAAGGAATGCTCATTAATCCAACACCCATCTTCTCACTGCTGGGGGGGGGGGGGCATCAAAAGGAGAATGTTTACACATAAGAAAGTCTGTGTAGTTTTAGATCTCATGGGAATTGTAAGCATCCCGTGCAGTAGACACAGACTGAACTCCCA
Source organism: Rattus norvegicus (assembly GCF_021556685.1). Lineage (NCBI taxonomy): Eukaryota > Metazoa > Chordata > Mammalia > Rodentia > Muridae > Rattus > Rattus norvegicus. The sequence continues at coordinate 93,485,496 of NC_141535.1, forward strand.
CACCTCTCATCCCTCTGTAACAGTTATCAGCTTCTGGAAGCTTTTTCGTCTGCTTCCTTTTTTGAGTGCAGTATTTTCAGAGCAGATTCCAGACATTATATCATTGCTCTCATAATACTGGAGTGTGTTCCACCAGAGAAAAGTGTAGCCCCTGCTGTGATGACTCCCCCAGCATTGAATGAGTACCCAGTATTTTCCTTTTTCGTTTTTGTTTTTATTTCTGTATTTTCTTTTCAAGACAGGGTGTTCTCTGTGTATCCCTGGCTGTCCCAGATCTCCCTTGTACACCAGACTGGCCTTGAACTTACAGAAATCCTCCTGCCTCCGCCTCTGCCTCCACCTCCCCAGTGCTGAGATTAAAGGTGTACCCCACCAGCCCTGCTCAGTATTTCTATTCTGATGACCCCACAGCAGGGAAATGCGTCCACACTGTCATCTTTTATGATGAGCCCCCACATTGAAGTGGGTCCCCACTATCATCTGCTAACACACGCGCACGAGCGCGCACACACACACACACACACACACACACACGGCAATGGGGCCAAATTATTATCTACTGCCTTTTCTATCTTCAAACTTTTCCAGTTGCTCAAAAGTATCTTTTAATAACTTTTCCCATAATAAACACAGACAGAAACTATTCCTCAGTGCCTGAACTTTTATAAAAGCGGTTTGTAGACACACACCATTTGAATTTTTGTTTTTTTCAGAGCTGATGTCAAACTGATTAAAATATGCTTTTATTTATGTGCAATTGCTAGTTTGCTCTTATCATTGTATATTTGAATGATTGTTTGAGAGCAAAGATAATGAATAAGTAATAAGAATGCTCGTTTTTAACCAGTAGTTTTATATCTCTACTTTAGATGGCTGGTATTTTAACTCTTTTTTTTTTTTTGTCTGAACATAAGTTTAAAATCTTACTTAAATCAACACACTTTATATGAACAAGATGATAATTCACTGATTTGTTTCTCGCTGTACATTCACTAGCTTATTCTATCTTAAACTTAGTGATTGTAAATCACAATGCTGGAACTTTCTCTAGGGAAGTAATTGCTATGTATTATTGCCAAGAGTTATCTTTGTTTAAGTGTAAACATTTAATTTAATTTTTAGAAAATAGATTACTTTATTCTGCAAGGCTCCAGACGTACCACAACTCCTGTGATGAGAATTAACAGCAAGCCCCCAGAGAGACAAGTTTAGGGCTGTGAAACTGGTGCCACCCCCCTCTATAAGTGGCACTGCCTCTTTAATTGTTGAATGATTCAAAATGATATCATATCATTCTGTGACAAACAGGGTCAATCAAAAGCCAGTCTCTCCGATAGGGCTTTCTGGTCCCTCTCCTGACAGTGTCTCCTGTAACAACAACAGCTCCTCACCCCCACCCTACCCCATGTACCTACCACTTCAGCCACACAGCACCTTGTTCTGTTTTACGGCTGTTCCATACACTTTAAATGGTTTTGTTGAATTTGTAAATAAAATTACAGAGGATATCCAGGCATGGTGTCACACATCTATAATCCTGATGCTTAGGAGATAGAGGGAGGAGGTTCAGGAACTCAGCACACATGTGCACATGTGTACACACATGTACACACACACACACACACACACGGCCAGGTTAAATATGAATTTCCCATAAGCCGTGATCATAATCTGTCCCAGATACTGCATGGACCACTGTGTACCACAGACACCACAGCTCATTGCCAGAGCCTTAAGCATTTGCACACGAGTAAAGATGGGTTCTTCAAGCTGGCAGAAAGGGAGTGATCTACCAGTTGTGCTTACAAGTGAGAATTTCAGTGATAAACACTGGAGGACGACGGGGAACTTTTCAGACCTGGGATGGCATGATGTCCCCGAGCTTCTGAAGGGGCTACATACATGGCGTTGTGGTGCGTGTGTGTCTGGAGGTGTGGGAAGGATAACCTCTCCAACAAAGAGGTTAGGCTTCCGGAGGAAGTACCCATCAGAGATGAGGAAAACTCAGAGTGCAGCAGACGAGGTTATCCTGAAGCAAAATCAGGGAACTTTGGGTTGGCTGTGCTGGGAGTCGAGATGAGGAAGGAGCCGAGAAGCCTCCTTGGCTGCGTGTCTGGCATCTATAAAGCTGTTGAATGAAAGTTTCCACTTTTGAAAGGTCTGGGCAACAGAGAGAGTTGAGACAGACATTATAGAGTATTCAAAGTCAAAGCCACAACAAATAATGAAGCAACCCAGCAGTAGAGAATAAAATTAAAAGTAGAGAGGGCCTTGGATGCTGTCGTCTTACAGATTCTGCCTTGAGGAGGCTGAAGACTCACTATTGAATGTCCGTAACTGGGCGCCAGCTTGGGAGAAGAATCGTGACTCCTCAGTCACGACCTGTTACTCCTGGTTACTCTGCACTGGGATGTTTTCATAAATAGGATTTCTTGTCGGCTTTATTGACGTCATCGATCTACGACTGACTTCCTTTATGCCCCTCATCTGACCACCTCCTTCACATTTCACTAGCATTTAGTAAGGATGAATTGAGCATTCTGGGTAAAATACTTAGAGTTGTAGGAAAGGAAGAGTGAGAAAAATTCCAGAATGAGCACACGCTGGTGGCGGCGAGCTGCTCTAAAGTGGCTCCTTCCCAGAGCCCTCACACGGGCTCTTTGTCTTTACCTGTGTACAGGTAACCCAGGCCCTTCCTGGAGACTTGGGTTGGTTTGGAAAGTCTAAAAGCTGATAAGAACCAGTGTGTGACCTAAATAACATTTCTTGTATTAATAACCAGAGATGAGAGCAGCCTTTTGGAATGCAATCGCAGTAAAGACTCAGTCATCAGACTCTCTAAAACTGGAGCCCCGTTCTTTATTTTCCTTGCGTTTTTTTTTTTTAACTTTTATCTGCAGTTATTTTATGCTGAATTTATTCTCATGCCATGAGTTTTTGTTTCTTTAGTTTCTTCTAGGCTATCTTTTTCTTCTGTGCAACCTCCTCTTCTGGCTTTGGAACAGTCTGTTCCTTCTCAGTGTGGCAGGGGGAGCTCATGGATGGGTTAATCCAGCCATGAGCTCCATGGTTCGTTGGCTCATCTTAGGTGTCCTGTTCACCCGCATGTGTTCAGTGACCAGAGACCCTCAAGTTCAGCATTACTCTCTGCATTTTTAAGCACATGCAGCAAAAATTCAGCACTCTTTTTTGGCCACGTCCCTGTGTCCAGCCCCACTGTTAGGTCTGGGCACATCGACTGCCTCTCCCATTATACCACCCGAATGGCACACATTGCTCCTTTAAAGTGACACCCTTAAGGTACTTGGCGAATTTGTGGATTTGCATGCCCTTCATGGCCTGGGAAGTTTCCCGGGTGTTCTTAAAGTGAACACTAAGGTCTAAGCCTCCTTATTTGCATGATTTTGCGTGGTTTCTTGGTCGACAGAGTACTGGACCCTCTTCAAGGTCACCTCTGGCCACTTGCCAGAAGAGTTTTCTCGAATTCTTTATTGACTTCCTCTGCCCCCAGTCTGAGCCATGGTCTTACTCTGTTCTCCACTATGGCCTAGAACTAGCCTAGGCTAGCCGCAGCTGTGTCAGATTCCCAAGAGCTAGGATTACAGACCTGGACCACTACACCTACATCCCTAATAAGTAAACTCAAAGAACCAGTACTTTTAAATCTGTACTTTGAGTTTAAAGTAGATAAAGTCAGGGCTGAAAGATAATCAGGAAAGCCTTCAATGTATAAGCATGAGTACCTGAGTTTGGTCCCCAGCACCCACATGAGAAGACAGGCCCATTGCAGGCCCAGTTGTAGGCCCAGCACTGGGGAGGTGGAGACAGGCCAATCTCTGATGCTTGCTTACCAGTTAGACTAGCAGTCACAGACCCCCAGGTCCCAGTGAAAAGATCCTCTAAACACAGGGCAGATGGATGGTCTACACTGGCACCCGTGGACACGTATGCCTGTACACACACACACAGACACACACTCACACATACACACACACATGGGAAAGCCAAGCTTTGTTAATAAACAAATCATCTAATTAAACTGGTCAAGCAAATGTACAACAAGCTCTGTACTGGACCACAGAGTTTTAATAATAGAAACTCTGAGCCAGGAACATCTTAATATAGATATCATTACAAAAGCATAGTAAGTCATATTTTAACACATTATAAAAATGGATGCTGAAAAACTTTTAAGCAAATCCAAAATACCTCTAATATTCCTCAAACTGATGATGGGCATGGTGGCACATGCCTTTAATCCCAGCATAGAGAGACAGAGTCAGGCAGATCTCTGAGTTCAAGGCCAGGCCAGACAGACAGACAGACAGACAGACAGACATAGCAAGTTTCAGGTCATCCAGGGCTACATAGAAAGACCCTGTGTCAAAATAACAACAAAACCAAAACCACCACAAAGTAAAGTAACATTATATAAATACCAATTTAAAACCTGTTTATGTGTATAGGTGCTTTGCTTACATGTATGTCTGTGTACCACATGCATGCCTGGTGCTCACAGAGGCCACAGAAAGATGTCAGATCCCATGGAGCTAAAGTTGTGAGCCACCATGTTAGTACTGGGAATCAAACTTGAATACTCTGAAAGAGTAGCCAGTGCTTTAACTGCTTAGCCATTTCCCTAGCCCCATTATCAGTATATTTGAATTAAATCCCCGTGCAACTTCTCATGTAGAACATCTGTCTACACATCCCCTCAGCCTAGCCCCCCAACCTTCCACAGTTTCCTGTTCTCATTCAACACTGCTCAGACAGTTGGACCATGATCATCTTTGTCCTTCTTCCTCTTTATATAAAGCAGTCTGAAGCTGTTCCCACTTAACCACATTATTCCAAAGTATGTACAGTTGCTCCAGGACTCAGTGTCACAGCCGCCCGTCCCTGTGAACACAGCCGGTGCAGACCAGAACTACGTTACGTGTGGAAGCAGAGTGCTGAGCTCAGGCCACTTTCCTTACACTCCTTCGAGTTTGGAAGGGGGCACCAACCGCAGCGTGCTAAATAAAGGGTGATGGCCACAGCAGGTGCCCGGGCCTGAGGCCTTGGTGGTGAGCCAGGCAGGGAAGCGTCTACCTTGCTGCTTCAAGCCCTTGACCGCTGTTTTGTTGGTTGTTTGGCCGCCCATGGGATGGATGGATACCAACCAGCAGGCAACTGCGTTGATTTGCCTTCTGAGAGGACAGGGTGCGTTCCTAGGGTTATGTTTTCAAAAAAAACATTTTCTCCTTTTTATGGAAAATAGATTGTTTCCTCATATGATATGTCCTGATTACAGTTCCTTCTCTCTCGATTCCTCCCTGCTCCTCTCCACCCCCTCCCCCTCATAAGACAGATCAGACTTCTAAGGGATAATAATAAAATATGAGAAAATGAAATATAAAGACCAGACAAATAGAAGGAAAAGAGCCCAGGAGAGGCCACAAGAATCAGAGGCCCACTTCTTTGCACACACAGGAATCCCATAAAAACACTAAACTGGAAGCCTTAATATACACACAGAGGACCTGGTGCAGATGTGTGCAGGGCTGTGATTGCTGCTTCGGTTTCTGAGTTCATACGGTGCCTTGTTTGCCTGGTTCCTCCATCCCCTCTGGCTGGTACTCAGTCCATTCCTTCATGCTTGGGTTCCATGAGGCCTGAGGGGAGGGATCTGGAGAATACGTCCCCTTCAGGGCTGAGTGTTCTAAGGTCTCTTGCTGTCTCCGTGGGCCTGGCTCTGGGTCTCTGCGTTTGTTCCCGTCTGCTGCCAGAGGAAGCGTCTCTGATGGTGGCTGAGCAAGGCACTCATCGGTGGGTATGGATATAAGAATATCACTGGGAGTCATTTTATCACTGTGTGTTTACATCACCATTCGGGATTACTCTAGGTAAATCTAGCATCAGGTTCTGGTCACCCAAGCACTGTTGGGTATGGTTTCCTTCTTGGCGAGGTGATCCTTAAGTCGAGTCAGATGTTTGTTGGTTACTCCCACAAGCTTTCTGCCACCATTGCACTAGGATACCTTACAGGCAGCTTTTTACCATTTCTTTCTAGAAGAGGAAGCAAGGGCTGTGGAAATCTAGAGTTTCCAGGGTTTTCCTCTTCAGTCTGGTTCAGCCATAACTTGGAAGAAAAAGATGCAACTTGAAACATTCTAAGTCAAGCAGTTCTTGTAGAGAGGGCTCAGAAGAAAGCACTACAGCATTTAGTCATGAAGATCACCTCAGATTATCTTAGCATCGCTCATTTATAAACAGTGTTCTCGAATTAGCTGTGACCTTGGCTGTGTCATGTGGAAAACAGGACAAAAGTGAGAGCTGACCTCCATCAGAGAGTGCCACGGAAGCACAGAGCACAGCACAATGGACGTGGTCCGCAGTTGGCATCAAAGGAGAAATCCCCTGCTTTGGAGGCACTGCAGGAGTCGGCAGTGGTGCCCTGGGAAACGTATGGCTCTGACACTGAGTTTAAATTCTGGCTTCACCATCTAATAGCTCTGTGGCTTGGCCAAATTAATATCTTTAAAGCTCTTGGCTTTTCTCCCACCATTCCTGTGAAAACCAGATGTGAGGCGCACAGAGTATCAGGTAAGCTCTGCGTCCCTTCAGTCCAGGGCTTTCCGTTTCACCTGAGGTCAACGATGACCTGAGGTTACGCCGTTGGCTATGTGGAGCCGGACCGCGGATGGAAAGCAGGGTCAGACGCTCCTTTCTCACGGCTTAGTGACCTGCTCGGTGACTGCAGGGGAGACTGTGTTCTCCGGCCACAGTTCCCAAACTGTGTCCTGAGAACCCAGTGACGAACCCTGTTAAACAACCACCAAGTAGCGGAGAGCCTCGCTGGCAACGCAGAAAACGCTCCTTCGGAAGATGGGTTGGAATGGGAACCCCTCTGAGCCGTGTGACAGGCTCTGCGGTTTCCCAGAAGAAAACAAACTCTTTTGTCCTAGCTCCTTTTGGCTAATTGACCTGTGTCACATTTGAAAAGCGTAAGCTGCCATTATCAGCCTAGTAACTAATAGTTATTTGCGCACTACTCCATGGTTATTGTTGCTTTGATTTTGTTGGAAGCTTTTCAGGAAGCTTTGTCAACAGTGTCGATGCCCGTGCAGGAAGTAGATGTGGATAATTGTGCCATCACTGGCTAGTGACTTCCACTGGGGATTTTATACCTCAGAAAATTATTACCTAATTACAACCAGCAAAAATATATAGTGTGTTCATGCTGTGCAAGAAAGGGACTAAGCCACTGCAGGACAAAGATGCAGACGGTGTATCTCTACCCACCAGTAATTTACAATGGGTGGAGCAGATTCGTCATGTGTAAGGGAAGCCCCAGAAGCTACAGCATAAAACTACACAAGCGTCCATTGGTTAACTGAGTGCACAGTGGAGCTAGGTCTCAGAACGCCTCACCTTAGTGGATTAAAACAAGACTTATGCATCGCCCATTGTTTTCTTGCAGGCTAGCTGTAGGCAGCTGATCTACGCTGGACCCAGCAGGTCTATAGGCTAGGTTCAGATTTCTGTCATATGACTGGCATATGCCTGGGATCAGCAAGGAAGTCAGACAAACACTCCTGCTGTGTTCTCCCCGTCTGAACTGAACACAACACAGCAGCCGCCTGATGGCCTGGACTTTGGGTTCAGTGATTAAGATCTATTTGTCCTGTCAAAGACAATGACAGCATGGCACAGATGACCCTCTCTTCCTGAAATTCCAGCTGATGGAAATCATGCACACAGAATATGACACTAGTGATGTCATCAAACCTCAAAGTGTTGGGAGGTGCAATATAGAGATTCAGTCATTCTGATGGGGGATCTGCTAGCTTGTAGAGGACATGGTATTTGAGATAACCTTGAATGACAGGAATAAAACAAGCTGAGGTTCATTTCCATTCGAGCAAACCATACTTCCGTGAGGTAATGGACGATTCCACTAGGGTTTGAGTGACCAAGGGCCACAAACTAGGGATCTTTGGTAGACCGAAGCAAAGGCCAGGAAGGAACATGTTGGCGGTCTATTTGAGAGTTTGTGGAATGCTTCAACACTATCATAGGAAAATGCACATGCACACACTTGAAATCTCTGTGTGTGTGTGTGTGTGTGTGTGTGTGTGTGTGTGTGTGTGTGTGCGTGCGCGCGCACGCGCGCAAAACCCCATTGGTGAATGAGAGGAAACGATTTGTGAACGCCCTTGAGTGCCACCTCAAGGGGGTTCAACTTTATTTTTTCAGGATATGGAGTCATCAAAGACTTCTGGTTTAGAAATGGAGAAATGATGAAAGTTAAATCTTAGCGCTATCTCAGAAGAGATAGCTTGAAGGGTTAAGAGGTAAAAAATTAGGAGACAGTGTCAGCCAGGCAGTCATTAACTATTACAACAGGAAGCCCTCACCAAAGAAGGAGCACAGGAGGCAGGGAAAGCCTGAACCTTACTCCAGCCTTGTGCAGTGTGGACGTCCTTTCACCCTGCTCAGGAGCACTCTCAGAAGTGTGACCCTGGCTGTTCACCGGGCTCTTGGTGCCTAGGAAAAACTGTTCCCAGTAGGCATGAGTGTGCAGAGATGTCTTTATGTGACTTGCACTTGTGTGTGCATCCCTCGTGTGTTACAAAGCTGCCGTGCAGAGCTGTGTGTGTTCTCACCGTGATGGGCCTTAGACCTGCTGGTACTGCAACAACTGCAGGATGGCGGGGAGAGTGTCACTGAGCTCCAGGCAGTTCACACACAGGCTTCCCTGCCGAGAATGTTCTCCACTCGCTAATGTGTCAGGAAGGCTTTAAATACGGGCACTATTTTAAGATTCCAGAGTGTCCTTGCAATCCAGAACGGGAAGTGTGGTGAAGTGTAAGCAGTGCTTTCCTTGGCCTTTCTTAGCTTTCCCTACGGCAGATGCAGCGGATGGTGGAGAGCAAGTAATAGATCCTGCTGCTTAGCACTTAGGGGAAGGTCCACCGTCACACATCCTCCATGTAGAATCTAATATAAAGCCACTCTGGTACATTAGGGCTGATAAATACAGTTGAGTTGCTGCTTCAGACTCTAAGAATATTCTGTATCCTAAGGATACAAAATAGAGAGACCAGTGCCCCAAATCTGGCTGTTTTGCTTGAAATTGCTAGCTTATGAATGAATGAGCTAATGACTTGAATCACTTTAGATGTCTTTGGGGCATGTGTTTGATGTGTGGTCTGTATCTGAACCTGACACCATAGGTTCCTGGGTGCTATGCCCATGGGTTTTAGGAAAGGAGGGGTCTTCTCGAATGTTGGCTGCACTGTGTGCAGCTCAGGGAGGATGTCTTTGAGTGACGAAGGTTCCTTTCCTGGGGTATCCATTTCTTTGCACGGTTCCTGCTGCCTCAAAGCCTCATAATGAGAAAGAGGTGCATTTGAGCACAGGCACTTGAGACAGAGATCTGCTCTCTCTGGTTGGTGTTGGAGAGAATCCCAAAAGGATCTTGATGGGAAAGCACCAGGACCGTGAGTTAAACCCCTTCTGTATTTACAGGTTACATGATGTGGCTTAATGCTTCTCACCACAGTAGCAATAACAAAGCATGAAAGTGGACGTCATGGAGAGCCCCTTCCCAGAAGCCCCAGTCTCCAGTCTGGTCAAAGTCACTTAGAGTTCACTCACGAGCTCCATAGCTCCAATCAGAAACTCTGGGGAGCATTTGAAACATCAGTGCCCCAGCTCTACCCCAAAGACTCATACTTAACGAGTCTAAGGTGGGGTTTTACCCAATAGAGGTCTTGCCATGCAGGTAGCTTTGAAGAGTGAGACTGGGCAGCACCTGTTCCCACACCTTCTGTGGGCCTCACTCCCCTCTGTTACTCCACGTCACCAAAACAGAAATGGCAAAGTACAGTCCTCGGGGGTTGAGAGCACGCACTCTGATTCTAACAGCAAGTTAACCTGTGTGTGCAGTCATTGTTGAGAATGCTGCCACAGGCACCTGTAGCCTTATCCGAGGTCTTCAGAAGGCTCCCATCGGTCTTGAGTAAAAAGAGAATAAGATCCTCACTTTGGGAACTGCGAAAACATCCACCCCAGTACTCTAACTGGGAACAAAGGAGAGAACAGTGTAATACTCAACTTGTGTAGGCTTAAGACATTAATAGTGATCCCAGAGTGTGTGAGTTGATTTGGTAGGTAAAGGTACTTGCTGCTCAGCCTGATGACCTGAGTTTGATTCCCAGAACCCACATGGTCGAAGGAGAAAACAGACTCCTGCACAATCTGTATTGAGCTCCATACACATGGCTGCTGCAGCTGCTGCTGCTGCTGCTTCTCCTCCTCCTCTTCCTCCTCCTCCTCCTCCTCCTCCTCCTCCTCTCTCTCTCTCTCTCTCTCTCTCTCTCTCTCTCTCACACACACACACACACACACACACACACACACACACACACACACACATATACACACACACAACACACAGCCTAAATAGAAAGCCTATAAGGAAATAAAGATTTGGAGAGGGCAGGATTTGCATGGATTTGCCTGTTCATTACACAAGCACTTGTTGGACCCCATGTCAGCCACTGTCGGCCACATCACTCTGGTTCCTTCTTGACTGATGCAGGTTCAAGAGAAGGATTTTCTTCTGACACATTTCAAATAGTCAAACATATATCTCGAGGGAATGAGATGGATATAACTGGCTGCTCTCATAGAGTGTGGTCCCACACTCCAACAGCTAGCATTATTTACATGGGGGAAAGTCACAGCAATGTTAGTAGGCCCTCTTTTTAATCTATGTTTTTATTGATTCTTGAGAATCTCATACATTAGATTATGACCACAATTCACCCATCACTCCTCCCAGATCGAACCCCACCTTCCAGACTCATCCCTGCCACTTGGTGTTCTTTTTTTAAAACTGATTCGTTTAGTTCAATTTGTGTTGCCTTTGAACTCCTGGAAGTAGGCATCAGTAGTGTAACAAATGGTCAGTTTGTCGTGGGTCTTAGTCTGTGTTCTGATGCTGTGAAGAGACATTGTGACCACAGCAACTCTTATAAAAGAAAGCATTTTACTGGGGCTGGCTTAAGAGTTTTAGTCCATTTTCATCATGGTATGATGTAAGCAGACATGGTAGCCAGGAGTTCTACATCAGGATCCAGAGAGAGAGAGACAGACAGACAGAGACAGAGAGAGAGAGACAGAGACACCATGCCTGGCTTGGGTTTCCAAACCTAAAGCCACTCCCATAATGACACCCTTACTCCAACAAAGCCACACCTCCTAATCCTTCCCAGTAGTGCCACTCCCTGATGACTAAGCATTCAAATATATGAGCCTATGAGGAGCATTTTTATTCAAACCACTACTTCATGTCTTTCACTAAAGCCCAGAGCAAGACAAACAGTAGGTGAGGCCCCCGGCCATCACAGAGTACATCCCTCTCAGCAGTATTAAAGGGGTGGCCTCTGAGGGCCCCTGGAGTACAGGCCTCACTGAAGTGAATCTTAACAATATGTAGGGATAGCCCTCATCTAAGGTGATAGTGAAGATATAGATTCTGTCTTATGAGAATGGTACTTTAATGGGACTCCTCGAAGTGATGCCTGACAGTTTGAAATCATCTTGCCCTATGGCTTAACTTCTGTTTTATCTGTCATCTCCACGTCTGCCTCACAATGGCAGGCATGTGATCTAACTCACAGTTCCTACTTCATTAACCTGATACAACGTTGACTTGTAGGAGTAACTGAGAATACAGATGATGGAATCTTGGAACACTGCACTGAACACTTCTGAGCTTTGAACCTTCTGAAATGACCAGCCAAAACAAAAAGGTGATATTCAGCAGTAATAAACGTGAAATCTATTAACTGGTTCCCAATTACCATCTGTACAAGGGCAGAATGGATGGAGACCTGTTTAACAGTGACACCCGTGAAACACCTAAGGGACCTGGGGGTACCAAACTCAGCACAAGTCAGCAGCTCAGAAAGCAAATGTCTAATATTGTTACTAGGAATGGGTCCCCAGTACAGTTCATCTCAACAAGGAACTGTCCCTTAACAGATGGTGCTGAGGTCGTTGGAGATCTCTAAACAAATGAACAAGGTCTCCTGTGTGGAACTGCACACCAAAGTAACTCATATCAAATGCCTAAATCTAAAAGAAAAAAAAAACTATCCAGCTCTTAGAGCAAATCAGGAGTAAATTTAATGACCTTTGATTTCTCTGTGATCTCTTAAGCATGGGCTAGAAGCTTAAGGGACAATGGGGAGACAAGAGAAACTTGACGTTATTAAAGCTTAAAACTCAATGCAGGAAAGGACACTACCAAGAAAATGAATGTAGACCATAGGCAAACACAGAGAGTATTGTAATATTTAATATTTAAAAACACTCAAGACTCAATAGTTGAAAAACAACCCAATTTCAAGAACTGAGCAAAGAACTTGAGTAACTTTTTCTGTTGAAGATGAGCAGTGAGAAATGAGACGAGTGTGAAGATGGTCAGCACCACTAGGCATCAGGGCTGTGCAAGGAGAAGTGTTGCTATAGTAAAGATGGACCCTAACAAATGTTGGGAGAGATGGGGGCGTGGGACCAGACCTCATGCTCACTACTGAGAATTGTTAAGAGGCACAGCCGCTGTGGGAAGTAGATTAACAGTTCTTCAAAAGATCGAACTCAGGATTACTATGTGATCCAGCAATTCTCCTTATATTTGCACACACAAATTTCTACGTATTCATAAAGTATTAAATATAATATCAACAAGTAGAAGTAGCTCAGATGCCCCCCACCAACTCGTAAGTGGGTAAATAAAAAATGCGGCTTGCATATGGTGCAGGTTGTATGTCCAAAATGCAAGGGAAGCACTGAAACTTGCTTCAGCACAAGAACCCCAGAAACACTGTGTTACTGGTCACAGATTATCACATGGTAACGCTTATTGACCAGAATAGGCAAATGTGTGAAGAGTGTGAGTGGATGGTGTCTACAGAGGCTGGAGGATGGGATGGGCAGGCTTTCCGGGATGATGCCAATGTCTTAGAAGAGGTGACAGTTGCAACATCCTGTTAGTATGCTAAAAACCACTGACCTATTCTCTAAAGTCATTCATTTTTGTCTGTATAAATCATACATAGATCTCAATTATTATTAAAAACTCCCCCCCCCCATACACACACACCGTGAACAGTTTCCTTCATAGAGCTTAGTCCTGTAGTGTTAGCCATACTGGGTTCCACTCTGCATACAAGACAAGTAGAGTTTGTTTCACCCATAGAAATCCAGCATGAGTATTAGACATTTAGAATGTTTGGGCAAAACATTCAAGACATGAGGTGGTTAGCCCATTTGAAAAAGAAAAGGGCCTACAGGCATTCTGGCCTGACATATTTGAATGGTGCTTTCTATGGAAAAGGGGTCCAAACTGGGCTCTGCCATCCTGGAATATACGGAAGAGACTGGTGTTGTGTTAATGCAGAGAACTTTCTAAACACTGGACCATCCAAGAAAGGAGGGGCCTCTCAGGGAAGAGTGAAGATAAAGACGCCAGGAGGCTGGAGGGAGAGAGCGGGAGGCTCCAGTGGCTTCTGGAGCCAGGTCAGTCTTGATGACTGTTCTGGCTTCTCTCATTCGGCTCTCACACACCTAGACTGTCAAGACACCTGTCTTCTCTCATGACATTGAGCTTTCCAACAGTAAAATACATCAATATTTTTGTCATTTAAAAAGTGGCTATCACAGGGAAGAGTTGCTGGTGAGGGCCATTACTCTGTTTCCTTTTAATGCGCACACATGTTTATCCCAAATGACTATTGCACACGAAGCCAGCCCCTTTACTTTAGCAGTAGTCACAGAGTTTACATCATGCCTAGGGCCTTGCCCTTTTAATTTGTCCTGCAAAGAAATGGTACTAGTCTACTGTGTCTACTGTGTCTGCTGTTGCTATGTGGCTGGCCACAACCATCTGAACCATCAGGATCGTCATTAGCACCAGCCTCCCAGTTCCTGATTAACTGTGGTCTCTGATGTCTTTCACCAGGAAGGTAGAACGTGAACAGCTAATGAATTTGAATTGAGACCATAAATATACTAGGAAGCACTGCTCGGTGATGTCAGAGAGTGATAGCCTCTGCGGGAGACTGGACACCCGCCTCTCACCTCCACAGTGGTATCTGAACTCACAGGAGTGGGAGGCATTCACACCTTGATCCAACTTGCTAAAGTCATGACACCGGCATCCAGCTTGCACATTCCAGTGTCTAGGAAGTAGTTGCTCTCTGCTAAAGGGCCACTCACGTGCATGTCTGACAGCCACACGCTTACCTAACACTAGTTGAACCTCCTTCCCTAGCAAACTGGCGAAAGCATTGTCTTAGAGTCTTGTTGCTGTTGTAACAAAATGCCACAAGCTAGTGGCTTAGACAGTAGACAGTCACTCTCACAGTTTTGCAGGCTAAAATCCAAGATCAAAGTGTTGCTGGGCTTGGTTCTTGGTGGGGTCCCTCTCTTCTTGGCTTACAGATGGAAACCCTGCAGGACTGAAAGCAGAATCTGGTTTCCCTCTTTTTCTGACAAGAGCATAGATTCTACCATGAGGCTGTGCTCTCATGACCTCATCTCAGACTGCTCAATTTCTAAACACCACCTCCATCTCTTCTTACCTTCGGTGGTAGGGCTAACTCGTGAAACTGGACAAGGTTAATACATTCAGTCTGTCGCAAACAGACCCTGGTGTCAAACTGCCTGGATGGAATTCAAGCTTCCTTACTGTACCTCTCCAGGCTGTTTCCTCCTCTTTAAAAATGAGGCTAATACTACTGTTGGCCTCATGCGTTCTCAACACTGACCAAATTCATGAACAGTGGGTCCCCAAGGCTAGTTCTGCAACTGAGGCATAGAAACTCAAGTTAAATGCTGGCTCAACTTACCCAAAGATGCTTGAGCAGGTTGGTAAAGATGGTTCTGAATGCCCTTTGGAGTGGTCCTCAAAGCTGTCTGGAGTTAGAATGAACATTGTGTGTGATCAGGTGGCATGAGGAGTGAAACTTGGGTCAGCAGGACTTTAGCTGGAGCTGAAGCAAAAACCTCTTGCCAATTCTGACCAACTTGTTTATTTCTTACACATTTCAACACAGTAAAACTTTGGGAAAACAAGTTTCCTTGTGACAGTTATCACCACAAAGCTTTGGCATGGCTGCATCAAAATTCCTTTGTAAAGTGGATCTCTTTAGCAAAGCGTCTGTGACCTTTTCTACAAGAATGTGTTCTTATTGCTAGAGAAGCAATGTTCAGGATAAGGGCCTACAGAGGAAGAGTTTGAAAGATGGTAAGAATAGTTCTGTTGACTGAGAATGCAAAGTACTTGGGACCTCTTTCATAAGTATGGGTTCTATTGACTGAGAGGCGAAACTCAGGGCCAGGCTCCAAACAATGCCCAGGACTGTGGGGGATTCTGGTGAACACTGGCTTCATAGAATAGCAGATCACCAGGCTATTGACAGCATCCAGCCCTGCATTCTGGATGAACAGGTGTCACTTCCTTCCCTTGAGGAAACAGACCTAGTGTTTAACAATTCTGATATTTCTAATACCTTCTGTGAGCTGTGTCATCTACAAGATGACAACTGTCTACAGGTCTAGAGGTCGCCAACCGTCTACTCTTTTCTACCATGAAACATGGGAAACCTAGGTGTTCTAAATAGGCTTTCTATGCTGTGATAAAACACCATGACAAGAACCAACTTGGGGAGAGGGTTTATTTCACCTAACATATTCATCGAGAGAAGCCAAGTCAGAAACTCAGACCAGGGAGGGGCTTAAAGGCAGGAGCTGATGGAGAGGCCATGAAGCCAGCTGCTTACTGGTTTAATCTCCATGGCTTGCTTATCTTGCTTTCTTACAGCACCCAGAACTACCAGCCTAGGGATGGTGTTAACCACAACGGTCCGGGTCTTCCCATATCACTAATTACAAAAGTGCCCCACAGGCTGCCTATAGCCTGATCTTACGGAGGCATTTCCTCAACTGAGGCCCCTCCTTTCAGATGACTACAGCTTGTGTCAACTTGAAATAAAAATTAGCCATCACACTAGGCCTGGTCAGGAAAAAAAAAAAAAAAAACAGAAGCAAACAACAGCAACAACAACAGCAACAACAACAGCAACAACAACAAAGCAAACAAAACTGGTCCTCAGTGTGTGTCACAGAAAAGCTGAGGCACTGTCCCACATGGAATTTTTTGAGCTAAGTTGCTAAAATCCCAATGATAAAACTGCTTGATCAGCAAAAGGAATTGCCCTTTTAAAGGGCATGAAAGTGCCAGCCTACGTCTCTTGGATTCATAGCCACTGCAACTTTATGTTTTCTCTGTGCTTCTGGCTTCAAGGACTTGGCTAAGAAAGGCTGCTAGAGCTAGCCCATCCTGGGCACTGCAGGGTTCCTCTCACTGGTAGGCCTTGCTCAGTATCCCATCTCTGTGCTCAGAGATTGAACTACTCAGTATACGCTCCTTCCCCCAGCCTTCCTCCCTGTCTTAGGGTTTCCACTGCTGTGAAGAGACAATGTGACCAAGACAACTCTTATAAAGAAAAACATTTAATTGGGGCTGGCTGATAGTTTCGGAGCATCATCATCATCATGGTAGGAAGCATGGTTGTGTGCAGGCAGACACAGTGCTGGAGAAGGAGCTGAGAGTTCTACATCATGATCTGAAGGCAGCCAGGAGACTCCCTTCTGAAGGATCTGGGAGGAGGCTCTCTTCTACACTGGGCAGAGCTTGAGTAGTAGGAGACCTCAAAGCCCACCTACATGGTGACACACTTCCTCCAACAAGGCTGCCCCTGCCAAGAGCGCCACTTCCCATGGGCCAAGCATGTTCAAACCACCACACTCCTTGCTGGGAACGGAGCTGCAGGATCTTCCTGCTTTCCTTTGCTCTTACCCCCTCCATCCTTGTTGGCCATTTTTTCTCATTGAGCTGAGTTCATCTTGGTACTTACTTCTTGGAGAAATCAAATTGACATTCACTTTCTTCCTCTGAACCCTTAGAAATGTCATCTGTGTACAAAAGAGAGCAGGCGCCTCCTGTCTGTGTAGATGAACCTGCACAGAGATAGCACAGCAAGTGGAGAGGTGCAAATGGAGTTAGCAATAGGTCACATTCAAAGCTTTTTCCCCTCCCGTGCTTTTATGATCATCTGAAGTAGCTCGTTTTTTTTTCCAATCAAATTTCAAATAAAGCCAGTTCTACAGTTTCTATACCATATCATAAGGTGAGAGGTAATGCTGGAAATAGTAGAAATCCTCTGAAAGGACTCGAAAACAGAAGACAGGCAAGCACCAAGCTTTATACTAATAGAGGCCGGTTTGCATTTCAGATATCTGGAACTTTCTAGTAGCGTAGAATGGAAAGATACATGGAGCGGGCGGGCAAGCTCCCCGTAGTTCAGTCAACGTATTATCACAGCAAGTACTTCTGGGCTCCTTCCGCAGCGGCGTAATGGCCTACATGAGTGAAGATGGTCAGCATAGGTGGAAACAGTCTGGCCCCCTGAGAGCCATACAGCTGAACATGGTGACACCTTTAGCATGAAGTATTAACCCTGCGTCCTAAGCTCACAGCTCCATCTATCGTTCTCAGGAAATGGAGGCAGAAGCTGTGGTGCTTTTCTCTCCCCAGGCTGCATCCAACCCTTGGCTTTAGCCTGAACCCTGTTTAGCATCACTAAGCTGTACTCATCCACCCCGTTATGGGGAACTGGATGTGGAACTGGGCCGTGTGTCCAGCCATAACCTTTCCCTTGTGTTTCTGATGGCGTTAGATCCTTCCCCAGCCATTCGCTCTGGGGAAGCCATACTTGGTAGGCACAGCTCCATGTGCGATGCTTCTGTCTTTGGTGAAGGTGATTGCATAGCGTTCGAGCGGTGCTATTCTGATCAAATATAAAGATCGATAGAATGGCCATTTTCAGCGAAAGAGGCACGTACAGATTTACCGCCCAATTGATTAGCTGTCAAAAATGGCTGTATGGATTAGTGTAAATGGATGTTAGTGACATGATTAAAATAACAATGGAAACCACAGACAACAGAGCCAGTAATGTGTGTCCAGTAAGGTGCGTGCATGAGAATCCTGCACAGCCAAACAGGTGCTTCCCCGGACGGGCCATTCCGGCGCCACTATGAAACACTGATAACCGCAGGGCTTGCTGACACAGTACTTGGCACTTGAGCAGCACAGCCAACCAAATAAGAGTCAGAAATAATGGGGGCCGGAGAGATGGCTCAGTGGTTAAGGCTAACTGCTCTGAGTTCAGATTCCAGCAACCACATGGTGGCTCACAGCCATCTGAATGAGACCTGATGCCCTCTTCTGGTGTGTCTGAAGACAGCTACGGTGTACTTACATATAATAAATAAATAAATCTTTTTTTAAAAAAGAAATAAAATAACTTGTAATTCAAACCTGAGAAAAGAGGGCCACTTTCGGCACTGTTTGGCTAGGCCTCAGTCAGGGTTTTATTGCTATGATAAAATGCCATGACCCAAATGCAGCGTAGGGAAGAAAAGATTCATTTCAGCTAAAACTCCCAGGTCACACCTCGTCACTAGGGAAGTCAGGACTCAAGGTAGGGACCTGGAGGCAGAGGCCGTGGTGCATGCTGCTTACCGGTTGGCTCAGTCACCTTTCTCATAGCTCCTGGGACCACCCGCCCAGGGTTAGGGCTGCCTCAGTGAGCTGGGCCCTCCCACATCAGTCTTCAAGCCAGAAGATGCCTCACAGGCTTGTGCAGGACCAAGCTGGTAAAGGCATTTTTTTTTTCAACTTGAGGTTCCCTTTGTCAAATGATTATATCATATTGACATAAAACTATTCAGCCAAGACTCCTTGGTCTCAAACTGAAGACAAACATTTCAAGTAGGCACAGCTAATCAGCTTGAAGAGTAGAGTCCATTCTGCTGAGGCCACTGTGAAAGTTGGACTCTCTTCTCAATTCCACTGACGGACAGTGCAGACAGAACTAGCCACGGAGTATGTGTTACCTTGGCCCACTTAGAAAAGGAGATTTAAAGGGTTTGTTTTGAGGGAGGGGTTTCAAACCCCTTTTTCGTATGTGTAAAGGTCTATTAAGCCATCTTATTATGGTGTTATTTAACCATAAAGTCTACTGTTCTACCTAAAATAAAGCATGGCTTTAAAGAATAAAAACACCTTAACTACATCGTGAGAATATTATTGAAAAGGATTTTAAATGTTGATACCAGCTGGCCACCTTTAATCCTAGAACTTGGGAGGTAAAGGCAAGGGATATCTGTGAGTTTGAGGCCAGTCTGCTCTACGAGGCTACATAGTGATAGCTGGTCTCAAACAAAGGGGAGGGTTTAATAATGGGTAAACAACCTATAATTTAGTTCATTCGTTATTGATGTCTTCTCTGTTCTCTTAGGAATTTTTTTTTTTTTTGAGACAGAGTTTCTCTGTGCATCCCTGGCTATTCTGAAACCCCCTCTGTGGGACCAGGCTGGCCTCAAACTCAGAGATCCACTGCCTCTGCCTTCTGAGTTCTGGGGTTAAAAGGTGTGGGCTACCACCCAGCTTGACTCCCAACTTTTAAATACTATACTTAAACTAATGTAGACCAAGCCACACGTGTAATAAAAAGAAATTCTTCTCATTATAACATAATTTTAAATTGATACCAAAATTAAAAGTAGAACCTGAAATAAATTGCGTTTTAGTTCACATAAATATTTCAATCACAGAAAATTATGTCTGTGCCTCCGGTTGAGAACCAAGCTGTGGGCAAAGTGGGATGACGGGTGCTATAATTCTAGTACTCAGGAGAAGAAGCAGATCTCTGAGCTCAGAAGGAGCCTGGACTTCAGAGTGTCCAGGCCCTCCAGAGCCGCATAGTGAGATCCTGCCCCCAAAGAGAGAAAAAGTCAGAAGTAAGGATGGAGCTGGTCAGGACGGAGCACTAGTGTAATGTCTGAGGATCACAGTGGGCCACCTCTTGGACAGGCCTGGCCAGCTGGCTGTTTCCTTTAAGAAAGTCCCCAAGTCTGTTTCTTGGTAGAATGTGACAGTGATATCGTTACACACTGGCAATTTAAAGTTGTACGTGTGGAAATCTAGCATCCTTAGTTTACAATAAATATAACCCTTCTTTTAAGGGTTATACTTTTCCTTTCCTTGAAGCCAGATATGTGTCTTGGGAGGGATTGACTCTGGCACCCCCAGCCCAGGACACATGAAGGAGTGTGCCCATTGGACTGCTGCCTGCAGTTCTCTCCCCAGCACAGACGGTCACTCTGAAGGGCAGTTGCTCAGCCACAGGTACATTCCCAGTCCCTTCCTGACACCCATGGATGGCCCCATGCCTTTTGGATGGAGTGGGAGTCCCACTCAGGCTCCCTGGGTGTTTATTGCCGTGGTATGGTCAGAAAACGACTGGTCACTCTTCACATAGACAGGAAGGGAAATGGCTGCTAGTCGTGGCTAAGAGGAGCTCAGTTTGTTGTCTGCAGAGCAGTTACTGTTACAGGTAAGGGAGGGCAGAAATAAGAAGTGCTGTCTTGTTAAGCCTACTCAGGCTTCGTTGTTTGTTTTTGTCTAGGGGACAGTGAGTGACTTTATCCATAGTTGTTAAGTTGGCAAACCAGCAAACGCTGGACTCGTTTTCTTCCAGTTCCCTGCATAAATGATTCTCTCCATAAACTGTGGCTGGCAGCTCTTTACATTGGCTGGACACATGTGGACTTGAGGCCCCCAGGTGATAACATGATGAGCCACACAGTACATCAGGGATGGCCCACCATGACCATGAGGGAGAGATGCAGCTTTGATGACAGTTTTCTCCTTGAGGGTATCTGGGACATTTCTTCATCGAGCAGACTGATCACTTCAGGCTTCCTGGATGACACAGGGCTCTGCCTTCCCATTACAGTAGACCTGCTGTTCCTCAATGAGTGGCAGGCCCTGCTGACAGGGCAGGACTGTGGGTCAGCTGGCTGACAGCCCAGACAGACAGCAGCCTGGTCAGAGGCAGCCCAGCCAAGAGGTTCCTGGAGAGAGTGGCGGCCTTCTGTGGACTTTTGAGGATAGCGGGCACACCCTCAGTGGGATGGAGAGAAGAAACTGGGAAGAAAGGAAAAGGCCGGCTGCTCCTGGAAGCAGAGCCGGGGACAGTAATGTCCTAGTAGAACAGAAATAGAAGCACAGACTCACATGCATACAGGACTCAAACACATACACATCCGGATACTCGACACAGATCACCAACTCACACAGAGATTCATACATGCACACGTGTACACACGACCCAGACACGTGGTTGTTACCAAGTTGCAAGCACTGCAAAACACACGACACCAGCCCACACAGACACAGATGCACATACATGGAGATCCACAAAGTACAGCTGTCAAAATAAACTCAGCAGTTTGTCACGTTCTCTCCGGTCTTCTTTGTCACCATGTGATGTGTAAGCGGCAGTCCCTGTTGTGACCACACGTTCAGAGAGAACACGGTTTCAGACTGCCTGTGACTCCTGGAGGACCATGTTGGGTGTAAGGAAAACGCTTCGGACACGCACAGTGAGAGAGCCTCTGAGGAAAGCTGGAGATGCTTCTCCAAGCTGTGTGCTTCCTGGGACTCCTCACTACATCAAGGGGTCCAGCTAATGACACGGGATTGTTTTCAGCGGATTTGAGACCTCTGATTTAATAATGGTCTTGCTGAGATTCTAGAGTTTACCAACGAATCCATGAGAATTTGTAAATACAAAAAATTATCACAGACATGGGAGAAAAATTAATGTTGCCTAGGTAGGCCAGGTTGGGTTTTGTTTGGCTGTTTGTTAGGACCCCGGGGGTGATCTGTTTAAAAGCTAAAAGCCTTTGCTTCTCACAAGACAGAAGTAAAGAATCCCTCAAGTCCAACAAGATGACGGTGTAAAAGTAGATAACCACAAGAGCCTTTAGATGTTTTGGTCTCTCTGCCTGTCACCCCTCAGCGACTTTCACTAACACCGTCCCCAAAACCTTCATGAAGAACTAACCTAAGCCAGGGGTTGGGGATGTCGAGAGTTAGAGAAATGCAAGTGGGGGTGAACCCCGTCCTGTGCAGGGGCTGAGAGCAAATACTGGAAATGCAGCAAGCTTTCCATACACCATGACGGCCTGACAGAGCAGCAGACAGCAGGAAGCAGTCGTCCTGAACTGAGTATTGAGGGCAGGTGGACAAGAGTAGGGGGAGCTAGTTCCCAGCAGAGGGCGGAGCTGGAGTCAAGGTCTAGGGAAGAGGGCCTAACTACTTAGGGAGGACGGTCAAACCCTGGAAAAGGCATCGTGCACTGCCCTGTGACTGATTCGGGTCGTGGGGACCAAGGTCTGTCATGTGGAACTTTGGACTCCATCCTGAAAGCAAGAGAGACTCCCGGGAAGGCATTTCTCTGTCCCCAGGACTGTTACACCATTGTTTGTTGTACATTGTTTGTCGGTAACTCCTATCTCAGACAAACTGGCGGACTGCACCTACATGAGAGATGTTAACATTTATCTTAGTCACTGTTCTGCTGTTGTGAAGAGACCATGACCACAGCAACTTTTATGAAAAGCGTATAATTAGAGCTGGCGTAAGGTTTCCGAAGTTAGTTCATTATTATTGTGGAAGAAGAGCATGGTGGCATGAAGGTAGACGTGACACTGGAGAAGTAGCTGAGGGTTCTACATCCAGAACCATACTCAGCAGGAAGAGAGCCACTGACCTGTGGGCTTGTGAAACCTCAAAGCTGACCAGACCCACATTCCAGCAGGGCCACACCCACTCCAGCAGGGCCACACCCACTCCAGCAGGGCCACACCTCCTGGTCCTCCTCAAGTATCCCTAGCTCCTGATGAGTAATCACTCAGACATAGGCACCTATGGGGGCCATGCTTATTCAAACCATCATGGCACCCATTACTTTTCTTAGAGGATTCCTATAGAAAAAGAAGCTTTTGTGCCTAATCACATGAATGGTTACCAAATATGATTTCCCAAACTCTTAGTCAAACCTTCCTGGATTCCAAGGCTGGGTGTAGATTCTTCAGCTTCCCTGGAAGAAGGGTTTTCACTTCTGGACCTTGTTTCCAGGTACTCACGAGCCTCGGCAGCAGCTGAACTCTCCCCTCACATGTACAGCTCTGAGTTCGAGCCCAGCGCTGAAAGCAGAAGAGGTGATTGGCCAGTCTAGACAACAGGTTTTAGTAGTTGACAGGAACTAGATCTGTACTAATTTAAGGAAGGTATTATCCAACTTTATTTCTAGTTCTTACTACAACACTCTAATTATAGATAAATATTGTTCATGACACCCTAGAGTGTAAGGGCTTCTTTCCTTGGCCTGGATGATGTATAAAATGGTGATGAAGATTACTCTTCCTTTAACAGTAATTCTAAGTATTGCTAAGTTCCATAAACCTCAAGGTGAGTGTGGAGGAGAAATTATCTTTTAGTTAGGTCTCTGCCTTAGCAAATGTTGGATTGGTGTGGCCTGCAATAATCAATTCAATTTCAAATTAAAAGAAGGTATTTATTCTGACCCCAAGTGCCCCCTTCCAGCTACTCGAGTCTACCAGCAGTCTATGCAGCAATTTTCTCCAACTGTAGCGGATCCTACTTCATGTATCATCTCTTAGTGTTAATTATAAGGCTTTAATCTGCAACACTAATTAATCAGTAATTAGATAGTACAGTACGAAAAGAAATTAACAAAGATAAAAACAAAAACACCACACAAGCACTGTAGCATCTGATAACTTGATCCAGAATCTTCTTGAGAAATCTGGGTTAAGTGATCATTAGCATACACCCCTTTGACTTTGTCGGTGGTGACCTCCGGTAACTAATGGGACGCATGAAGGTAGTCCAGATAAATAAACACGTGCGTTAGCTAGTGGCTGTGGCGTACACCTATGATCCCTGCACTCTGGAGGCAGAGGCAGGAGGATCGCAGCAGTGTTCAAGGCCAGCCCATCTAAACAGTAAGTTTCAAGCCAGCAAGGAAAACAGAGTGAGACTCTGTGTCCAGAGTCTGCAAAAGCTCAACAGGCATAAAGATACTTGCTTACACTAATTCGTCATCATTGTCTTCCTCCTCTTCCTCCTCCCTTCTCTTCTTCTTCCTCTTCCTCCTCCTCATCGGAAATCTGCTTTATGAGGATCACTAATTACTTTGAAACGTACTAGTAGTAAAATATAAATGCATGGTTTAAAGTGATGTGTAAAATAAATGCATAGTTTATAGTGGTGTGCTCTCTACTGCTTCTCACTTTAAAATACACATAAAGTAGCTTTCTGATTTTTGTTTTTTAATATTTTATTAGCACTTAGCAGTTACACAGAATAACAGATTTCACGATAACATTTTCCTACATGTATATAATGTACTTGAATTATGTTTAAGCCCACTGCCTTCTCCATCCCCCTCTCCTTGATAGTTCTTCCTGGTAAGTTCCACTTTAATGTCTACTTTAATGTCTTTTTTTCTTTGTACTTTTCTAGATTTAAATTTTATGTATGTGTTTATTTGGTGAGGTAATCATTGGGGGCACTTAGAGACATGAGCGAGAGGTTATTGGCAGGACCATGAGTATCTTACCAGAGGTTTAGCTCTAGGAAAAAGTCTCTTCTTCCAGCAACCTTTGGTTCTTTGGAGGGTGTGGGTCTTGCCAGCCCCTCCCCTCTCCTATCTTTTATGCACGTCCTCATGGCTGCCCATCCTCACCCTCTCTTTCCACAGTGTTCTCTGAGCCTTGGGGAGAGTGACAGAGACAGCCCACTTGTGACTGAGCATTCAGCAGTCACTTGCAGTCCTTTCCCTGGCTGGTTCTCTATAGCTCCTGCTGTCCACCAAGGGTGCTGACAGGAGCAGTGTCCATAGACGTCATAGACAGTGTCATAGACTGTCAGCACTGTCACTCAGAAGCAGCCGCCGTCACCTCCCCACTGGTGTCTCTGACCTCCTCCCAGTTCTAACAGAAGGTGGTTGATTGCTCCCATAAGCCTTTGCAATCTTGTACAGTACTTGTGGGTACGTGCTGCCCCTCTAGTCAGTAGTATAGATTTCAGTCTGCAAAGGGGTGAGGCTGTTGACAGCTCTCCCCAACAGCCTCCCTAGCACCTTCAAGCTCTGAGGAGCTAGCCAACATGAAAGAAACTTCCATCCTGGACCTCACCAACCTGGTCTATAACTGGTGTGATGTGTGCCTGACCAGGGCACATGGCCTTCCATCAGAGCCATTAAATATTTGAATTGTCAGCTAGACCTCTAAAACAAAATGTTTACCTTACGTTAAAAAATATAAACACCTTTGAAAATCATGCAAAAAGAATTAGTGGAAAGAGACTCTGAAACCGAGATGGATGTGGACGGATGTCCAACAAGTACTTACTGTTGGAAACTGGGGGAGGGCATGTAGCAGCACCTTCCTGTCCTCTAGTGTGGCCTTCTGAGTGCCAGGTGCCTGCTCCTCTCGTCCTGGTTTTAGAACTTTTGTAAATAACAGTGTGTTGGTTGTGTATTTTCTCATTGCTGTCATCAGATGCCTGACAGAAGCACATAAGAATCCATTTATCTCACGATTTTGAGAGACCAGGAACTAGACTCAGTGGTAGGCAGAAAGGTAAGGAGAGAAGAGGGCACGTCTAGATTTCCAGGATGGATAGCTCCTTCCTCAGCCTCCTGCCCAAGACAAAAGCCTGGCAGCTGGTCCCCCGCCAGCAGGCCTGGCCTACGGACTGGCTCAGGTTCAAGGCCTGATCAGGACATGTTATACCACATGAGATTACACCACAGTTGCAGACCAATCAAGCATCATGCCTGTCTTCAAACTGGCCAACCATGGAGTAGGGAGGAAGACCTCCATGGCTCTGAAAGCCTCCTTTCTCCTTTTTCCTACTCTGTTACCATGACTACATAAGGAATCTGAGATCGCACAACCCTCAAGAGGGAGCATGAAGACGGTTTACCTCCTTTCCTGGTGTTGCTTCTCTGTAGGAAACCAGCATCACCATTTGCTGGCTGTTAGGCTCCTGTACACCGTGATGAATAGAAAATTTGTGTGGCGGCAGCTGAGTGTGTATGCAGGGTTTTCTGCCTCTGAGCTTGTGCCATTGTCTTTTAAGTTTCCACAGAAGCAATTTATGGTCCCGCTTCCTGCTTGCTTATAGAAGTATTTTTATTTGCCAGGCATGAAAGAAATGATTTACCTTTTGATGGAACAGTTTAGGGAGTAAGCACATAGGGACTTTGAGAAGAATTTTACAGGAAAATTTCAAAGGTTTCCGTCCTCTGGTACCTTGCATTGGAAGAAGTATAATACACATAATAATTTAGTACCATTGTGGAAATCAGGAAGTCAAACTACTTTTCTGTAACTTCACGATGAAACTAGTTAACAGTCAGTTGCTCATCCTGTTGCTATGACAAAAATACCTGAGGAAACTAGCCAAGAGGAGCATTTATTTTGGCCCCAGTTTGAGAGTACAGCCTTAACTGTAGAGAAGTCATGCAGGGGAGCTTGAGACAGACGTCCCATCGTATCTGAGGCAGGGAAGCAAAGAATGATAGATGGTTCTTCTCAGCTAGCTTTCTCCCTTTGAGTAATTCCAGCCTCCAAGCTGTAGAATGTCTCAGCACACATTTAAGGTCAGTCTCTACCTCAGTTCACCTAACCTAGTAAGTTCCTCTCAGGTGGCCTTAGAGGTTTGTTGCCATACGATTCTAAGTCCCTTCAAGAAGAGGAGCTTAACCATCTCAGTCAGCACCCTTCCCGGCATCCTGTGCAAGTGAAAGCTTTTCCCTCCGCTCAGCTGTGAAGCAGTGATGTGAAGCGTTCAGGCCTCTGGTTCTCAGCCTTTACAGATCTGCAGCACACCTGTGAAGGAAGCCACATTTGTCAGTGTGACAGTCCATCTGCAGATACAGCTTATTAATCCGCTGCTGTGCTTCCTGACACACTGCTCCCTAATTGGAAGATGTTCGTCTCCCGGGAGGGAGTGTCATTTACTTTATGTCAGTGTACCACATAAATGTTTGCCTCTCAGATTTATCTTCTCCGTAGAAATAAGCTTACGCAAGCTGACTCTAGTCACCATGATGGCTATCTTACACCTTCTTGGTTAACTGGCCAGAATTAAATGAGAACAACCTTGTGGTCTCGCTCAGTAATCATAGATGTTCCCACGCTCTCTCGACCTTGAGTAAGATGTGGAAAATAAAATGAGAACCAGGCGTGAGAGCTGAGATTGCTCAGTGGTGAGAGCGCCAGGGTTCAGAACCTTAGAAACCTAGCTGTCAGGTGCTCACCTGTGACTCCAGCCTCCAAAGGTATATATAGGTGGGCAGTCCTGAGCAAGCTGGCTGGCAGCACCCTGCCTCAGTGAAGAAGGTAGACGAGGTATACAGGAAGACTCCCAACGTGAACCTGGGACCTTCATATGCATGAACACAGCCCCTCCACCCACCCACCCACCCACTTACATAAAGTACACACATGCACACCGTGTAAAGTGCAGTGGGGGATTCTCGGGTTTAAACACCTCTGAATGCTTCTCTTGCTTGGTTGCTGCCCTGTCAGTGGAGGCTCTTGGGAGTACTCATGCTGATACTAGAGCCATCCAGATACCACTTCCCCCCACCAGCCCTACAATCACAGCCCCCATCCTACTCCCAACCACCATTCTTTTCATCTGTATCCTGTCAGTGATCTCGCCACCTTCCTTTTCTGTTCTGCCTTTCCTAAACTCCATTCTGCATGGTGCTGGCCCAGCTTTGTCTACATGTATTTGCCCTGTTATGTGCATGGGCCCGCTGAAAGTGTTCAGTGACTCATCTCCACGTAGAATAAAGGAGAAACATTGGCACAGGGCTGTCTGTTCTGGGTGGTTTGTCTGTCTCGTTCAGCATTGCCAGCACCTGCAGCAGCATGTGTCTGGCTCGTCAGCACACCCAACAGGTAGTTATGAATGAAGGTACCCTGCCCTCTTCTTTCTGGTGCATATGGCTTCAGTTGGATCTCTTGGCCTCTTATCCATAAATCAACTCACACAACGTTGGATTTTTCTCTGAGGATTCATTAGAAAGTGTATGTGGTGGCCTGTAATGGCTTGTTTGTCCTCCGTGGATAGAGTGAGCCCAGACAGACAGCATTTCTTACTGTTTTACAGGAAATCTTCAGAGGAACTGGACATGGACAAGGTGACTGCGGCCATGGTATTGACCAGCTTGTCAACCAGCCCTTTGGTCCGAAGCCCTCCTGTGCGACCTAATGGTGAGTCTGGAGTATGGACTGTGGGAATGTGCCCATTAGCACCAAGAGCATGACCTCTCTCTCCTAGGAATTTCATTCCTCCCAATAAACAGTTAGTTTCAATCAGGGAATGTGTAGGAAATAGAGACCCTAGGCCAGCAGCCTCTCCTTCCTCCTCTCCCAGGATTCTGCTGTGCTCACCTAGGCAGCTCAGTTACCAAGCTCTGCCACTTGTTTACTCCGTTTTAGGACATATCTGTGTCGTACTTATGTGCCTTTTTCCCGGTAACTGGAGAATGGTCTAAGGAACTTGTTTTCCCAGCATAATTTCCTTTTGATTGGACCAGTGAAGGTTGAGTAGTTTATAAAAGCATTACCACATACTTCATAACGAAAGAGAGTTCACTGTGTACTTATCAGATACTACCTGGAAGATGTGAATACCTCAACAGAGTATAAATAGTGGCCATACTCCTAGAGAGTACAGTCTCTTGGGGGGAAATGCTGTCAGTCACGGCCTTGTTAATAGCTAGCACATTGACTGAGCACTGACTTGCTGTCTCTGCTGCTTGCTCTATTTCATTATCTTTCTACCAACAAGTGTATGAGATGCTGTTACCACTGCTCTACAGATAAGTAAGCCAGAGCCAAGGCATGTGTGGATTGACTTCTAAATGGCAGAACTGTATTTCTAGTTCCTGTCTTCTCCATTCCAGGACTGCCTTTCTGATCGTGCTTCATTTCATCTGCCTGATAAATCGGGGAAGCAGACAGTGGGGGAGAAGGTGGATGGATGAGACTAGGCACTTTGTCATGACAGGCCCTGCATGCCTGGCTAGAAATCTGTATTCTGAGGCCATGAGAGAGCATCTGAAGGGATCCGCACAGACAGTGGAAACTTGGGTTTGGGGTACCAGGCAGCATACACGCATGTGTGTGTGTGAGTATGTGCATTTAAATATAGACATACACAGATGAACTTATAGATACCGCATAAGCACATGTGTTGAGATGAAGTGGCCATTCTCGCCTAGTGGCCTTTGGGAAGCTCTCGACAAATACCCGGATTTGCCTTTCTCACCCAGGCAGCATGGCTGGAGGTAAAACTGGAACCCCCCCCCCCTGTAAAAAAAATTCTAGGAAAGAGTTCGAATGCTTAAAATTAATCACTTTTATTATACAATTTTTTGAGACCATTTCTATTGTTACTTTGTACTTAAAGGTTAAAATTAAAATAAGCCTTTTGATTTTTCAATTGCAAATTTCTGTTAGCTCAGCAACAAGAGTGTGCCATTGCTCACCTGTGGTTTAAAAATAACACAATGTCCTTACCTGGGCGTGAGGGCACGGCACGTGCTTCTCATCTCAGGGCCAAAGGTAGGTGGGTCTCTGTGAATTGATGAGGCCAGCCTGGTATACAGAGAGAGACCCTGCCTATGGATGGATGGATGGATGGATGGATGGATGGATGGATGGGTGGGTGGGTGGATGAGCTGGCCTACACAGAGACCCTGCCTCAAAAATAAACAAATAAACATATAAATAAAAACTTTTAAAAATAACTACTTAACTACTAAATTTGATGTCTCCCACTGGTTTGCAAAAGGAAACAAATTTTTAAGCAAGGGGTGCAATTTATAATAACAAGGTCACTAGTTTTTGGAAGAATAGCGTCGTTCTCCAGAATTATGGTGTATCAGTGAGTTTGCAGAAGCTGTTATGGTCTTATTCTATGCCTGCCTTGTTCCATTAGGAGGTAGCTTTGCAAATAGGTGAGAACCCAGCTGGGCCCATAGGCATCTTTGACTCATACTCAACATAAGGAGATGCTGTAGCCTAAGAAACAGTCCTTGCTGTATTTGTCTTCCCGGTTAAAGACTGAAGGGAGACTTCACAAGCTGGGAAGCCGACGCACTGGTGTAGCACACTGCGAGAACGGCTAGTTTTCAAAAGCAGTTCAGCTGCCCCGTCACGATGAGGCACCACGTGTGTACAGCACGTGTGTGCAGCACTGTCGTACAGCACTGCCGCCTTGATTTTATTGTACAAGTGTGAGATAGGGTACTCGAGGAAGCCGCTGGTTTTCACACTTCACGATAGTTTGAGGAGGTCACTGCATCCATCCATCTCTGCCATCAGTCTGCAGGAAGGAACTGCTAAGTCACTTTGTGATGCTAGCAGGGGAGTATAAATGACTGTTTAATTGTGGCAGAGGCTCGCCACCATGAAACGGCAGCTTCTGTAGCACTTCAGCTCCAAACTCAGTGACTTCTACTCAACTTTTTGCTTGATGCAGTTGAGGAATTTGCTGGAAATCTATAATTAATTAGATAAGGGTCATGATTTCCCACAAATGCTAGTCTACTAGTCATCTTCGCTGCATGAATAATTACACAGACATTAATAGTATTTTTTTAATGAGGCATTTTGGGATTTTTCTCCTCCCCCCTCATAATTAGTTTTAATATATTCACAATGCACATAAATATGGAAGAGAAACTATCCAGAAAGAAAGTAGAATTTATATAAATGCTAATTAAGTTTGGGCATCTTGAAAGATAAAGTAAATCTGCTCTGACATTAGCAGGAAGAAACCTTTGCATCAGACTTCAGCTGGGCACCAGTCTAGTCTGTAGGCACTGCCAGTAAAGTCTGACGCCACCCGGCTCGGCCACAGAGGAAAGAGGGTGCTCACAGTGGAGGACCTACATGCTCTGACCTTGGCCAGCCAGGGTCACTTACTAGGTAGAGAGGAGGCAGATGAACTTCCTGTGAGGTTCAAATGGAGACAGGTGTCCAAGTGCTTGAAACTGCAGAGGTGTTCCCTACGGCATGGGGTGGCCTGCAGCTCAGGCATGTAAGCAGAACCGGGGATTGATAAGTGGGGGAGGATACTAGTAATCGGGGGCCAGAGGGAAGAGTGAATGACGGATCATGACCTGATATACGGACATGCCACCCCAGAGCCCCCTATCATATACTCTGACTTTGAAAATTAAGTTTAAAGGGATGTCAAAGCAGTCCGAATATAAGGCCCTGTTATTTGTTTTAAGCAGCAGCGGGAACTTGCTTTAGATGCCGATCTAGAAATTAATTACCATCTCTCACAGAATCTTCTTCTGATTTCTTAAGTATATATCCCAAGAACCATAGTCACACGAGGAAAGCCATTTTTAAACAGTAGAATTGAAATAGGGAGGTGCAGGGTGGAGGCTTGGTGGCCAGATCATCTGGGAGGCTACCACGAGCAGTCTCCCTCTCAGAAGCACTGGAGCCAGCAAACCAGAGGCCCCACAGTTGGTGAACAAGAAGTCACGGTTATTTTCTTGTTCTTGTATGATCTCCACCAATTCCAAGGAAGGGGCTGCCCGGCAGAACCAGACAGCCGTGCTGTTGTTCGGCTAGAATGGCCGCTTAGAAATAACTGGGGCAGGCAGGAACGTAACGTGGGGTTCTCACTTGCTATCCCCGTGCTCACAGAGGGTCTCAGCGGGTCCTGGAAGGAAGGCGCACCATCCAGCAGCAGCAGCAGTGGCTACTGGAGCTGGAGCGCTCCGAGTGACCAGTCCAACCCCTCCACACCCTCTCCGCCACTGTCGGCTGACAGCTTCAAGCCCTTCCGTAGCCCTGTTCCACTTGACGATGGCATCGATGAGGCAGAGGCCAGCAACCTGCTCTTCGACGAGCCCATTCCCAGGAAGAGAAAGGTAGGTGGGTTGTGCACCATGTTCTGCACTCACAGTCCAGGTGTAAGTCTCACCCCACGCCTGGCCTTAGCCGCCCCTGACTTTGTCAGTCTCCCTATTTAAGGCCAAAACTGAGTGGAGCTCCATGTCTGTGTCCCATCCTGCCTATGTGCTCATTGTCTGTGTATGCATGTCTGTGAATGCATGTCTGTGTGTGCATTGTCTGTGTATGCATGTCTGTGTATGCATGTCTGTGTATGCATGTCTGTGTATGCATTGTCTGTGCATGTCTGTGCATGCATGTCTATGTATGTGTGTCTGTGTGCATGTCTGTGTATGCATAGTCTATGTATGCATTGTCTGTGTGTGCATGTCTGTGTGTACATTGTCTGTGTGTGCATGTCTGTGTATGCATGTCTATGTATGCATTGTCTGTGCATGTCTGTACATGCATGTCTATGTATGTGTGTCTGTGTGTGCATGTCTGTGTATGCATAGTCTATGCATGCATTGTCTGTGTGTGCATGTCTGGGTGTGCATGTCTATATGCATGTCTGTGTGTACATTGTCTGTGTGTGCATGTCTGTGTGTGCATGTCTGTGTGTGCATTGTCTGTGTGTACATTGTCTGTGTGTGCATGTCTGTGTGTGGATGTCTGGGTATGCATTGTCTTAACACCCTGACCTTTTTCGGAAGCTGAAATGCTGGACTGAGGCTTCCTGTGGGTACATGCTCTTAAAATATAGTATTTTCGCTTTTCTGCTTCTGTTAGCCCAAAAGGGTTTGTTCGTTTTTATACAGCTAGATGGGAAAGATACATAAAAGTTAGCACATAAACACATCTACTCCATGCCAAAAATTATGTTTCCAGAACAAAAATGTAAAGAAGAGCTAGGTGGATTATTCTGGTAGATTAGAGCTCAGCAGACTGACTGGGAAGACACGTGTTCATCCTCACAGCATAGCTCTGTAGAGACCCAGGATACGTTTGTTCCTTGCCTTGCAGTTCACGGAGCCTCCATCCAAACCCAGGCTCTTCGTCTCACCAAGCAGCCCACCTTCATTTGTTATCACCGTTTTCTGGAGTTTGGGTTTTTCTGACATTTATTTATTTATGCTGCGTGTTGTGTGTTGGTTGTGTATATAGAGGTCAGACAACAGCTTGTCAGAGTTGGTCTCTCCTTCACCATGTGGGCTCTGGGAATTGAACTCAGCTTTGGCAGCAAGCGCCTTTACCCATTAAGCCACTCAGTTTATAGAAGCATTTTTATTTCATAGACTGCAGCACTGGCTGCTAATCTAGAGAACATTTTAGCATTGTTTGAAAGTTATGTGAAATTGTGATTTTTATGCTGGTTTTTAAATATTATGTGGTGTCATCATTTCTTAAATATGATTCATAAACAAGGCAGACTGCGGCCTTGGGGGTGCAGTCAACCTTGTCCTTCCCTGAATGCTGTTGGAGATGGAAACAAAGAGGTGGCATTGCCTCTCTGCCTCCCTCAGCATCACTCACCGTGTGCAGCAGTGAGCACTACCTGGCTCTCTCTGGGCATGCTCCAAGGATAGGGCCATCTTTACCAGAAAGGAGGCCTTTGTGCAGCATCCTGTGTTCCCAGAAGGAGGGTCCTGAAGAGTCCATTTTATTCAAGGGAGCTCTGCGAGACACTGGGATTCACTGGGTGAGTCAGGGAGAACTAACACTTGGATAGCTGCAGACAGGGCAGACAGCAGTGTGGAGCTGGACTCTTCGTTAGCCTGTCGTTCCCAGGGTATCTGAGCAAGCAGTCCTGACACAGGAGTGTGGCCAGTGTTGTGACAAATCTCACACAGCAGGGGCTTCCAAAGTGCATTAATGAATTAATTAATCACCTATCAGAAATATGTTTATATGGGGTATAGAACCAAAAGTCGCGTTCTTACCTGGTTAGGCTGCATTGGTCTGACTCAGGTAGGCAGTCTACATACTTCAGCAAAGTCAGCAAGCAGTCACATCACCAGAGGAAAGAATGGGAGTTTCATTCCAGCAGGGAAACATACTTGGTGCAATGCAAGCTTGTGGACTGGAGGTCAGATCATCAGAACCCTTTGAAGATGGACGCAGTAGTTCCCAGTGTTTCTGTGATGGAGACAGAAGAATCTCTGAAACCTCACAGGCTGGATACTCAGGCGCACACAGCAACTAACAAGAGGTCCTGCTGTCTCAAACATGATGAGTGGCAAGGACCAACACCCAGGATGCCCTCTGACCTCCAGATGTACATCATCACAGCCTGCACATGCACGCGCGCGCGCGCGCGCACACACACACACACACACACACACACACACACACACACACACAGAGAGAGAGAGAGAGAGAGAGAGAGAGAGAGAGAGAGAGAGAGAGGGAGGAGCGCAAGCACTTATTGAGGACCACAGGCTCTGCTCACAAATGCTAGGTGTAGACATGAATGGGTCAGTTAGAACTAGGTGTTTTCTTCCTCTAGACTCAGCCTTCCCCACAGCAGTGGGGACTGACAGCCACCATGTTTTGCAGCTTTGGCCTTTTGTATTTAAAATTACTTTGAGTAGTTAAGAAAATAGGTCAGCCTGCCATTCACCCTGTTGTTTACTTAGTGAACTGATATTTATTGAGCACCATTAGGCAAAATGCTGAATACCTGGAAGCAGGGGGCACGAGAGCTGGGCAGGCACAGGTTGATGTGTGGAGGGGCCAGAGTAGTGTCCAAAGCTGTCTTCAATGTCGCAGGATACAAGCTGTGCCCTTACAGTTATTTTTCATTTCAAACCATGCCTCAAACGCCTCTACAGAACTCACCAAAGTACCTGCAATGCCACTTCTGTCTCAGTGCCTTTCTGGGCTGAATGGCTCCCACCAAAGAGGACTGTTCTGTCATCAATACAGTGGTGACTTAAAAATACACAACGGCATTTGCACGTGCACCCAGGGAGTGGGCTCCAAGAAATGTATCTCTTGGACATCAAAGAAACCTCAGAATTTGCCATAAAAGATGGGAACTCCAGCTGTATACACAACAACCAGGCTAACAACGCCATCTTGGAGAACGGAAAAAGGAGTATTCTACAGCATGTTTGTGTTTGGCTGGAAAACGTAATGAGGACGCTCATTAGTAACCTGTGTCCATTAGGTCCAGATGTCTGTAGTCCTGAGGGATGAGAACTGACTACCCAGTGTCAAAGTTATAAACCTAAGAAGTAACTAATTTGTCTGGATAGACAGACAAACAGACAGACAGACAGACAGACAGTCTGTTGTCGACGGAGCTTTGAAGATCATCTTCATTTCCTGCCTGTTCTTTTAGATCCTTGCTGTCCATTTGAAGTCAGCAGTCATTTGCAGTGGTCACATGTCCAGTGGAGGTTGTTTGAGACCCTCCTAGACCAGGTTCCTCCAGGTTGACTCTTAGGCTGTGAGTCTAATAAGAGGTGAGCAGGAGAGAAGATTCACTGAAGGTGGGGCCAGCATCGCCCTCTCTGGGGTTTTCATCTCAGCTGCGTCCTGGCATGTGAGTGGGTCCTGTATGGGGTCCATCCCTGAACGTTTGGAAGCACCCGACCGACCCACATCTATCCTCCGCAGAACGCCGTATCGGCCCTCCAGCTGTCACCTTCTTTTTATAAACCTGGTGATGTGTGCCTCACACCCTGAGGGACAGTTGTGAAGTTGTTAACTGTGAGTCCACGTGCGAGAGCAGGGCGCCATTCGACAGACATCCACTCCACAGACTGTAAACACGGAAGAAGCAAGCGTTCACTGCACGTCATGGTCACCACCTGCTCTTTCTGACCTGCAGACACTCACGTGACCAAGTGTGAAGTGCTTTGATCTTCCTGAGAAGTATTTTCTGACAATCACTATATTTGCATGTTTTGTCAGTCGATCGGATGCTTTTAAACGCAGCCTTTCGTTCAATCGTACCCGCGGTTTTCAGTACAACCTGATTCGCACTCTGCAGAGGCAGCTGATTGATTTGTACGGGTTGCCCAAGGTTGTTTATGTTGTGACAGAAATACAGCGAGCTTAGCATAAATAATAGAGGATGCCTGTGAAGCAAAATGAGTTACAGAAAGCGCGATCCCTCGGCCCGCAGAGGGGAATGGCGTGTGGGCAGCATAGTCAGCCACCACTGCATGGCCCGGTGGGAGCGAAGCACTGACGGACGTTTCAGAGGGAAGCTGAGGCAGGAGAGGGACTCAGACCCTTTTCCTGGGCGGAGCACCCATTCCTCAGCCACAGCAGTGAGAATGTGAGAGGTTATCTGGGCTCTGCAAGTCAGTTGGCCATCTTTGGGAGGGCAGAGCCTAGCCCGCTTTTCCCTCGGGTTTCAAGTAGATTGGGACTTTGAGAAGGTGCAGTTCCTGTCATGACCACAAGGTGATGCAATGACCCAGAGTATGGGCACTCTGGTACCCGAGAAAACCAATTCTGTAGAAGGCAAAAAGGTAAACTACAATTCCACAAGACCCTCTGGAAAACCCAAAGTACTGATAAGTAAGAAAAAGGCCAGATTCCTGCTTCTACCATATCTAGGTGTGGTGTTCTGTGTATTCTGAAGTTGGGATGGCACCTCTGGCGTTTCAGCCTGCTATCTGAAAAATAAAAATGGAGGTACCATCCTGATGCGGCTGCTGTAAGGATTGCATGGGAAGAGGGGAGAGCAGTAGAATGCAGCTGCTAGGGCCGTGCCGTGCCGTGCCGTGCCGTGCCGTGCCGTGCCGTGCCGTGCCGTGCTGTGCTTTTGCCCTTGGATACTGAGTGGGTTGGGGCCTTAGGAACCTTGGGCACGGAGACAAGAAGCCACATTCCTCCATCCTGGTCCTGTGTTGGTAGGTCAGTGCCAAGTAGCCCAGGGTGACTGTGAGCCCCTCGATTTATTTATAGCTTTTCCATCTTTTCAACCGTATGTGTTTTCACTGGGATGACACATCATCAGGAAGAGCAACAAGCAGTTAGCCCAGGACAGAACAAGCACAGACAGGAGCCAGGCTCCCGGGGTGCTGGGTGGCCCAGCCATGTGGTCTCTAGGCTGAGGGTGCTGGGGCTCAGCACCATCTACAGACATCCTGACCATTCCGCATTCCAGAACCATCCAGGCTCACCTGGAGTGAGCAGGACGAAACCTACCTCTAGAATCCGTGGAGTAAGAAAATAAACGACTAGGGATTCCCCTTAGCTCAGGAGCCCTCAGGCTGCAGGCTTACCTCTAACCTGGGCAGGCCACCACCAGTAAATTCCTGTCACTGCAGTGCTGGCCACGGTAGGACCAAGGGGAAGTGGACGGATGCAGTGTCCGTGTACAAGGTGCCAAGTCCTGGCAACAGGAGTGCTCACTGGCTGCCAGTGGAAATGCAAACGGTATGACTGCTTTGAAAGTAGTTTGGCAGTTTCTTACAAAGTTAAATATATGCTAGCCGTACGACCCAGCAACTCTACTGTTGCATATGTATTTACCTAAGAGAAAAGGAAGTGCATGTCCACAAAACGACTCAGACAAATGCTCATCGCAGCTTTGGTCATTATCAACCCGAACTGGAAACAGCGCAAGTGTGCGCCAGCAGGCACAAGAGAAAGGGGAGTGTGGCGGATCTGCATAGCAGAACACCACACTACCAAAAGGAGGAGAGGCACCAACCCACAGAGCAGTGAGCTAATGCAAGATCATGGCGCTGTGGGGAATGAAGCCACGGGACAGTACATCCTGTGTGCACTGCACATGGAGATCTTGGTTGTTCTTTGTTTTTAAGACAGCCTCATCTTAGGACCAAGCTAGCCTTGAACTCACCGTGTAGCCAAGGATGGCCTTGATTGACTTCATCTGCCTCCCAAGTGTCCTATGTGTATATACAGTGCTGGGGGTGGAGCCCAAGGCCCTTGGGACCGGCTAGCAAGCCTGTCCAACGGAGCCACATCCTTTTCATTTACTCAGCATTCCCCCGGCGACAAGCCACGCGTGTGGGAGGCGTTACCTAGTCAGTGCTTGGCATAGTCGCGTTCATTCACTTCACACTTACATTGTACACCTAACAATTTCATTTACTCTGTTCGTTTTACAAATAAAGGGGCAAATGGAGCCCATAAACAAGATCATGTGTATAAAGGTGCTTTCTCAACTAAGAGTATAGCTGGAGGCTCTGTAAGGTAGCTGTTTCTTTAGCTTTTGTCCCTTGATAAGCATCTTGGTGAACCTGCTGACCAGAGACACCAAGACAAGAGGGACGCATGCTGACGGGCACTTGACTGGCCGCCCGCCTGTGCACAGGGGCCTGGTCCACAGTTGAGGAATTCAGATACAAAGTGTTTTCCCCCACCACAGTACACACACACACACACACACACACACACACACACACACACTTGTATATACCTCACAATCACCATATGGAATAATCATACATCAAAAAAAAACAAAACAAAAACACAAAGACCAATATGACACCCCAGGCTGTAACATGGGCCTTTCTATGTCTGCCCCGTGGAGGCTTATATTGATTTACAATGGTTTTGGCCTTGGCTTGCTTTCCAACTAACTCTTAGCTTATATTAATTCAGCTATACGATTCTGTGTCTGCCACATGGCTGGTTACCTCTCCTCAGTTTCATACGTCTGACTTCCTCCAAGTCTGGGTAGGGAATCTCCCATGCCTCCTCTCCCAGAGTCCTCTCTCTATCTGGAAGACCCACCTTACTCTTCTGCCTTTTGCTGTAGGCCACAGGCTTTCCATTTTAGCCAATCAGAAGGTGCCATAGGGAGGACAGGGAGACATCTTCACACAGTGTACAGAACCATCACTCCAACACTAGGCTGCCATGCTCCAGTGGTGCTCCTATGACTTCTAGACTGTTAACTCAGGGTGACCCCTAAGCATGTCATATCATCGTTCAAAGTCAAGCCGTGCCCCTCCACCTGGAACCAGCCCTCCTGCTGGTCTCGAGCATCTGGGCTTCATCGGGAAGATGGAAGGCACTCCGTGTATCCCAAGAATGAAGCCATTTCAAAGAGGACTGTGGCATGGTGTGGTACTCAAGCCTTTAATCCCAGCCCAGGCTGGGGAGGGGGCACACAGGCGGACAGACCTTTGTGAGATCCCGGTCTGCACGGTGACTTTAAGGATAGGCAGAGCTGCACAGTGAGACCCCGTCTTGGGGGTGAAAAACAGGATTGTGAGTCGGGAGTCTCGGTATGGGCCTGTGGTTCCAGGATTCAGTAGACTGAGGCAGGACTGTCTCAAGTTCAAGGCCAGCCTGGGCTACACAGCAAAGTCCTAACTCAGAGAGAGGGGGGGAGGGGAGAGGTAAAAGATTGAGAACTGAGGTCAAAGGGCGTCACCATTTGCCCAGGGCGCTTAGTCTTCAAGCTGCACGGGTAAAGAATCTCCAGAACTTTTCTTCAACCCACAGCACCAAGCTGATACTCGAAGAGCTCGTCAGGAAACATCTACGTACCTCACGTGGACAGTTTTAAAATTCCGAGTTTTCAGTGGTCTGGAGTGCCTGGCTCTCCTGTTGGTGTTGTAATAGTAGCTGAGGCAGGAAGGTGGGGGCTCTCACTAACAGGGCCTCCTCCCCCTCCTCTGTCCTCCTGCTCCATGTGAAGAGGCCTGTGTGTCTGTGAGACTTCAGGTCAGCTGACGGGACTTTGATGCTCCACAGAGGCGCTTTCGGCTGGGGGTGAATTTTCAGCTGTCGCCCATGCCTTTGCGGGCAGCACATCTGTCGGAGCTCTAAGGAGGGGCCAGAGCTGAGCACAGATGGGCCGTTCACACTTGGCCGCCGTGACTTGGCCAGGAGCTTCGCTTGGTTTGGCTTCCTCACACAGTTGGACCATGCAGCAATTTGGGTGTTGTTTATTTAGCTATTTTTTCCTCCTCCTGTGGCTCGCTAGGCTCTGGCAGAGAAGCAAGTAGTCTGTTTGCGGACAGAGGGCTGATTTCAGCTGGATGTACTGAAAAGAATTAAACTACCATTAAGTGGCTGTGGCCTTGAGGGACGTGTCCCCTTGGCTTGCACAGAGCGAAGCTGCTCAAGCCGGTTGAAGCCGAGACCGTGCTATCATGCTCGCTTTTCTCCAAATTTAGGTAAGCTGCATCAGTCGAGCCAGGTCGAGTTTGCTTTGGTTTTGCTGGCAGGATCTCACTATGGAGTCCTGCCCGGCCTGGAACTCCCTGTGTGCACCAGCTTGGCTGTAAACTCAGAGACTCACATACCTCTGCCTTCGGAGTCCTGGGAGTAAGGAGTGTGCCAGGTTGCCCAGACAAGGCATAATTTTTAAAAGTTAAAAATAGGTAGCTATGAATCTCAATGTAGACTGTTTTTACCAAGCACACTCGGGGCCCTAAGTTCAAGCCTCGGCATCAGGGAAAACCAAGAAACATGCCAGCAAGAGAAACTACAAATAGGATATTTTTTTAAAATTTAGGAATTAACGTAAAATATAATTTTCCCCAGTTTTTTGATTGGTTGGGTTTTGTTTGT
Organism: Rattus norvegicus; assembly: GCF_021556685.1. NCBI lineage: Eukaryota > Metazoa > Chordata > Mammalia > Rodentia > Muridae > Rattus > Rattus norvegicus. The sequence continues at coordinate 93,525,951 of NC_141535.1, forward strand.
TTGTTTGTTTGTTTGTTTGTGACAAGATCTCTCTACATAGCCCTAGCTGTCCTGGGTTCACTATGTAGACCAGGCTGACCTCTTGAGTGCTGGGATTAAAGGCCCAGCATTTGCTGTTAGTTTATAAACTTTTAGTATTTAAAAAACTTACAAAAACTAAAAACATCACATTATTTCCACTCTCCCACAAAAAAAATATTATTCATGTTTTTTGATGACCTGTATTTCTTTTTAATTGTTTAAGTTCTGGGAGAGGGCCATGGTATACTCAGTCTAGTCTTACAAGGGGAGTGAGCAGGCATGGTGGGAGAACCCAGGATCTAATGATCCGGCAAGCCCCCCCCCACTATCACCACAGCATGAGGAAGCACACACCAGAGGGACACCCAGGACCTGGGAAAGCCAGAGCTAGAAGAAAATGATAGCCACGCACAGGTGTGGCCAGAAGGGACTATGGGTGTCAGGGTTTTCTCCAGCCTTCCAAATCCTACCATTGCCTCCCATTGGCCACACCTACCAGAAACCCATAAGTAGGAAGCCATTGATTCTCCACTCGGCCTCACGTGGGCACTGAGCAAGGTAGAAGACGGACGAATGGACCACAAAGTCAAACAGGGTAGATCAGGAATTCTCTCAGACTGTGGGCGCTCAGGGAGCTGATGAGATCACCTGCGCAGTCCCATAAATGAGATCACCTGCGCAGTCCCATAAAATAAAGTTAATGTGAAAAAAAGAAAGTACTGGGCGGGCCAGAGAGGTGACTCCGCAGTTACGCTCCTGCAGAGATCTGGGCTCTGCTCTAAGCACCAGAGTCGGAGTGCACGGCTGCAGGAGGTCCAGTGCATTCTTCTGGCTTGATTGGGCACCTGCACAGCCAGAGTGCACACAGACAAGCAAGCCTGCATGGGTAAAGAAGAATACATTATTTTCAAAAAGAAATTAAAGAATGGAAAATAAATTAGAGCTTCATTTCTAGTATGTTCAGTGTATGTGGATGGTATCAGCTACATTTTAGCATACTCGGTATATATGGGATGATGTGAGCTGCTTTTCCCTCGCTGTGATAAAACACCATGACTAAGGCAGCTTACTGCAGAGTTGATCTGGGCCCATGGTTCCAGAGAGTTGGGTCCATGATTGTGAAACAAAGGCAGGGGCAAGAAGCTGCAAGCTCACATTTTCAACCACAGCCTAAAATAGAGAATTAGAATGGCATCAGGCTTTAAAGACTCACCCCCCCCCCTCCCCCAGTGACATACTTCCTCCATTGGGGCCATACCTCCTTTCTTAGGGTTTTACTGCTGTGAACAGACACCATGACCAAGGCAACTCTAGTTGTTTTGTTTGTTTGTTTGATGATGATGGTGGTAGTGATGATGATGATTTATTTTATTTATATTTATCCCAAATGTTGCCCCTTCCCAGAGCCCCCTCCCAGAGTTCTTTCCTCCCAACATCCCTCCCCTTCACCTACAAGAGGATGCCCCTCCACCCCCCGTATTCCTCCTCTCTGAGGCATCAAGTCTCTACAGGATTAAGCGCATTCTCTCCTACTGACAAGGCAACTCTTATAAGGACAACATTTAATTGGGGCAGGCTTACAGGTTCAGAGGTTCAGTCCATTATCATCAAAGTGGGAACATGGCAGCGTCCAGGCAGACATGGTACAGGAGGAGCTGAGAGTTCTACAGCTTGATCAGAAGGCAGTTAGGAGAAGACCAAGTCTTTTGGCACTGGGCAGAGCTTCAAAGCCCACCCCCATGGTGATGCACTTCCTCCAAAAAGGTCATACCTCCTAATAATGCCACTTCCCATGGGCCAGACATATTTAAACTACCACACCGCCTAAGCCTATCCTAACAGCTCTATCAACTGAGGAACCAAGTATTCAAACACCTGAACCTTTGGGGGACATGTTCACTCTTAACTGCCACAGGGATTAATTTAACCAACCCCATTACTGACCTAAAGATTGTTATGACATATCTCTCTTAGCATGTTTGTAACAGTACGAAGCTCTCACCCCCTCTACACACAGCCTTTTCCAAAAAGCTTATGTGTGAAGGCTTGTCTGCAGAAGTCTTCTTTTTTTTATAATCCAGTGAGTCTCATTAACATTGCCCAAGTTTGCATGGGTGTGTGGCCGTCTGCGCTAGTGTGGTTGCACCACCCAGAAGCAAACAGACTTCCCCCTTCTCCAGCAGGCTGCAGCTGTCAGGAGCTTCTCTGCTACAGGTACAAACCATTTATGTTGCAATGTTGGCTGGCCTGATTTTGTGCACATTAGACGGCAACCTCTCACAGCTATAACTTCATGAGTGCAACAGTGTTACCGTGTCCAGTAGACAGTGTTTAGCCTGGTCCTCCCCAGCCTCTGGGTCCCACACATTCCCTATCCCACCTCAGAGCTGGTTCCTGAGTGTCCTGTGGGAGGGGCGTAATATAGATGCCTGACTTTTGCCTGGGCACAGCGACACAGACACTTTGACCCACTCTCGGTTTCTCTGTTAGTTTCCATCAGCTGATAAGGCCCGAGAGCCGCAGTAGGCAAATGCTTTGATATGGTATAATCAAAAGACAGTAATTTGATACTTACATGCTAAGGAATGAGAATAGGAAAATTTGTTTTACATAATTAAGCCATGTATGCTTCTATGAGAGTAGGAAACTTTCTATGTACTGTAAAACACTGCAATTTATAACATATACTAGTCTTCAAATCTGGGTGCAGGTGTTCAAAGGTGTTGGCATTGGGTGACATGACAGCATGTGCAGTTCAGTGTGTGTGTATGTGTGTGGTATGTGTGTGTATGATATATGTGTTTGTGTGTGTGTGGTATGTGTATGATATATGTGTGTGTGTATCTGTGGTATAAGTATGTATGGTATGTGTCTTTGGGGGTGTGTGTGTGTGTATGGTGTATATTGTGTATGTGGTGTGCATGTGTGTGGTATGTGTGTATATGGTATGTATATGTGCGTATGGTATGTGTGGTGTGTGTCTGTGTATGTAGGGGGGTGAGTGGGTGTGGGTGTTTGGTGTGTGGGTGTGTGGCATGTTTGTACATGTTGAGAACAAAGCCTACAGTGAAGTTAGGCAATACACCATGAGTAAGGCCTCTCAGAAACACCTCAGAATTACTGTGCTTTTAGTATTGAATTCATTGTGGTCATCGTGTTTAGAAACTGTTTGCTGGGCTGAGAAGGTAGCTCAGGTAGTTGGTGAAGTGCTTAAGAGGACTTTAGCTCAGTCTCCCAGATGGAACTAAGAGTCTAAACGATGTATAAAAGCTCAACCGCATATGCTCACCCCGGCGCTCAGGTGGATAGGCAGCTCCTGGGGCTTGCCGGCCCACCAGCGTAGCCTTCATGGAAAGTTCTAAGTCCTGAGAGACCTTGCATCAAAAGATGAGGTAGGTGATGTCTGAGAAACAGCACCCAAGGTTGTCTTTTCTCCTCTGTTCACTTGCCTTCCTGTGCACACACCCATGTCTCCCTCACACAGTAATACAGCCACAAAAAGGAAAACTTACTGTTGCTAAGTTGTTCCAAATTGAGTTTTCTTGCATGTTGCATAACAAAGTGTTTCAATGTTACCAGACTTTAATGTTCAGGCAGTAGACATAGCTCAGCAGGTAAGGACACTTGTCCACCTGAGCCTGAAGATGGGTGATTCCCAAGACCCACATGGTAACAAGACATCCGACTCTCGACTTCCACGTGTACACCATGGCCTAGGAACAACCTCTGTCTCCATCGCAGTTCTATTGCTGTGAAGAAGACGCCATGGCTGAGGCACTCTTACGAGAGAAGGCATTTGGCTGGGGGCTTGCTTATAGTTCAGAGGTGTTTTTTGTTATCGCCATGGCAGAGAATGGCAGCATATAAGCAGACATGCTATTGCAGAAGTAGTTGAGAGTCCTAAGTCTAGATCCACACGCAAAGAGAGACTGGGCCTGCTGGTCTGGGCTTTTGAAACCTCAAATCCCAGTCTCAGTGACACACCTCCTCCAGCAAGGCCATACCTCCTAATCCTTCTCAAACAGTGCCACTCCCTGATGACTAAATGTCTAAATCTATGCCCCTCAGGGAGCTGTTCTCATTCAAACTGCTGTACCCCTTATGACCATCCATGCATACATGTAAACATACAAACTGAATGAAACTTCATTCCAGGGCTCTGGTTATGCGGTGCGGTGCAGAGCACTTGCCTGGCATGTCCAAGCCCTGAGTCCCATCCAAGCATTGCAAAACTTTAAAAACCGCAGGCCAGGCATGGTGACAGTAATTGCAGGACAGCTGATACAGTGGGTGATTGTCCCTGATGCTGCTCTGCTGGCCCGGCCCATGGCGTCATTGAGGCCTCACACTCATCTTAAGAGGCTACATTACTGTTCCTATCTTGTGATCAAGAGCAGTGTGGTGGCCTCGTGAAGCACACGGTGAGCACCAAGTGCTAGGAGGCACTTGGAAAATGCTAAACCCTCATGGAAGAGTGTTGTGTGATTGTGTGCTGGGATGACGTCTGGCTTCTGCAGCAGATCCCGGCTTTGCTCCTTGACTCTCTGAAACTCTGTAACATGAAGGCCACAGACAGCATCCATCTTTGGGGATCAAGTACTTAGAATAGCACTTTCCCCCTAGTTAGTCTAACTGCTGTCAGGGGGGCCCAGTGCCCGGGGACACTGTGAATGTGACTTAAATAAGCAGCAGAGCTGGCTCTTATGAAGAAATGGATGTGATCTGGGCTCGCCCAGCTCTTCACCAGCTCAGTTGCCCAGAACATGGCGAGCGCTTACTTTTCCTAGTGAAGGAAATGAACAGTGTGGACAAGAAGGTGACTGGATGGATTTGCTAGCATTGTGATGTTGTCTTTTCTTCTTCCCGTAGAACTCCATGAAGGTGATGTTCAAATGCCTTTGGAAGAACTGTGGCAAGGTACTGAACACGGCAGCAGGCATCCAGAAGCACATCCGGGCCGTCCACCTCGGGTAAGGCAGCCCCTCTTCCCTTTGGAGCTGGCGGAAGCCTCTCAGCACAGCCCCACAGGCAGGCACCTGGCCTCAGACGCTCAGACACTGCTCCACCTGTGCCTCAAGCTCTTCCTGGTCCCTACAGCAGGGCGATCCTGCCGATAGTCAGCCACCGCGTCACCACGTCACCGGGCCGTAGAGCCTCCTGAACTTCTGAGTCACCTTATGCTAGTTCTCACTCTGAGCACTAGATCCATCTAAAATGGACAGTGTCACCCGTGAGGGTCAAAGATAAACTGTGTGCAAGAGACACAAAGCATAAAACACACCACAGGGCTCTGCCCCGCAAGTTGTGACTGCTTGAGCACCTCTTGTCTGTACAATCAAATGTGCATTCATTTTTGCAGTAATTGACATTCTGACTTAGAACCTCAAAAGCTATCACACACCTTTGTCAATGAAGCCTGGTGATAAGGTCTGGCTCTGCCTGCTTCTCAAATGATGTTTTCTTCGTAGGCCATAACAACTTTCCTACGCAGGGAACAGTTGTGATTAGCATCGTGCAGCTGGGCTCACAGCCAGGGGCAGCAGAGGGTTAACTGTTCCTGCTTTAGTCCTGAGTCTATGTCGTCCATGTATCTAGGGCTTAGTAGGGACCCTGTGTGACCGTAGTTATCACCAGTGTGCATAAAGCAGACATTACCACCTGGGTGGGTCTGTGTGCTCCACACAGAAGGGTCCTTTTGACAAAAGGGCTGTGGAGGAATGGGGCAGGCGCCACCTTAGCCAGAAAGAAGCCAGAAAGAGAAAGTGTGTACTCTGAAAACTGGTATGGGCAAGCCACAAATCCTGTGCAGGCTGCCAGAGTCACACGCCCTGAAAGTGTCAGTAACTATCCGAACCTGGAAATTTCAGTGCAGAGTATACGGTCTCATCCACCATGCCACAACTGCCTCTATATCCCTCAGTCATACTGTCTCGGTAGGTGTCTGCTCAGTGCCACGTCCACTGATAATGTGTGCAGTGGTTCAAAGAGCGACAGAAGACACAGCCCTGGAGAATCAGTCGTGAGAAGACAGAGGCCTTCAGAGCTACAGAAGCTCAGGGACGAGGGTTCTCAGCACAAACACTGATCCCCAGGAAATCAAGGCCCCTCTTGAGGTCTACGCCTCATTATTAAAATGATTTAAAAACAGTCTCAAACGGAAGCTTTGACAATTTCATTAGAATTTAAAAGGACCCCAGGACAGGCAAGCTATAATTTTCAGCTATTGTGTGCTAGAGAAAGAGAATGGAGGTAAGACGGATTAAAACACAAACAGAAGTTAAGTCAGCATGGAGGGCAGCCACAGGCTGTAGGCAGCACTTGGTAAGGACTGGGGCCCTAAGGGAGGAGAAAGGGAGGCTGAGGTGTGAGGAAAAGCTTAGTCTCTGCAGCTAAAGAAAGGGGCAGAGAAAAATGAGTGAAAGTCAGGACTCAGAAAAGTAGGCAGTCGCGGAAGCTCACAGTGGCATGTGGGAATTCTGGGAAGGTGGAATAGAGTGCCTTGTTAAGGGGCTGGATGTGATGGGGCGCACTTCTAATTCTAGCACTCGGGAAGTAGAGTCAGATGAAACTCTGTGATTTTGAGGTAAATCCCAGGACAGCCAGAGCTAAAGAAATACAATTAATAAAATTAATCACTCTGTCTACCCATAACAAAGATACACTGTCCAGGTATTTAATTTTAAGCCGTAAGCCTAGATTGGGCAGGTTTGGGGCTATTCTCACTTATTTCCCAGCCATAATTCCCATGTCATGTGCTGTTTTTTCTGGCCAGGTGCTCATAGCACATCTCCTCTCATGGTGGCCTCCTCCACCTCCGTGTCCTCTCTTCTTCTCCATTCTCTCTCCCTGCAAAACCCTCACTGGATCCTCAAGTCCCATTTCTCCCTCTTGCCCTCTCATGGGCTCTGGCCTTTTATTGACCATTTAAATTGGGGAGCAAGGTTTACACAGCATCACTTGAGGTACATGTAGGGGGCAACCAGACCTTGAGAGCCAGTGTTGAGCATTAGAAGACAAGCAGCATCAGACCAACCCACTACACCCTGTATCCCACCAACTCCCCAATATGTTCAAAGGAATAATTATTCCGTTTATCTGTTTAATGTGGCTGAGGTGAACTGTTCTTGCTAGGAGTGATTGTCCCTTCCTGAGAGGGTGATTCCTGATTGAACAGCCCAGCTGTACTCTGAGGTCGATTCTCCACCCAGCTAAAGATTTCATTCTCTTGACCAGAGGAAGTTCTTTGCTCTTAATGGGTTTTGAATGCTGCTGTGTTTTAAAGAAAAGGGAAAAAATTATAAAAATATAGTAAGGCTCAAGGGACAGATGCTCTTTGAGAGAACATAGAGAACCCTATAATGTGAGCCCTGGTGCTCTTCAGGACTGCAGATGACAGCATCTGCCTCCAAGGCCTTTCCTCCGGCACTTTACCACCGCCCTCACCCTTCACACAAGAACCACTGTGAGCCTTTCAAACCAACGTCCATTTCCTAAACATCCCGGGGAACCTCTGTAACCTCCACAATCACTAAAGGCAGTCAGTCCCTGCCCAATCACACCAGCCCTCATTCCAGAAGCTCACCCTGGTGTATTAGCTACTCTTCTGTTACTGTTGTGATGACACACTGTGACCAAAGCACCTGAGAGAAGGAAGAGTTTGTTTCAGCTTACAGTTCCAGATGGCTAGAGTCCACAATGGAGAGGAAAGCACAATGGCAGATGGGGGGAAGCTGGAAGCAAAGAGAGCAAGCAGGAAGTGGTTGAGAGCAAGCAGGAAGTGGTTCAGGCTGTAAATACTCACAGACCACCTCAGTGATAGATTTCCTCCAGCAAGGCTGTACTTCCTAAAAGTTATATAACTCTCCAAACAGCACCACCAGCTGGGGAGCAAGTGTTCAGATACAGGAGCCTGTGAGGGACATTTCTCAGCAAAAGCATCATCCCCACCACCTGCAGGTCCTGCTTTCATTCAAAGCCTCAGTATGCAGGTGGCTACTTACCTGACACTTCTAAACATCCTATGTAAAAATCAATACTCTTCCCAACCATGGGCCTCTCTATGAAGGGCTCTCAAATATTGCTTAATCTTTTTTTCCCCGTGACTTAACAAAACCTCATAAACTAAGTGGCTGTTTATTAGGGATTTCTTGGACTATAGAAGTCTCTAGACTATAAAAATCCCATGGAGCCAGATAGTAGTGCCACACTCAGGAGGCAGAGGCAAATGGATCTCTAAGCTCAAGACTAGCCTGGTCTACAGAGCATTCAGAATAGCCAGGGCTACACAGAGAAACCCTGTCTCAAAAAAACCAAGACAAATAAAAAAAACAAAAACCATAAAAACCAAATTTACCATCAAGGTATAGTCTTTGTTTTTGTTTTTGTTTTTCTGTTGTTGTTGTTGTTGTTGTTGTTGTTGTGTTTTCCTGTTAGGAAGTAGAATGGGTTTTTTTGAATTGTCTATAATAGTCTCTCTAATGATGAATTTTTTTTCTTTATTAACTTGAGTGTTTCTTATTTACATTTCGAGTGTTATTCCCTTTCCCGGTTTACGGGCCAACATCCCCCTTCCCCCTCCCCTTCCTTATGGGTGTTCCCCTCCCAACCCTCCCCCCATTGCCGTCCTCCCCCCAACAGTCTAGTTCACTGGGGGTTCAGTCTTAGCAGGACCCAGGGCTTCCCCTTCCACTGGTGCTCTTATAGGCTATTCATTGTGTAGTGTATTCTCCATAAATTGTTCTCAGATTAGTAAATAAATGATGGGTAGGAAGGTAGATGGGTGGGTGGTAGGTAGACTGCTTTCAGAAGCTTACTCTAGTGCTCTAGTTTTCCTTGCTGTGGTATAGTACTGGATGCCATGGAAGTTGAAGGCAGGCATGGTAGTTTATTTGACTCGTGGTTCTGGATGCTGGGTCATGCGCCATTGTGACCATAGAGCAGACACCTCCCCAGCGTCTGGTGAGGGTTCCCTCACTACATCTGAACCTGATATGGTCGGACAAACCAAAGCCGTGAACTGGTTTTCCTTTCAGAACCACTTGTGCCAATGTAGTAGCCCATCTCCCTACCATCGTACCCAGTCCCCATCTTGTCATCCCGCCCTGCCCCTCTTCCCCAATCCTCTTGACCCTTCCTAATTCTGTTTGCTTTTCAAAGACCCTCTTCCCAAATGCCCTTAACATAAGGATTTGGAAATTAAGTTACTAACAGTGCTGGTTGGAGGGCGCATTTAAATCAGAGCAGAAGCTGATGAAAACCTTCTTCAAATGGGTTAATCTTCAAATGGGGTGGCTGAGTGCCGCAGGGTAATGTAAGGTCGCCAGACCGACAGAGGCTATTCCAGGTGGAGAGAACGGTCTGCACAAGTTGGAGGCGAGAGGACAGATCTCTGAGCATCTGCTCTGCTCTCTCCTGCCCTAGGCGAGTAGGGGAATCTGACTGCAGTGATGGGGAAGAAGACTTCTACTACACAGAGATCAAGCTCAACACGGATGCAGTGGCTGAAGGCCTGAACAGTGTGGCCCCGGTTTCGCCCTCCCAGTCCCTGGCTTCACCTCCCACGTTTCCCATCCCAGACTCCAGCAGAGCAGAAACTCCTTGTGCCAAAACAGACACTAAGCTGGTGACACCACTGAGCCGCTCAGCCCCCACCACCCTCTACCTCGTGCACACTGACCACGCTTACCAGGTGCGTGCTAAGGGCCGTGCTCAAAAGCAGTAGCAGTCAGGCCTGGGACAGCAGGTTAACACGCAGCAGCCAGCAACTCTGTCGCGTTTTCTATTTTTCCTCTTTGCCAGGATCTCAAGCTATAAGTGGTGGCTCGTGACTTTAATCCCAGCGCTGAGAGGCTGAGGCAAAGGTTCATGAATTCGAGGCCAGGGCTGGGCTATGGAGCTACATAGTTATGACCAAGTCTTAGAGAGCCAAACCAACAGCAAAAAGGGTCTGGTGGCCCAGGGCTATACTCTTGGTCACTCTGGAGGCCAGGTACAAAACCACTGTAACTAGCTGAAATATTTGTAATTAAAACAAACAAGTAAAAACAAAAAACACTAAGCCTGGAGAGGAAAAATACAGACTTGAATCTTGTCATCTCAGCTCTGTTAATTTGCTTAATTTTAAGATTCTTAATTTTTTTCTTTCATTTTTATTTCGTGTGTACATACTTGTATATGCACATACACTTGACACATTGCATATGTAAAGGTGGAAACAAAAACCTTCCTCTCTGGTCCTGAGTATTGAACTCAGGTCTTCAGCCTTGTCTGCAGGCTCCTTTCCCTGCCGAGCTATCTCATCAGCCAAGTCTTTAACCATGTTCATAATACATGCTGTGCAGTGACCATCACTGTATCCATTTTCTTAGATATGAGATGTCTAATGAGCAAAATAATGAGAATTATAATGCATATTAAACCCTAAATTGTACTTTTTTCCAAATTTATTGTTTAAGGTATTTCCTAATATGGTATCATATTTTTACATACATCCAAAAACAGGTATATTTGATTAATTTTCAGAAATTGACATCCAAAAATCCATCTCATACCTCAGGTAGATTTCCTTATATGAAAGGCTTCTTTCTGGCTACTCTCTTTGACCCTCTACCTGTTGGCATATGTAACCAGAGTAGCCCTGTCTGTTCCTACAGCCCAGCGTTAGAAATGAGAACTAAGAAGCTGTGGACAGTCACTCTTTCAAACAGCTTTTTCTGCTTCCTGTCTCTCAGGGCACGCCCCAGTGACTAGTCCAATCATTCTGACAGCTTTCTCTGCTTTCTGTCTCTCAGGCCACACCCCGGTGACCAGTCCAATCACTCTCACAACTTCCTCTGCTTCCTGTCCCCCAGGCCACGCCCCAGTGACTAGTCCAATCACTCTCATAGCTTTCTCTGCTTCCTGTCTCTCAGGCCACGCCCCCGGTGACTATTCCGGGATCTGCTAAGTTCACCCCCAATGGCAGCAGCTTCAGCATTTCCTGGCAGTCTCCTCCAGTCACTTTCACAGGCGTTCCGGTAAGTACGCAAAGCATGGCAAGGTGAGCCAAGTCAAATGTACACTTAGAGAACAAGCTTTGAGATAGACACGAAAAAGATGGAGTCGGTGCCGGAAAGCGCTGCCTCAAATGGCCTAGGCCAGCCTTGAACTCTATGTAGTCTATGATGATGTTTGAACTCTGCTGATCTTCCACCGCCCAAATGCTGCTATTACAGGTACTCAACATCCTACTTAGATTCCAAAGGCATAAGCTTCTTCTTTTTAAAGATTTTTAAAAATTTTTATGTGTTTAAGTGTTTTTCTTGTTTGTATTTCTGTGCACCACATGCATACACTGCCCGTGGAAACCAGAAGAGGATATTAGATTCCCTGGAACCGGAGTTACAGATAATTGTGAGCCGCCATGTGGGCTCCGGAAGTCAAGCCCAGGTCTTCCGGAAGAGCATGCTTTTACTGGCTCAGCCATCTCTCCAGCCCCACATATATATTTCCTAAGTGACACTTAGAGATTTACCTGCAAGGCACCTTGTGATTCAGATGGGTGCAGCTGGGAAAAGACGTTTTGACTGACACTTTAGAAACCTAGAAGAAACTATTGGCTGTTGGTGCTATAGTTATGTGTATGGTTAAATTAGTAGCCTGATTCACACCTCTTACAGAAAAGCCGGCGTTTAAAGCCTGAGCAGTCCATGTCTGAGGGATCATTTGAAAGTAAATGAATGATAAAATATGCAGCAGTGATCTAGGTAGTCCATCAAAATTAGCTCAATATATAGAAGTGATCCTGAGAAATCACTATGAATTAACTTGGCTCCTAATAGTTCATTTAAAAACTCATCGGGTCTTACATAGTTTCCACAGAATACCTAGAGACCTCCTGCCCAGCAGCCATGCTCAGAGGGGCGTGACTCACTCTTGAGAAGGTTCAGAATTCGGCTCACAGTAGCAGATGTTACCTTATTTTCTCTTCCCCACCTTGCCCAGCCCTGGCAAGTTCCAGAGGTTCCCAGGGAGTGTAAAAGCCTCCTGAGACACTGGGCAAACTAAGTTATGCTCTACTCATCAGATTTACCAAACTCCATAAAAGCAGTCAGTGAACGGCCCCCAGCTAACAGGGCTTGGTGAGTGGGCCTTTCCAGAAAGTACTCTTGGGTTGTGATCTTTAAGCACTATCATAAATATGGAATAATTTCAAAAGCCACTGAACAGTGGTGGCCCCATCCACTCTCAAGGGGTGACCTTGGACATTCTCTTGTTAGTTTTACTTGTGGCCATCAGACAACTGAACCATTTCCTCTGGGAGACTTTCTCCTTGGTAGACAAAAAACAAAACAAAACAAAAAACCAAAAAAGGCCTAGAGTGATTTGCCATTTGGCATTACCTGTCTGCGATGGTTAGTGTTGTCAATTTGACAAAAATCTAAAAGCACCTGGGAGACAGGCCTGGACATGCTTTGGGGAGATTGTTTCGTGTTAATAGAAATGGAAAGGTGGGGCCACCATGGTCGGCATGAATTCCTTAGACAATCCTAGGAACTAGCATTAGGAACTAGAGAAGAGCCTGCTTTACGGCTCCTGCTCCTGATTGTGGACACGTTGTGTCCAGTGCTTCCGGTCCCACCATTGGCTTCCCTGTCATGGACCAGGATAAACCCTCTCCAGAGTATGTTATCCCAGAGAAAGAGACTAAGATGCCTTCTTTGACAGCCTGGTGTACTTACTTCCCCTATTCCTGTGACCAGTACCCGTCAATAGGAACTGAAGAAGGGAGGGTTTATTAGGGCTACTGGTCCCTCGTGGTGGGGAAGCCATGGCTGTAGGTGTGTCTATGGCCCGGAGCAGAAAGGTGAATGGCGGTTCTCCACTTGGCTTCATCCTTTTCTTTTTTCATCCAGGGCCCAGGCCACAGAATGGTGCCACCCACACTCAGTGTAGGTCTTTCCCTCCCACCCAGAGGTGTGCATTCTAAACTTCACAATGAAGATTAGCCACAATCAGGCCTAAAGTGAAAGCTACAGTTGTGATTCCAGCTACAGGCTGAGTGAAACCGTTTCTCAGCTCCTCGCTTTAGCTCACGAAGACGTTCCTAAGCCATAGGCCATGCTGCTCATCAGCGTGAGAGGGGAGCTTGTGACCACCACGCTCCCTTTGGTATTCAGTTGAATGCAAGGCCGCGTGCTAGGCAGCTGCATCTCTCTTTGCGCTTGTTGCTTTGATCCACAAACTCAGTTAGTTGTTCAGTCAGGCTGGACTTTAACTCACTCCACAGCCCCGGCACACCTTGAATGTGCCGTCCTGCCTCCAGTCGGCCATGTTTAGCTTATGCTCCATCTGTTTGTGAGAGGGGCAGGTTTGAGGCAGGGTTTCTCTGTGTAGCCCTGGCTGTTCTGGAACTCACCGTGCAAACCGGTCTGGCCTCGAATTCAGGGATCTTCTACCTGCCTCTGCCTCCCAAGTGCTGGGATTAAAGGAGCGCACCACCTCCCGACTCTGCTGTGCTCTTTTTAATTAGACCACGATAGAGACATGGTTCTGGTTTTTAACCAGCTGTCTCTTCTCCCCCATTTCTAAAAGTGTCTGTAGGATGCCAGCCAGGATTCCTTATGTTGTTTGTTTTCCAACAATGAAATCTTAGAACTCTTCCATGGACGCTAGCTGTCGCTACCCTCCGTTTCAATACCCACCCACCCACCCCACCCCCCGCTTTTTTTGATTTCCACTTTGGTTTCCAGGGCATCCTAGCAGGGAGAGTGCACAGAAAATAGACGTAGTGTCTAGGTTAACTGGAACGTCTGTCTACCTTCCGTGGCCGTTTCTCATTTTGGGGTGTGTGTGTGTGTGTGTGTGTGTGTGTTGGGATACTTTTGTGGGTGGGTGTTGACAAAGATTGTCTTTCTCAGCTGCTGCCCCTCATTGTTTGAGGCAGGGTCTCTGAACCCAGAGCACACATTAGTTAAATGGCTGGCTATGGGCTCCTGGGGTAGCCTGGCTCCCACCTCTATACCAGAGTTACGGATGTCCTGCGTGGTACTTTGTCCATTCTGCATGGCACTGTGTTTCATACTCAGGTCCTCGGAATTATGCAGCAGGAGCTTCAACAACAACTGATCCTCTCCCAGCCTCCTTCCCATCTCTAATTTATTCTTAGACGGGAGAATTTCTAGTCTCTTTGGTTTGTAATCTGCTTTGGCCAAGACTTAAGATAAACACTTCAGCAGTCAAGCTTGCTGTTCCTATTTTAAGGTTGTGGGTATATTTTTAAAAGCTTTGTTTGACTCTAGGAAGACAGGAATGTAGCTCTAAAATTATTCCTTAGGATCCTGAACTCCTATCAGTGCTTTCAGAGAAAACAAAGTTGAATGCCCCTGTCCTGCCACTCACTTCCTAACTGTGGGCTCACTTGCTAACTGTTCGTCCACGCAGCAGTGGACTGGCTCATCCACTGACTCCATGCCAATCGGTATGCATGCCCTGAACTCTGTGAAATACAGAGCCAGGCAGAGTCTAGGAACACGAAGCTCCTCGCTCTCCAGTAGCTTCAGATAGCAACTCTCACCATTTTAAATTATGAAGAACATTAAGGATGAGTTTCTCTGAAAATTCCAAAGAGAATAGTTTCTATTTAATGAAAATCTCTTCTGTCTTTGTACTCCCAAACAAATGCCCAGAGGTTGTTGTCCTGGGTTCAATGTACCATTTGTCCCTCATCCCTGAGATCTAGTGTTGAAGAGAAGCCTTGGAACACTTCCTACAGAAAGCCCTTCTGAGCTGTCCCCAGGTCTCCTGGCTTTCGATTTGTTCACGTTTGTGCCAGATTTCTCAAGTACTGGCATTAGTGAGCCCCAGCCAGCATCCGGGCCCTTCCCAAAGTCTCCTGTCTGCAGACACCACAGCCTGCTACCCGTGCTTCTCTAGCCCGAGGCTGAGGAGTGGGCAGGAGCCCTCATTGGTTATCTAAGCGGGAGGTGTGGGTGGCAGCTGTGTATTTCCCTGAAGCTGCAAGTCCAGCATTGAGGTGTCGACTGTTTACATCTGGTGAGGGCTCTCAATTTGTAGTCCACCATTAGAGCTGTGTTTTCACCTGGCTTTTTCTAGTGTGTACAGTCAATAGTAAGAAAGGTGGAAGTAAGGGCTCAGGGAGTAGATACACTCGGTGGTCTCTTCTTATTAAGGTGTATGTGCATGTGCACTGTCTGGTCTCTTCTTATAACACTAGTCCTATTGGTGCAGGGCCCTACTCTTACAACCTCATCTAGCTTTAATTCCTTCAAAGGCTTATCCTTTAATACACCTAGCTCAGGATGTAGAATTTCAACATAAAATTTTAGAGGAAGCAGGGAGGCCAGGCATGGTCTAGTTCCAGCACTTGAGAGGTAAAGACAGAAAGATCAAGAGTTCAAGGCCAACCTCCACCACATAGTTTTTAAAAAAAAAAACAAATGAGGACAGCCTGAGCTACATGAGACCTTGTTAAAAAAAAAATGAGGAGGTGGGGTCTAGCTGGAGGAAGTGGGTTACTATGGGTAGGTCTTAAAGTTCTTGTTTGCTTCCAGCCTGACCTGCTTTGCAAACTCAAAAGTTGAGCAGGCTGTGCCCAAGCTGCCACCTTGCCCTCTCCTAGCATGGTAGACATCATTCCCTGAACTGTGAGCCAAGATAAAGATCTCCTGTGATCATTTCTGCCATCTATTCTATCTAAGCACAGGGAAAGTAACTGGCGAAGACGCTTGGGTTTTTTTTTTATTTATTTATTTATTTATTTATTTATTTATTTATTTATGTATTTTATTGTCTAGAAACGGTCTGAAATGGGACTGAAAGATTCTTCCAGTCAAAAATCTTTTCTAGTCCATATGACAGAAGATTACAAAGAAAATTCTCTAAAACACATACAGAAGGGCATGGCAAATCCGAATCCCACCCATGAACTCTGACCCTCGGGGCAGTCATATGACCTTTCTTAAACAATCTCCTCCGTTCCAAAACAGCCCTGTAGAGTGAGGTATGGCTCAGCACAGGGGGTAGCAGGCAGCTAGCGTCGTGGGATGCCCAGTGTCCTGCGGTCCGTGTGGAAAACAAGAAAGTCAAATCTTCCTATGTGAAACATGTCCCAGATACCGCAAGTGTCCCACTCTGCAGAGATTCGCCATGATGGAAAACTACAGGTTAGAGTCCTGAACTCACTGGGAGTCTCGCGCACTCAGTGAGCATGGTGTGGTCACATAGCCCAATGATTATTTATTTATAAATAATAGCATATGGTCCTATCCATAATGATACACATTCTTTATATTTAGTAAAATGTACTTCAAGGTAGACGTTTGAAAGAGTTTGAGATGCAGGGCAAAAGCTTTGTGGAATGTAGAGAGCTGGCTGGTGAGAACAAGCTGGACAAGCTCGAGGTCTGTCCCTGAGCCCACACAGAGGTGGCACGCGACCATGGCTCTTGCCGGAGTAGACCTGGCCGTGCTGGTTTTCAGTGTTTGGAACTTGGAGCTGGAAACGCCATTGTTTGCTCGGAGCTTACTGGGCTTCTCTGTGTGGGTAGGAAGGCAATGACAGAGAAATGTTGCCAGCAGAAGCGTGCCCACTCCCCCAGTGTCTGGGGCCCGAGGCGAGTTAGATAGCAGTCACACATTAATCCGCACAAGTCCTATCTGGTTAGCATAGCTATCTCGTACCAGCTACAAGCCCTCCCAGAGTTCCTAACCTCGCCAGTTTAGTCCTGACTTCATTTTAACTCAGCATTTGAGAACAAAACCCTCCTGCTTTGGGTTTTGTGCTCTCGGAAAGGAGGAATGGATCTGCTCCGTCAACCCGACTGTCCTTGTTTCCCAGGTGTCTCCGACACACCATCATGCAGCCGGCACAGGAGAGCAGAGACAGCACGCTCACACCACCCTGTCCTCCCCGCCCAGAGGGACAGTCACCCTGAGGTATGACTGCTCGATGCTGCCTATTTCACCTCAAAGGGACGTCCTAAGAAACAAAGAAATAGCAAAGAGGAACCAAACTATGACCCACTATAAAATGTCTTCCCAGTCCATGAAGCACGTTTCCTTCCCTTCCCATGGTTTCCAGTGCATAATAGTTAAGGGCACTTGCAGTTTGTGGGATAGACAGCAGTAACCACTGTCCTGCACTGCCTTCTGTAGGACATGATAATAAGTTTCAGTCTCTATCCAGGAGAGTCTCCCAGGAAGCCTCAACCAGAATTCTCAGCACTGGGAAGACACTGAAAATTAGGAAGAACAGTGTTGTTCTCTGCTGTTTGGGCTTTGTGTATTTTTCTGGTTGTTGTTGTTTGTTTTGTGTCAGGCAGGGTATGTGGGGGCAGGGACAGAAAATGCATACGGATGCATGCTGTGGTGCACATGTGGAAGTTTGAAGACAGCTCAGGAGTTTGTCTTGGTGCCATGTCTCGGTCATTCACCACAAGCAAGCTGGTCGAGGAACTTGCAGGGATCTCTGCCAGCCCCTCCCACCCGGCTGTAGATTACAGGCAATGCTGACACACGCTGTCCCATCCAGATCCGATAGGTCCCAAGCACGCACCTCCTGCTTGCCAGGCAGGGGCGCCCAGTCCACCCCCATAGCCCTGTGTTTACCTCCTTACCCTCACCCCACGGCCAAGGAGACATTTCTATGGATGGGATTCAGAAACAGCTTCAGTGAGTGGCCAGAGAAATACCCAGCTCTCCGGGGAGCTCCTACTCCATTCCCAGGGGGATTTTTCTTCTTCTGTTTTCCCCCTTTTCCTTCTGAACTCTCCCCAGAAGGCCCACCCAGGTCCTGTCCCTAAACCTGTCTGCTGCTGTCTGTCTTGCAGAAAGCCCAGAGGAGAAGGCAAAAAGTGCCGCAAGGTTTACGGGATGGAAAACAGGGACATGTGGTGCACCGCCTGCCGCTGGAAGAAGGCCTGCCAGCGGTTCATCGACTGAGCCGGGGGGCAGGCTCACCCCAGCCATTCCTGCCTCTCCCTCTAAAGGGAGCTACTCAAGGCCCAGGGAAGGCCCTCCTGGAATTCCAGGAATATAATTCCTTGGTGGAATTAAAGCAGAAACTCAGCACCGCGCTGCTCTGAGAACCGGGCAAGAGCACCAAGCAGGACTTTTTCCTTCGAAGGAAAAGCCAGCTTCCTTCGCTATTATCAGGTCTTAAAGCTGGTCTTCTGTAGCATCCAAGCCAACCAGGCCCATCTCCCCTAGAGAGAAGGAGATTTTCATAAGCTTTCTGAACTGTGGCACCTTGGAGGGTCTTTGACACTGAGAATGGTACGCCCACAAGCTACGCAGTATGAGGTAGCAGTTGTATAAAGGACAGTACCCACCTTGTGAATAGGCCTCTCCCTGTTTTCTGTCCAGCTCCTTGGAGCAGTCCGCACCATGACGTATTTCAAGAAAGAACTTTTCTATGTCTGTTTTGTTTTCAAGGACCCAAGTGGAACCACTGTAAAGATGTTAGCTTGCAAGCCCTGGGTAGCATACGGCCAGAAGTGTTTGGCCATGGGAATCATGTCAGCCATCACCTGAGGTCAGGACACCAAGAGGCACTACAGAAAGCATCTGGGGATTGTCCTTGGATGCCAAAGGTTGCACCAACTCTGCCTGCCACGGCTCAGATCAGAGCTGTGCCAGTAGCAGTCTGGTAAGCCTTGATGCTTCCTTCAGGGATATCGCATACTGCAGCTTGGATAGTGTGCCCTGCTTGGTCCCGCCAAGATGGTAGCCAGGGCCCTGGGTTAGCATCTTGCTCTCCAACTCCGCCAGGTAGAAAACTCCAGACTGGCCAGCAGGTTTGCTTCCAGCAGAGCACAGCTGACCTGCCCCTGCCTGTGGGAAAGATCACTGGGGCCACAAGCCAACTGCCATTGTGAGTGCACTTTTCTAGATGTCATGCTTTACACGGCTAGGGGATGAGTTAGTGGACTTGGTGACATATATGGATGATGGAAAACTAAATTTTGTTGTATTATAAAAATATTGGAACTATGAATTAAGAATTTGCTCAGAAAGTAACCTACAGGATGCCCAAAAGCAAATGCATCTTAGTATAGAACTCTCCATTCAGTAGGGCCAAGGCTCGGTGCCAGCTGTTGGGATGTCTGTGCCAGTGGACTTGGCTGTTTGAAGGGTAGAGCTGGGAGCGTCCATCAAGCCTAGTCAGGACGCTTACTCCCTGCCTGCCCTGCTTACGAGACATGAGTGTCCTGTACCTGTGCATGGTAAGAGCACCTTCCAGGAGCCGCTGGGTAGGGATGGGGAACATGGTGTCAGCCATATGAATGTTATTGAAGTTGCACAGAGGAAAGCTTAATATATGTCTAAAGATTGTACATAGTGCTTTTTTACAAAGTAGAAGTCCTGTCGGAATCAGAGATGCCTCTTTTTATGTAAGGGGTATGTATAGAGGTTCTACAAGGGAACATCCCCAAACTGGTGCATTCATGTATTTTGGCAATTTTGTTTTTTAAATCCACGTGGCTTTTTATCACACAAGTCAAGGAGAACAGGAAAGAGATCCTGATCTTTTCCTTCGGATACTTAAAAGCAAAACCTTTATCTCGAGAAGAGAGAAAGCTTTATCTGATTTCCCTGTAGGCTGATGATCAATGTCAGCCATGCCAGCTGTTCCAGATGTTTTGACCTGCAACCAGGAAACGGCATTTTGTTTTTCAAGTCCAGAGCTAGAGTGCTTTACCCTGGACATGTCCTCTCTCCCGTGTCCTGCAGCCTCACTGCCCTGAAATGGTGTTCTGGCTGCTCCAAGAGGTCCTGAGCAACTGTAGATCATGTCCGTCAGCTGCTTGGTCAAGTTCACCATGCGCTTAAGTAATAGGTGGGTCCTAGGCCACAGGGTTCTCAGCAAAGCTCCCTCAGATTCTTTTAATTGCAGGTGAAGACTTTAATCAAAACAGTAAAGTGATGTGAAATTAAATCCAGCTTCTCTTGAAGAACTTCGAGGTGAAGTGATGCTTTCTGCATGAGAGCAGGCCTTAGGGCTCTCCCCCAGAAACACAGCCTGAACCTGCTTGTCTGGCAGACCTGAACCTGCTTGACTGCGCTTATTGTCAGCACAGTCACCACAGCAAATGCACCTGGCCTGGATCCCTCGTTTTCTCTAAAGCCTTCACCATGCCAGCTCTTGGGCATCCCCAGCCCTGCCTAGGGCCTTAGTCTCAGGTCAGCCCTAGGCACTGTATCTTTTCTTACCTGGCTTTGAAGGTGCAGGCCAATCCTGAGTGCAGTACTGGACAGTGTGCCCATTCCCTGTGTGCAAGGGTGCAGTTCCAGGGGACCAGAAAGCTCTGACTGAGATGCTGCCGTCACTGGTTGTATGAGTTACATTTTTAAGTAGTTATTTTGATATTTGGGGAACCAAATGAAGTGCCAAATGAAGCCTGACTTTTCATTTCATGCCATCTCCATGAAACTAAGTTCTTTTAGTGTCTTCATTTTGTGGAGCAACAGAGAAAGGAAGGCTGAGAGTTGGCTGCTAGCCTGAGGCTCTGCACCCCCAGGGCTGACAGCCCTGTCTATAAAAGGAGCGGTGATGTAATGAATTTTTGTCCAATGGAAATTTCTAATTCTTCTTCCATGATGCCCTTTCTTATGAGAAAGTTTTCTCGTTTCTCCTGGAAAAAGCATGCCACAGTGATTGGCAGGACACCCCCCAGCCAGCTAGGAAGCAGTGTGTGCAATAGGCGATCGTTTCCAGCCTTAGCCTCCCCAGAATATGGACAGTGAAAGCCGGTGAGACAGCATGGAGAAACCCCCAGGTAGCATATGTGTCAAGGGGGCCGTGCAGGAGACCTACGCACCCTGTCTTCTGCTCATCTTCTTGGACTGCTCAGCCAAGAATCCTCCCATGTCTGCCACAGATGTCCAAACCAAGAGGCTTTGGCAGGAGCCGTCCATGCTCACCTTCTCCCACCCTATGTCTGGGAAATAAGGTTCTCTGGACCGGCAAAAGCCAGCACCAGGAAGAAATCCGTGGGTTTCCAACCAGAGTGGGCCTGTAGTGCCCACTGACAGCCAGTAGCATGTCCAAGAGGTCCCCTTGAGGAAACTCCTTGCCTCCTGTGACCAAGCCGCAATAAAGATCATCTGTAGAGAACAGCACTGGCGTTGGACCCTCCAAATTTTGAAGCCAAATTGTTCCCCGTTGCAATTCAAGATGACGAGCGTTGGAGTCTGCCTTCTCTGGTATCGGAGTACACCACACTGTGGCCAGAAGCCCTGGGCTTAAGGTGAGCCAGCCCTGTAAGAGCGTCTGCTTCCGTCTCTCACTTCAGCCGCACTGCAAGACAGCGGCGGCATCGACTAGAGAAGGTTCTGAGAAAAGAGGTGACACGATACATACGAGAGAATATGTTGAGCATGCTACTGTAGCAGAATACTGTAAACACTACTCATTCCTCAGGGAAACAAGGATGATGTGGGAAGAGATCTGGAGAACCCCGTGACTAGGAAGATTTTTTTTAACCACCTCAAGTCTTTTCTTCTCAGAAAAAGTTTTTCTTTATGTAAACTCTCAGTATCATTTCAAGACAAATCCATGTCAGCTGGACAGGCAGGCGACTTCTGTGAGGTGTGGCCGAGGTACCCCATGCATAACCGTCTCTTTGTAACTGGCCTAAAGCCGACTGATGTGTGAGCCACAGGTGCAGAGCCTGCTGGGCACTCATAGACGTGACAAGGCTTCCTCTGAATGTAAACATAAAAAAAAGGCCTTGCTGTTCCCGTTGTAATCTTCCGTCTTGGGTCGCTGTTTATTAGCATCCTCTAAGTGAGAGAAAGCTGCCCAAGGCCTGTGGTTTGCTTTAGTTGCATGTTCAGGAGCGCACTGCCATGGACTCCTATGGACAAGGTGCTGCCTTTTCTCACATCCGTAGGATTTCCACCACCCACATGAGCTGTAGCATTGACCTGTGTGAATATGTGCAGCTGAGTGGAGCCAGCATGGCCCGTCACCGTGACAGGCGGCAGTGTGGGTCATTTCAAAGGCCATGTCAGGCACATGGGTCAACTGGCAATTTTATTTCTGTAAGAAAGAAACCTACCAGCAGCACACAGGTGCCCCCGGTCCTCCATAGGGATTCCTCCATGTTAAAACCGTTTCTTCCCGCCTTTTCTGCGTTGTAAATAGCCACATGGGAAGTTAGTAAACAAATGAGGTTAGCACTTTTAGGTACCAGTTGTCCTGAGTAACTGTACTCCAACAAAGCAAAGTATGAAATGAACTCGACTGGCTTCTGAAGGCGGACCTGGAAAAGGCCCGTTTCCAATGATACACATGCTTTAAAGAGAGTACCTATCACAGGGCCAGGGGTCAAAACGGGAATTTTCATCTCCTGTCCTGCTTTGTAAATAGCTCCTTCTTTTCCTAAGACAATCTCATGTTTTATAACTTTTGTTGTGTGTGTCTTGAGAATCAGCAATGGTAATGTGTTATGGTAGATGTAACCTTAAATACAATAATAATTACAACTTAAATTTCCAAATGGAAGAAATAGACTGCTTAGGCTTCTGCAAGAGACATGACACTTTTATAATAAGCATTAGTACTTAACTTCTCAAGTTTAACAGAACTGGAAATATTTTACAAGATACCGTGTTTTATAATCACAGAGAACATGAACACTTTGTGGGAAATGACCTTGGTTTTATACATTGTAGCTTATTTTTTAAATGCAGTATTTTAACCCGCAGGAAGTGTAGATACGGCACACAGTTCCTGCTCACAATCCAAGGGCTATGTCACTTTTAAGCAAGTGTTTGATGCGTATCTTTTCAATTAACCCTCTGAGCAAGGGTAGAAATGCAGGACAGATAGAAAGGTCATTCACAAGAGAAACAATGAAGCAGCAACTATTCCCTCATCGTGACCAGTGTGTGTCAAAGCATCTTTGTGGGGGCGGGGGGACGGCACATGAAGACTCAACCTTCCATATTTTAATCCTAAGATGCTAGCACATAGGCTTCTAGGCCATGGGAGAAACACTCCTCGAGTGTAATATGAATTCTCTTAGGAGTTTTCACCTATCAGAACTATATGCCCACATTTAATAAGCAAACATCACTTGGTGGTAGTGTCTAAAACCGTGGTATCTATATGTTTTGTTCTCACCACTGCCAACTGAGAGATTTTCTCATCAGGACCGTTTGACTCTTATTTGATTTCACGAGGAAAAACTCACAGGCACACAAGGTTGTGAGCAGAAAGTGGCAGTATCCCCATGGGACGTAAGAAATGGGAGCCACACAAACAGTTGTGAGCATTGCCAAGGCTATTTTAAGCTGTTCCACATCCTCAAGCCCACTCACTGTTATAGAAAACATCTTCCCAAGAGTTTATTGACTCAAAAAGCTAGCCTAGTTCAGCCAAGTATGCAGACAGCTTCAAAACAGAAGCTGAGGTGTGGCGGCTGTGTGCCTGCTGGATAACTTACCAGTTACTCCAGACATCGTTCTGGCTCTGGTTCCATGGAAGGGTTACAATCTGGTCAGGGGGAATTATAAAGGCATCGTGTGAAGGAACTCCTGGTACAGCCTTGCACCCAGTATCTGAGCGGGCTGGCCTGCAGCCAGCTCTCCATGCCATCCCCTTGGATAGCACCCCTGATGGATGGCATTTGGGTGCCCAGCAAGTTTTTCCTGGCACGTGGTTTTGCACTGTGTGCATCTTACCCGACCTGTGCATGGAACTCTCTTTCCAGAGGCTGTGCATTTAGACGCCTTAGAACAGCTGGAAAAGGACTGTAGATGTTCAGGGCGTGCCAGGACCCACAGTGGAAGTGGTGTTGGACTAGGCAGCTGACATCTACCGAAGAGGAAGGACCCTCACTCAGCCTTTGACAATCAAGACCCAGAGGCATCAGGCCAGGTTGCCCAGATCCAAACTGGAGACTTGGCACCACCTGACAACAAGTGTTGACCACTAGCATGGGTTCTCGGCCAATACTGCAGACCAAAGAAAAGCTGTGTGGGGGCAGAGGCATCCTGTAGCACTGCATTCAGCTGTGGAAATCAGTTCCACACTCCTTAGCTAACAGGCCCAGATTCATCCATGAGCACCATAGACTCATGTGCTGGTGCAATCTGAACAGCAGACATTTCAAAAGAGGAAAGAAGCTATTCCTCCCTAGAGAGTATTCTCATGGAAGACAAAACTACAACTGCCCTCGCTTTAGATTAGCCTTGCCCCTGATCAGAATGCACTGAGTTGTCACCCAGTTCTTGCCAGAGCTGCCTCCTGGCATACCCAGGCCACACCCCAAAGGACTGAAGAGCTGTAATCCTGACTCTTACTGTGTCTGCTACCGTGACCACTGTGATGAAGGGCTGGCAAAGGAAAAACAGAGAAAAAGGGAAGGAAGGAAAAGAAAATAGTCACGTGCCTTTTGTGGAGGCAGCCAGGTGCCCTGAAGTTTTACAATGGCACATGGTACCTCCCATGCCAATGCTCTCTGCCCTCTCTTCATACTTCCTAGGCCATCCCTCTCCTTGTTCATATATACATAATATAATTTATATATATATATATATATAAAACTTCGCCTCTGATCTGGCAAGGCCCTTGCTTTGGAACTAATAGGCACTTAGTGTTTTCAGGAGCCCATTCACCTTAAAGGAATTTTTTTCCACATAGAAAATCATAGTGTCTTTCTCGGAGTGCGAAATAAAACTGAGAATGACTATGATGCATGTGGAGGGTGTGCAAATTAGACTTTTCACTGTTCTGAGAAAGTACATTATTTTAAACTGTCTTCTCTTGAAGTCCTGCTGTTACAGGGGCAGTTCTATATGGTAAAGCAAGTCTCATTCAGACATTACTTCCTTTGATCTCCATATGGAGCTAGTATAGAAAACAAATCCTAAGGCCACTCCCCCATGCAGGCCGAGACACTGGAGCAAACCTGTGAGTCAGCGCCATCATTGCCTGCAGAGAGGCTTGGCCCGGCTGTCCTCCACTGTGACTCAAGATTCCCAGGGCCCCACCACGTTCTCAGGCCAGAAGTTAGGAGCACTCATTTGTGTCACCAAGTGCAAATTCAGTCATCCAGTGAAATGGTCAAGTAGAAGAGTTCATTAGCTAAAGCAATACTCTAAATAAAAATGTTGAATCCTTAAGAAAAGAAAATAGTTTGCTGCTGGCCTCTAGCCTTTCAGACTGTGTAAGTTTAAATTGATACTAGATGATGCTTTCAAACCAGCTCAAAGTTAACGTTTGTAGAACCAAATCAAAAAGACCTTTAATTAAGCATGTTAGAAGTGCCTAGGTCAGTTGAATTGTGTAAATTTGAATGCAGTTTAAATGATGCTGGCAAATTTAAAGAGATGGCTTCCATTATGGATGGTTTCCTTTATAGGCTGCCCGATACATGAATGAACTCCATCCCAGGGTGCCAGGGTGCCAGGGTGCCAGGGTGAGCATCCCAAGTTCAGAGTAAAGCACTCACCAGGAATCTTGTCATAGGACTGACTAGAAGGAAGCCCCAGAAAACTAGATTGGCCAGTTACCTAGTTCATGAGCAGGTTTCTGTTTTCTTATCATTGACAATGCTACTGTGTTTTAAGTAACTCAGTGCTGGGAGGCAGAGTTGGTTTGCTCCTTTCTACTCTGACCAAAAGGCAGCCGGGTGTGTGGTTTGCCGCCTGTGCTTGACTGACAGTATACAGGGAGGGCCTAGTGTTAATGGACACAAGCAAAGCAAATAACTAGATGTCAGGTTAGAATCAAATAGTAGTTTGTTCTTCTTTAAAAAATGTTCTTTTTCAGCGGACATTATTGAATTGTGAGCCTCCAGAGAGAATTCCCCCTTTTATGCTCTAAGGCAGTAGATTGATTAACTATTTCACTTTTTTTATTACAATCAAGTCTCCCCAAGTTTTTCATTCAGAAAATTAGCCAAAGTAGAACATGGTGGCCCCTAGAAAAGGCAAGAGAACTGTGACTGCAGAAGGAAGCCTTCGGGGAAACACAGATGCCTCCTCTTTTCTTCTGCTCTGTCTCCAACCATGACTGAAAACGAAAACTCTAAAGGAGACAGACCTTTAAGTGAGTCTGAAAGAAGAGTCCCTATCTAACTGCAATTTCCGCCATCTTGGCAGATTGCTGCATAGACACTTTCTTTCCCTTCTTGGTCCTCATCTCCTAATCCAGAAGTCAAATGTGTTCATTTCCAGATCCAGAGACGAGCCTAAGTTATTGTTACTTAGTTACTTACTTAATACTTGCTCTAAAGTCACCACCCGAAGGAGTGGATGCTTAACCTGGGGATGTTCATTTTGCTCAGTGAGTGGCTACCCTCCCTGTGAGAAGTGGCCGCTCCCTGTCTGAACAGACAGTCTCTGGGCTGTGAGGCGAGGATCTGCATTGGCTCCACCACCCTACCACCGAGAAACAGCATCTATTCCCTTCCATGTGCCTTAGGGCACTCAGTGTGGTCACCTACCCAAAGCTAGAGTCAGTGAGACAATATGCTGTGTTAGGGTGGCAGCAACCCAGGAGGGCTTCAGACTAAATTCTTCCAGGCACTACCCCCACCCCACCCCACCCGCTCAAGGGTTAGAGTGGGTGAGATTGGCCTCCACCGTGATGATGGAGTGTAATTGTTCTGTTGTAGATCTCTGGAAAGCAAAAACTACTGCCATCTGCTCACCTTGTTAATCATTCCTTCCCCCAGGACAGCCCCAGCTCTCATTTCAGGTACAGACAACAAGACAGGAAAGAGAAGGCTCACTGCAGGAATCGGGGCAGTTCTTAGGTCTGAGCTACCCCTCAGAGATCCATCCCTGAATGGGGGAAGGACGCCCAATGTGGCAGACTGCAATCAGAGGGATAACTTTTTTAGGCCCTCTCTCTATATCCTTATTAGAAGTAGGTGGCTGTGACGTGGCGTGATCAACCCCTGTATGACAGCATGGCTTCAACTTCTGGTGTCTCAACAGGGGAAACTGATCACGGGGAGAAAGCTTCAGATGAAATCTAGATGCTTCAGAAAGCACATGGTGCTCCCAAAACATACTATCTCCATGACTTCCAAACAAATACCCCGGGTGTAAAAACAGTCAGGGTGGTGTAAACATTGCCCTTGCTCCATGTTTTCCTACAGTACACCTAAAATTCCTATTTTTGTAACGATAAGACTGTGGTCGGTCGAGTAAACACTCTTATGAATTAACTAGTATACCCTAGTATAGTTTCCAAATATATCATATCATATAGTCCTATATACGTGGAAGCACTCAGGGGAAGAAAGTACATGCTAGGTCCCAAAGGGTTCAAGACTATCATCAAAAACAAATGCCAGGTGACCTGTGGCCATTGCTCGAAAACGAGGGGGCTGGGAGGGGACTATTGGCTGATGATTCTCAGCTGCCCTTAGCAGTGGGAATCAGCATATTCTGCCCTTAAAGGTAAGCCATCCTTTGAAATTTTCAACACCAAATCTTAAAGTATGAAAAAGAAAGTTACCAGATATTTAAAGTGAGGTTATAGTGTGTGTGATAAAAACAACAAAAGCCGAACTGAGGCCAGGAAGCATCCTCTGGGCGACACTGGCGTTAGGGTGGGTGCAGGCAGGGGTGGGCGATGACTGAAGGTTTGGCAGCAGCACTCTCCAGTACACAGAGGTCTTTTGAGGTACAATCTTTCCATCGTTTCAGGGGTAAGTACTTCCTTACAAAGTCTTTAATAATAAATGAATGTATAAAATGATAAACTATGCATTTTCAAAGAGAAACATGTATTTTGTATCAAATCCAAGTACTTTTTTTCATAGAGATTTATCACAACTACAGATTATTCAAAATAAATGAGAATGCCAATCCTCATAAGGGTGTGGGGTGCCTTTGTTTTCACGCTGATGATTTCAAGACAGCGCATCCAGACTCGGATCTGAAAAAGCTAGCCAGTGCAGTGGGTGAGGAGGACGCGCCTTCTCCCAGAGGGGACCACTAGCACACTGCCCACTTCTGAGAGATGGATTAGCAAGTAAAAGGGGCCAGGAGTGTGGCTTAGGGGTAGAGCTCTTGCCTGACTTTCGAGGAGGCCTGGGTTCAGTCTCCAGCACTGCAAACAGTAACAATAAGCAGGCAGACAAAACTGTAGAAAGTTACCATTGCATTGGCTAAAGATGACCCAGCTTAGACTGTTGTGGCTAATTCTCAGTCCAGCCGTGGATGAGGAAGAGTTTAGGTTATAGTTTTCAAAGAACAAAATATAAATTATTTGTCTGACAAGGCAAATAATTGATTTTTTTTGTTCAAAATTACATGGAGGTGATCACTTATATTTGAAAAATCTGTACAGAATATACCCAATTCTCTCCAGCCTTGTGCTGATGGGCCTTTCCACTGGTAATGGTTCTTTCCTCCTTTGGTCAGTACTCACCCCATTACTCCAGCATCTCCCCACCACGTGACAATGAGGAAATGAACCCCACTTCTCTGCTGTTCTGGTTCTCTTTGTGTCTGCTGAGGAGGTCTCTAGGCTGTTTATAACATGGGAAAACACATTTCTAACCCTGGTACTTAAGGTCATACGAGATACGTCTGCAACCTAAATAGGAGATAGAGGGGAGGGCGATGTGTCTTTTTACATGGTTTTTAGCCAAATCCAGATGTTCTGATACTCCGTTTCTGAATCCTTTTCTGACTGTAAATACTGCCTGCAGAGGTTCAGGCTGACAACCTTTTCTGAGACTGTTTTCAGCCGAGCTCCTTGCCAGCTTTTGGCACATTGTACATAGATACGTCAAGTGTTTCAATGATGTCGGTTTTTTTCTAAATGCTGTTCTCTAACACATTTTTTTTTTTTTGGAAAAAAAAAAGTGTCTTTGTTGTTCTGGACTTTGTGTGTTAGTTTTACAAAACATTTCCTAAGATTTAACACCAGGAAAAAATATTTTAACATAAACTGGTGCTAATTGGAAAAGAAGAAAATTTTCAGCTTCAAGATTTACAAAAGAAAATGTTCACACCAGTTAACTGCACTTTCCCAAGGGGATGGCTGCTGTCCGCTTACAATGGGCATCAAGAGGACCAGCAAAAGTTTACAGTATTGATGGCCCATTGATGTGTCCTACAGCAAGGAGTCCTTGTCCCCCCAGAGAGGAGGATTTGCTGGGTAGTCCTCAAAGCATGTAGTAGAAGGAAGGGTGTAGAGTCAACCCTTTAGAAATAGTCTTCTGGTCTTTGGACTTTCATGTTTTGTAATGCTTAGCCGTAACAATGAATATGGTGTTGCCAATCTAGTCTGACTTCATTGTCATCCTGTACTGACTCTGTGTATGGTTCTACCCTTGGCTTGCACTGGCACGAACCAAGCCAGAACACAAGTCTTTCAGAAAGACCATTCTGATTTCTATGATGTTCACACACATGAATTTAGATGCACTTGTAACTGGTTAATTACCATGAAATAAGTCTAACTTCCACTTAATAAAAGGATTTTTGTGTATCTGCTTCTATTTGGTAGCCATTCATTTATGTAAAACGTTTATATCAAGGGTTGTTGATGTGTTGGTTACTTGTTTAGTACTGTGGAAGAATGTCTAAAACAACTTAAGGGAGAATGGGCTTATTTTGGCTCATAGTTTATGGAACTGTAATCCATCACAGTGAGGCATTGAAGCAAAAGTCTCATGTCCATGACAATCAGCTATGCACATCTTGGTAGAATAAAACTTAGTCTCCACCCAGTCGCCCATAGCTTCCCAAACCAGGGTCACCAGCTAAGGACTCCATGTTTAGACACGTAAGCCTGAGAGGCACATCCAAACTCAACAGAGGGTTTGGAGCTTAACGTAGGCCTGTGAAAGCTATTTAGAAGTAAAGCTGTATTCCTCAACTGCTTACCATCAAGGCCATCCCCATGCTCATACAGATGCACATCCCTATGCTCAGCCTGCTGCCCCACTGAACCACTGCCTAGACTGATAACTGCTCGCCTGTGTTTATGACCCTGTGCAAAGAAAACAGTATCTAGTGTCCATTCTGGTTCTAAACCAACTGGTTTTCCTGTAGAGGCCGGTTTTCCACTAGAACTCACTATGTCCACCTCCAAAAGCCACTACATACATGCAGCAATGGGCCTCAGATGTCAATTTGCCCAGAGGTGGGAGTTTTGCCTCTGGCTAGATAAACTGCCGGGCTCTTCAAGACTTAAACTTTTAAGGATTGGGATGATCCTGAAGTTGTTATCCTGGCATAGACAGCTTCCCATTCTAGTCCAGTCAGCCACAGTGAGTGAGGCATGTGACTCCTCAACTCCTTGGGGACGAAGAACAGTTCTTTCCCAACTGTTGGTGGACAGTAGACTTAGTGCCCATGCTTTAGCCCACAGATATGGGTAAAATGAGGATTTCCTGAAATGTCACATGTCCAGGCATGGATGAAGGTCAAAATGCTCTGCCCTCTGATACTCAAGATGATTCCAAATACCAAATCTCATTTCACCTTCATCTGAGTCCTTCTAAAACAAGAACACACTGTCTGGTTACACAGCATGCGCACATTAGGGTGTGGCTGTTATGTCACTAGAATGACTACCCCACTGAGGTTCATGTCTACCCTATGGAGGGGAGGACTTGTGGTGGGCCCTGCAGTTGGAGACCTATCTTACCCCCAGCCTAGTCAACTTCCACTCATAGAACCTCCATGGTTGCCTTGTCTTCAGAACAAGGAACCTTGGGTATGATAACCTCTCCTGAGATGCCAGGTGTGGGAGAAGGGACTGAGGTTACCTCCTTCTTCCCGTGTACCAGGCAACAGGGCTGGGTGCTTTCAAACCTCAGTTCTGTGAAGCCAATGGTGGGGCCTCTCGTCTGGAGTTTTGCTGCTGCGATTTCAGTTAGTTGAGGCCAGTGAGCATTGCTGTGGTTGTCTAATGGTCCTTAAAATAATCATGAGGTCAGTGGTAGCCTAACACTATATCAATGCCCGTGGCATTCACCTACATCGCATGTGAGCAGTGTAGCATCCCACATCACAGAGAGGAAATTGGTACCATGCGATGTTTTGAGAGGTGCTGGACAGATAGCTTGGTTGTTAAGCGCGCTCGCCGCTCTTCTAGATGGTCTGAATGTGGTTCCCAGCACCCACGTAGCACTGCTGGCAACTGCCTCATAACTCCAGAGGCTCTGACATCTTCTGAACTTCTGCACTCACATGCATACATTCACATATAGATTTATACACATACACCTGATTAAAAATAAAATACTTTTAAAAGACTATCAAAGAAACCACATTGACATATTACCGTACATTATGATAATTGTTCTATCATAAATCTGAAAGCACTTTATATATTAGACTATCATAGGTATGAAGGAGGCACCATATATACAGTAGACAGGGTTTGCTCCTATCCAACAACAGGGCAACTGTGTCACCTGTCCCCAGAGTCATACTCATAAAAGTTAACCAAATGGTTCAAATCCACAGAGCCCAGGGGGGTATTTGGGGTTCTATCTATGAGTTCACCCAGTAGTCATTCTGTGCTTGCAGGGCCTATTTCTATAAGAAATTCTGTGCTTTTAGAGCCTATTTCTGTATATGAGTAATAGTTGTATACAGACCTACTCACCGGTTGCAGGCTGCTGTTGAAGCACCAGGCTACTCCGCCCTGCAATCTTGCTTCGCACCTTCGCCATGCTCTCCCACTTCTGTTGAGCCGTTCTGTCTCCCATTACACAGAGACACACACACCCAAGCCCACTGCAAGGAAAGCTCGGGGTGCTACATTCAGACCCAGCAACCAGAGGCTTCTGTGTTCTAGCTACAGAATATCTGCCCAGCCCACGGCCACTTTGATGCCATCTCTCCTTTAACGATGTCTCCCTCGGGCCTCGTGCTCCTGAAGAGTGGCTCCTGGACCTTTGTCTTAGCGCCTGTGTTGTAGCCACAGAGGATAGACAAGAACATCAGTGTTGGTGAACAGTGTTCAAACTACCTATGCGGGGCCTCCGGGGACCTCCCGGGGATCCAGGATGCTCTCCTGGGCAGGTGACAGCTGCAGGAGGGTGGGACGCCTTAATGTAGTGCAAGCCGGAAAAACTAGGGAGAGTCTGGTCCTCAAGTAATAATCTGCAAAGTGGTGTGAAATCATATAATCTTCTAGCCCTTTATATCTAGGGGTTCTGCACAAGAATTCAACCAACCACAGGTTGGAAGTGTCTGAGGTGGCAGAGTAGTTTTGGTACTGAGCATGCTCAGAAGTTTTCCTTGTTACTTCTCTTTAAACAGAATAATGACTATGTTAGATACTATACATAATCTTGAGATGGTCTGCAGTATTTTAGAAGATGTGTGCACCTCACATGCAAATACTACATCACGCTATGGAAGGGACGTAAGTATAAGGACCTGGGTGCCCAAGGGGGTCCCTAGAACCAGTGCCCCCCAATGATTCCGAGGAGCAGTTGTATTTGGTGAACAGGTTCCCAGCTGACATTTGCTGTCTCGATGGGCACTGCAGTGAGCACATGGGACAACAGATTCTGCTAATGCAAAGTTTAAAGCTGCTGAGCTCACAAAAGTTCCCACCCAGGAATTCTCTCGGGGGTGCAGGCTCGCTGTGGCCATCGGACTGCTGCATTACAAAGTGAGCTACACGTTTTTAGATGAATTAACAAGTTGTTTATACAGATACACCCTCTGCTCTCAGTCTACCATTCCCTGGCCCACGCCAAAAGCACAGAAGTGGGCACTTTGAAAACTGACCCAGACATCTGTTGGCTCATAGGACTTTAAATGCTCTCTAGAATATGGGCGTTTTCAGAATCGCCAACTCCTGGTGGCTATCAATTACGTAACAATTGCCCAACACACGAGACAAAATATAGAGTCGCATGCACCGTTTTTCTGTAGAAATGCTTTCTATGTAGCAAGGAATAAGTGGGGAAAATGAATGCTTCTAAATGAAATAAATTGTGCATAGGTCTGTGCTGTGAAAAGCACACAGAGTAAATGGAATTGAGGTCATGAAGAAATTTGTGTCATTAGCACAGGAGAGAGGTTAGGCTGGCATTAGGATATAACACACTTTCAAGAGTGAAGTCTGGGCTATAATTTTTAAGAGATAGGAGGGAGGGAGGGAGGAGAGAGAGAGAGAGAGAGAGAGAGAGAGAGAGAGAGAGAGAGAGAGAGAGAGAGAGAGAGCGCGAGAGAGAGCGAGACATATAGAGTAGACACAGGCTCCCCTCTTTGACTCCATCACCCTGCTGCTGGCGCTTTAAACCCTGTAACTGCTTCTTCCGGAGGACATGGCATCACTTTAATTTAATTCCAGGTAAGTATTGCTGGGCCAGCAGAACAGCAGCCCCTGACAAACCAACGGTAACAACGGGGCACACAAAGAAGGTAGAACTGGTACCAGTGAATGCTCTCTGTGGGGTGGGGGTGGGACATCTGTTGCTCTGAACAACACAGAGCTTTCATACCCCAGGCATCAAGATGCTAGCCTAGTGACTACGTCCTGAGTCTCCCGAGTCTGTTCTCCCCAAGGATGCTCCACCCTGGGACCTGAAAACAACCAGCTCTTCTCACCACTGAGTAAAAGTTGCACACTAGCCACAAATCCTAGATCAAATCCTTCACGAAGCCCACAGTCAGCAGGTCTGGCCTCGCCTCTTTTAATGCCACAGCTTGGGGTGTGCAGTCCATTTATTTCATTGGCTGACTCCACTGTCATGCCAAGGTCATCACAAGAAAACATGCCAAAGGGAATAGGGAGACAAAGTTTAGAACAGAGGCAGAAGGAACACCCATTCAGAGCCTGCCCCACATGTGGCCCATACATATACAGCCACCAAACTAGATAAGATGGATGAAGCAAAGAAGTGCAGGCTGACAGGAACCGGGTATAGATCTCTCCTGAGAGACACAGCCAGAATACAGCAGATACATAGGCGAATGCCAGCATCAAACCACTGAACTGAGAACGGGATCTCCGTTGAAGGATTCAGAGAAAGGACTGAAAGAGCTTAAAGGGGCTCGAGACCCCATATATACAACAATGCCAAGCAACCAGAGCTTCCAGGGACTAAGCCACTACCTAAAGACTATACATGGACTGACCCTGGACTCTGACCTCATAGGTAGCAATGAATAGCCTAGTAAGAGCACCAGTGGAAGGGGAAGCCCTTGGTCCTGCCAAGACTGAACCCCCAGTGAACTAGATTGTTGGGGGGAGGGCAGCAATGGGGGGAGGATGGGGAGGGGAACACCCATAAGGAAGGGGAGGGGAGGGATTAGGGGGATGTTGGCCCAGAAACCGGGAAAGGGAATAACACTCGAAATGTATATAAGAAATACTCAAGTTAATAAAAAAAAAAAAAAAAGAAAGAAAAAAGAAAACATGCCAAGTCAGATATTGTAGTATAGCTCATTGCTGGCCTTGTAGCAGTGGCTAGAGGTGTGGGAGCCAACTGCACACATGTAGCTGGTGCTAAGGAATAATCCCACTCAGAGAAGATTAACACACAACCAGGAAGTTGGCCAGAAGGATGAAGATCTTTGGAGGAACCGAAGTCAGGCAGTATCATCTGGAACCAGGCTAAGACACCTCGGGAAACAAACGGGCTTTCAGAGCTGTCTTCCGTCAACCTTCTGGACCTTCAGATCAGAACACCATAATGCCAAGAGACACACTGAAGATCTCCTATACTCCAAATGTCCTCCTTTATTTCACCTGGGGCCGCAGTCCGATTTCCCCCAGTAATCAGGGTTAGTGTCCCTGCACTGTGGCTCCTTTCTTAGCCTGTTGGTTCTGGGGCATCTGAAGCTCAAGGTGACCAGGGTGACGTCTTAGCTCCCAGTCCAATGGAATGTTTGTTGTGTCTCTTGCCAGAAACACTTCCTGCTCTGAGTCGAGGCTT
The DNA here is from genome assembly GCF_021556685.1 of Rattus norvegicus. Taxonomy (NCBI): domain Eukaryota; kingdom Metazoa; phylum Chordata; class Mammalia; order Rodentia; family Muridae; genus Rattus; species Rattus norvegicus. The sequence goes on from NC_141535.1 coordinate 93,560,857, forward strand.
CTAAGCCAGCCACAAAGCCATAGAACAGGAAGCCAAAGTTTTTGTTAATGGGAGCCAGGCATGGTAGCACATCCTTAATCCCACACTCAGGAGGCAGAAGCAGGCAGATCGCTTGAGTTTGAGGCCAGCCTGATCTACATAGTGAGTTCCAGGACAACCTGGGCTGCACAGACAGATTCTGTCTTCAAAAACTTCTATCAATAACAACAGTAATAATAGCATCCAAGGCGTCACTAGAAGTGACAGTGAGTGGTACCATTATCATTTCCATCGCTTGATTCCTACACCTGTAAATCCCGGCTACCAGAGAAACCATATTTAACACTGATTCAGAGCACATCCAGCCTTCTGCAGGGCTCTGCCCTACCCTGCAGGCTGTTGCCACCCAGTTGGCATAGAAACTGCATTATACAAAGGTCACTGCACTGTTCTGTCAAGCCAGCTGCTTCGGGCTGGTGGGAGCACAGGAGGACCAATGAATTCCATGAGCACGGACTCACCGCTGTACTTATTCAGCTGTGCAATGAGTTCCTTTGTCGGAAGCAATGCCGTGCGGACTACCTTAGCCTGAGTAAGATATTGAATGAGTGCAGCGATGGCAGTCCTGGTGGAAGCACTGTGTCAGGGAAGGCAAAGCTATACCCAAATAAGTGTTCCAATAAGGACAGAGCATTGACCTTTCCACAGTGGAGATAGTCCAAAGTATTCCATTTACCGTGAGGTCACTGGCTGGCGACTCCAGGGAGGATGACCTCCGTGTAGGTCTCTGCTGCCGGCAGGTGCGGCACAGCAACAACCACAGCCAGGCCAGCCTTGGTGTGGCAAGTCATTCATTTCCTTTCCTCAAACACACAAATGCTTTGCAAAGAGGTCGGTGGCGGTTGCTGCCTCCTGCTTACTTGGTCCAGTCAGCATGATCAGTATAGTTGGCCTGTGCTATATCTCGTGGAAGAAGCAGGCGAGATCAAGGCCCCTGAGGACTAAGTTATGATGCAGTGGTGGGGAAGTAGTAGATATCTTCGGTGGGCCAGCAGAGCGGTGTGTCTACATCACACCCACCCTCCAGGCCCAGCCTGACCAGCACACACTGCGCTGGCCCAGCTCCGTGAGTCCACGCTTGGAAAGCTAAGCCTGCTGCTCTCCTCCTAGTCCTCAGACGGAGCCTGGGCTCCACACCTAGTGCTCTGGCTCAGTCGGAAGACCTTTGCCTGTGGTTTCCCAACTCCATGACACAAACAGGCTAAAATAATTCATATCCACCAAGCCAGCCCCGCAGAGAAAACTAGAATGGATACTTCAGACAGGGGAGAGGAATAAGCAATGCCAAGAGACTCTGGAAAGAAAATGAGTAGAACTCCAGTTATTAAACCACAGAACACAAACAATAAGAAGACTGCCATCAACACACACTTCGCAATAATCACGTTAAATGTTAAAGGCCTCAATCGTCCAATCGAAAGTCAAAGGCTAAATAAAGTTTATCTAATTGATATAAGACATTAAGTTTATCTGACTGTTATCTACAAGAAACTCAGCTTTAAAGATTGGTAACTTCTTTTTTATTTATTTATTTTTTGGTTCTTTTTTTTTCCGGAGCTGGGGACTGAACCCAGGGCCTTGTGCTTCCTAGGCAAGCGCTCTACCACTGAGCTAAATCCCCAACCCGTGATTGGTAACTTCTTAAGTCTGCAGTTCCTAACCTGTGGGTCATGATTCCTTTGGGGTTTGAATGATGTTTTCACAGGAGTTGCCTAAGACCATTAGAAAGCACAGATATTTCCATTACAATTCATAACAGTAGCAAAATCATAGTTATAAAGTAGCAACAAAAATAATTTCATGGTTGGAGGTATTGAGGGGTCACAGCATTAGGAAGGTTGAGAACCACTGTCTTAAGTAAAAACATGGAAAAAAGTATTCTAAGCAAATAGGAACAGGAAGCAAGCAGGGACTGCAATCCTAACTGTGTCAAAACGGACTTCAAACTAAAACTAATCTGAAGAGATACATAAGACACTTCATTCTAATCAACTAATTAACTAAGAAGACATTATAGTCCTAGGCGCACGTGTGTGTGTGTGTGTGCGCGCGCGCGCGCGCGCGTGTGTGTGTGTGTGTGTGTGTGTGTGTGTGTGTATCCAATTTTATAAAAAGTACACTACTGGAACTACAGATACAGATTTACACCCATCCAATAATAGTAGATGATTTCAATACCCCACTTTCTCTAATAGGTCATCTGGACAAAAAATAGATAAACATTAGAATTAAATAACATCATACATTAAGTGGATCTAGCAGATAGGAACAGAATGTTCACCCAAACACCAAAAAAAATATAGATTCTACCAATGGCCTAAGGAAATGTCCCTAACACAAAACAAATTATCACAAATTCATAAAATTACAATAATTTCATGTGATCACACAGATCCTCCCCTCCAAACTGACTTCCTCCCATTCATCACTGTCCCAGCCCCCAACTCTGTCAGGCATTCCCTGGGAACCCATAGTACAGTCTAGGGAATCAGGGAGGCTAACTTCTCCCTTTACTTCTCCCTCCTCCTCTCTAACCCCAATCCCCAGCTTTGGACCTGTCTAGGCCTCTCATTCTCTGCTCCCATTCCCAGGAGACTAAGCAGATCTTGATAGAACACCCTGCTTTCCTTCCTCCTGTGGAATCCTTCAGTCACCCAACCTCCTAGCCTATCCCCATTCCTGCTTGTCAGCTCCCAGTAGCTAGACACATATTTTACTCAAAACCCCTTCCACCACACCTACCAGAACCCTAAAATTCCCTACCAGGCAACATATAGACACCATTCCCTCCCAAGAACCAGGCAACAGAAACCAAGGAACCAAACATCCACTTACCCCACAAAGACAAGGCCAGACATCAGCACCTGGAATTAGAGTTTCCCAAACCAGATGACCAGACACCAGTTAGAAATACAATCAATATTCAGCCAGGACCTTATATCTCCACTAGAGCCTAATAACCCTACCAGAGAGTTGCAACCTAGCTGAAACGCAAAACCAAGGCCTAAAAGTAGCCTTCGTGAATGTGAGAGGAGTCCTTAAAGAAAAATTAATAAATCCCTCAAAGAAACCTATGAAAGCACAAACAGTGGAAGAAAATGAATGAAAGTTCAAGTCGTGAAAGTAGAAATAGATTCATCAATGAAAACCTAAACGGATGGAAATCTAGAAATGAAAACTTGAGGAACTTAAACAGGAACCTCAGAGGCGAGTCTTACCAACAGATTGTAAGTGACAGAAGAGAGAATCTCAGACATCGAAGACATGATAAAAGATTTTGACCAAAGATGGATACTCTGGTCAAAGAAAATATTAAATCTAAAAAAAGAAAATCTGGCACAAAATATCCAGGAAATCTGGGCCACTATAAAAAGACACAATCTAAGAATGCTAGGCACCCAAGAAGGAAGAGAAACCCGGGTCAAAGACACAGAAAATATTTTTAAATAAAAAATGTCCTGACCTAAAGAAGATGCCTATCAAGGTACAAGAACTATACAGAACACCAAATAAACTGGATCAGAAAAGGAAATTCCCTTAGAAGATAATCAAAATGCTAAACATAAAGAACATTTAAAGATACAACATTACAAGCCGAAAGGGAAAAAGAGCAAGTAACATATAAAGGCAGACTTTTGGGGAAACATTGGGCTTTTCAACAAGGCTTCAAAAGCCAGAAGGGCCTGGACCAACTGTCTACAAACTAAAGGAGTCCAGATGTCGACCCAGGCTACTCAGCCAGCAAAACTTTCAGTGACGATAAATAGGAGAGTAAGATTCCATGATAAAGGACGCATGTAAGCAGTATTGATGTACAAATCTAGCCCTACTGAAGTTGCTAGAAGGAAAACTCCAATCCAAAGAGGTTAACTGCATCCAAGAAAATGAAAGGAATAAATAATCCCATTCTAGCAAATCAAAAGGGTAGAAACACACACACACACACACACACACACACACACACACTCACACACACACACCACACACACACACACACACACCACCACCACCACCACCACACACACACACACACACCACACACACACACTCACACACACACACCACACACACACACACACACACACACCACCACCACCACCACACACACACACACCACCACACACACACACTCACACACACACACACACACCCCACCACCACACACTCACACACACACACCACCACCCACACACACACACTCACACACACACCACCACCCACACACACACACTCACATACACACACCACACACACACACACACACACACACACACACCACCACTACCACCACCACCACCACCACAACAACAAAGTAGCAGGAATCAATAAACACCATTATTACCTCTCAAAATCAATGTTCTCAATTCCCCAATAAAAAGACACAGACTAACAGAATGAATACAAAACAGGAGCCTTCCTTCTACATCATCCAAGAAACACACCTTCACATCAGGAAGAGACATCACCTCAGGGTAAAAGAGTGGAGAAAGATATTCCAAGCAAATAGACCTAAGGAGCAAGCTTGGGTAGCCATTTTAATATCTGACAAAATAGACTCCAAATCAAAAGTGATCAGAAGAGAGAGGGAGGGACACTATATACTCATCAATGAAAAAAAAAAAAAGACACCAAGAGGGTATAGCCATTTTTAACATTTATGCACCAAACACAAGGACACCGAAGAAGAAAAATAAACAGTATTACAGCTCAAGTCGCATACTGACCCTCACACACTGATAGTGGGAGACATTAATACCCCATTCTTCCCAATAGACAAGTCATCTAGACAAAAACTAATCAGAAATACTGGAGCTAGCATTATAAACCAAGTGGACCTAACAGGTATTTACAGAACTTTTCATCCGAACACACACACACACACACACACACACACACACACACACACACACACACACAATCTGCTTCTCAGCACCTCGTGAAACCTCCAAAATTGACCACATACTTAGAAACGAAGTCTCAGCTGATATAAGAACACTGAAATCGCTCCCTGCGTCCTATCAGACCAGCAGGACAAAAGCAGAATATCAGTGAGAACAGAAAGCAGGCAAACTCAAGGAACCCGAACAGCTCACTACTGAATGAAAAATGGGTCAAGGCAGAAATTAGGAGAAATGAAAGCTTTTCCAGAACTGAAGGAAGAGGAATATGGAGCACACACAAACCTATGTGCACAGCAAAAGTGGTTCTAAGAGGCAACTTCATACACTAAATGCCTACATAAGACAGACAGACAGACAATATAAGATAATTATAGATACTGTAGATAAAATAAGATAGATAATATAATACAATAACAAAAGGCTGAGGGGGGGTTGGGGATTTAGCTCAGTGGTAGAGCGCTTGCCTAGGAAGCGCAAGGCCCTGGGTTCGGTTCCCAGCTCCGAAAAAAAGAACCAAAAAAAAAAAAAAAAAAAAAAAAAAAAAAAGGCTGAGGGGGCGGTCCACAGTCACAGTTTGGAATGAGTAAGGATGACATATCAAGACGCTGAGGAAATGCAGAGAACCATTACATCATACTTTTAAAACCCACACTCCACCAAAGTGGAAAATCTAAAAGAAATGGATAATTTCCTCACTTACCAAAATTAAACCAAGATCAGATAAGCACTTTAAACAGACCTTTATCCCTAGTGAAATAGAAGCAGTCATTAAATTTCTCAACAACAATAACAAAAAACTCGGGACAAGATGGAGTTAGTACAGAATTATACCAGACTCTCATAGAGAGAGTACCAATTCTTCTCAAATTAGTCCAGTTACCCTGATACCCAAGCCACATAAAGACCCAAAAAGAGAGTTACAGATCGATTTCTTTATGAACACAGATGCAAAATTTCTAAACAAATTACTTGGAAACCAAATCCAAAAACACATCAAAAATATCTTCCACCATGATCAAGTAGGCTTCATCTTTGAGATTCAGGGATGGTTCAACATAAAAAAAAAATCAGTAACTGTAACCCACTGTTTAAACAAACTGAAAGACAAAAACCATAATCATCTCATTGGGTGCAGGAAAGGATTTAACAAAAGCCTTTGTTGTCTAATGAGAGGCAGAAAGGGAGTGGATCTGGGTGGGAAGGGAGGGGAGAGGAGAGGATCTGGGAGGAGCAGAGGAAGGGGAAACCATGATCAGGTTATATTACATGAGGAAAAATATATTTTCACTAAAAGAAAACAAATAATAAAAAGAGTGATTCTTTTATTGAAGAAGAAGCAGAACTCTAGGTATCCTATTGACCATACATAATTCGACAAAACAGATTTGACAGCAAACAAATCTCTCATCAACATACATGTCCATGGAAATTGAACAACTCATTGATGAATGGCCCCTTTAGGTCAGGAATGAGGCAGACTTGCCTGTCTCTGTCAAAGAGGCCAAAGCATCCCTATTTGCAGATGATGTCTTAGCCAGGGTTTCTACTCCTGCACAAAACATCATGACCAAGAAGCAACTTGGGGAGAAAAAGGTTTATTCAGCTTACACTTCCACATTGCTGCTCATCACCAAAAGAAGTCAGGACAGGAACTCACACAGGGCAGGAACTTGGAGGCAGGAGCTGCTACTTGGAGAAGAGTTGCTGCTACTGGCTTAATTCCTCTGGCTTGCTCGGCCTGCTTTCTTATAGAACCCAGGCCCACCAGCCCAGAGATGGAACCACCCCCTAGTCTCTCCATCCAAACTCCCCTGTCCCCCAGATCCACAGCCCCCTCTACCTCCCCTCAGAAAAGAGCAGGCCTCCCAGGAACATTAAGCAAGACAGCATGGCAAGCTACAATAAGACCACCACAAAGCATCACAAACCACCACAAACATACTGTGTACCCACTAACAGCTAATGCTGTAAAGTAAAAGACAGTCGTGCTACAGTCCAGAGACCCTGAGAAGCTAAGTAACAAGGAGAACTTTTTTTTTGTTGTTGTTGTTGTTCTTTTTTTCGGAGCTGGGGACCGAACCCAGGGCCTTGCGCTTCCTAGGCAAGCGCTCTACCACTGAGCTAAATCCCCAACCCCAACAAGGAGAACTTAATGGTGGTACACAAGGGTCTCCCTGGGAAGGGAGCTAGAACTGATTGTGCAGGTAGGCTGTGGGTCGGTAGTGTTAGGAAGAGGAGGGATCGGGTGGGGAGAAGGAGAGAATACTGGGAGAAATGACTAAAATCAGGGGGCATTTCAGAGGCAACGTGGAAAACTAGTGCAATGGAAACTCGACAGAATCCTAGCACAACCCTAGCCAAGTCTCCTAGTAATGGGGACAGGAACCCTGAACCAACCATCCTCTATAACCAGGCAAGGCCTCAAGTGGAAGGATTGGGATATCAACCCAGACACAAAACCTTCAACCCACAGTTTGTCCTGCCCACAGAGTGTGCTGGAACTGGAGCCTAGCAGAATCGCCATCAAAGTGACCAGAGAGACTTGATCTGGCAACCACTGGGAGCAGATGCAGAGTCCCACAGACAAACATTAGGTGGAGGTCGAGGAGACTTGCAGAGGAGGGGGAGGACAGACTCGAGGAACCAAAGGGGTCAGGGACACCAGGAGTACATGACCCACAGAATCAAGTGACTGGGACTCATGGGGACTCACAGAGATCAGGGATCCTGGAGGGGTCTGACCTAGGTCCTCTGCATACATGTTATAGCTGTGTAACTTGGTGTTCATGAATGCTAATGGTGGGAGCAGGCTCTGTCCCTGACCCTTTTCTTCTCCTCCTGTGCTGCCTTGTCCAGATGCAGGCTTGCAAACAAATGAAACAAAATAGAAGACCCAAACATGAGCAAGCATAACCACAGCCACCTGATAGTTGATGACAATGCCAGAAAACTCCCTGGAGAAAAGACGGCTTCTTCAGTGAATGTTGTTGGGAGAGCTGGGTGTCTACATGTAGAAGAATGAGACTAGACTTGTATCTATCCCTCGGCACAAACTCAACTCCAAGTGAATCAAAGACCTCAGTGTGAAATCTGAAGCACTGGGAGGCATAAGCAGTACCCTGCAAGATGTAGGTGTAGCTATATAGGTGTAGGTACATAGGTGTAGGTGTAGGTACACAGGTGTAAGTGTAGGTGTAGGTACACAGGTGTAGGTGTAGGTACATAGGTGTAGGTATATAGGTGTAGGTATATAGGTGTAGGTACATAGGTGTAGATGTAGATGTAGGTACATAGGTGTAGGTGTAGGTGTAGGTACATAGGTGTAGGTATAGGTACACAGGTATAGGTGTAGGTGTAGGTATATAAGTGTAGGTGTAGGTACACAGATGTAGGTGTAGGTACATAGGTGTAGGTATAGGTACATAGGTGTAGGTATAGGTACACAGGTATAGGTGTAGGTGTAGGTACATAAGTGTAGGTGTAGGTACACAGGTATAGGTGTAGGTGTAGGTACATAAGTGTAGGTGTAGGTACACAGGTATAGGTGTAGGTACATAGGTGTAGGTGTAGGTACATAAGTGTAGGTGTAGGTACATAGGTGTAGGTGTAGGTGTAGGTACATAGGTATAGGTGTAGGTGTAGGTATAGGTACACAGGTGTAGGTGTAGGTGTAGGTACACAGGTGTAGGTGTAGGTGTAGGTACATAGGTGTAGGTGTAGGTAATAGGTGTAGGTGTAGGTACACAGGTGTAGGTGTAGGTGTAGGTACACAGGTGTAGGTGTAGGTACATAAGTGTAGGTGTAGGTGTAGGTACACAGGTGTAGGTGTAGGTGTAGGTACATAAGTGTAGGTGTAGGTACACAGGTATAGGTGTAGGTACATAGGTGTAGGTGTAGGTACATAAGTGTAGGTGTAGGTACATAGGTGTAGGTGTAGTGTAGGTACACAGGTGTAGGTGTAGGTACATAGGTGTAGGTGTAGGTGTAGGTACATAGGTATAGGTGTAGGTGTAGGTATAGGTACACAGGTGTAGGTGTAGGTGTAGGTACACAGGTGTAGGTGTAGGTGTAGGTACATAGGTGTAGGTGTAGGTAATAGGTGTAGGTGTAGGTACACAGGTGTAGGTGTAGGTACATAGGTGTAGGTGTAGGTGTAGCTACATAGGTGTAGACAAGAATAAGCCTCCATTTTCCCAGTAATAAAGGTCAATAGTTGACAAGTGGGATCTTATGAAACTAAAATATCTTCTGTAATCTGTGTAAACAATCGGTCAAGTGAAGAAGAAATGTACTGAGTTGAAGCGAGTATTTCCCAGCTGTACATCAGAGGAAGGTTTAATATCCAGAAAATAAAAAGAACTCAAGAGCAAATAGTCAAGAAAACAAGCAACCTAATGGAAAAAAGCAAAAGATCTGTGAGTTTGATCAGACAGATGTCAAGAGAAGAAACAAAAATAACTAGGAATTATCTAAAAAACTGTTCATCTCCAAAGCAGTTAGGAAAATGCAAATTAAAACAACATTGAGCTCACCTCACTCCAGTCAGAATTGGCTAAGGTCAAGAATTCAGCTGACAACATGTTGTTGGCAAAACTGTGGGAAAGGGGGACCTCTACACACACACACACACACACACACACACACACACACACACACACACACACCACACTCCAAAGAGGCCACACCTCCTAACCGGATTACTTCCCATGGGCCAAGCATAGTCAAACCAACACATGTATACATTCAACAAAAGGACTGAAGAAAAAGAAGCTATGGATTTGGGGGAGGGGATGGGAGAGGTAGAAGGACAAGAGGGAGGGATGAAATTATGTATTTTAATTATTTTTTTTAATTCCTAAAAAGAACCGAATCATCACACATTTTACAAAATTATCCATCATTCTCCAGGATTCGTCTGTTTTCTACAGAAGACAAACAGGAAGTTGCACTGGAACCCCCACCCCACTCCCACATCTTTCAAGTCCTAAATGGTGGCACTAATTTCTGTAATCCCTCTAGGCGCGCGTTATTGGATTTTTGTTCACTGCTTTCCCTGGCAGAGGCAACTCCAGTGGCTTCTATTTGTCCTTCCCAATCATGATCGTCTACTCTATAGGTCAGGGAGAGTCTCCCAACTTAGATACACACCTATTACAACTGTGAATTCTTGGGCTACAGAAATCAGACAAGGTGTACTGAAGGACCTGTTGGCAGCGATTTTAGTTAAAACTCCATCAATCACCTGACTGCCATAGTTTCTACTTTGCCCAGAAGGCCACACGTGCTGTATATTCTCTCCTGGGGTCAGTGTCAATTCGGAGATAGCGTCTACGAGGCCACAGACATCTTATTACCTCTTTTTTCCAGTGTACAGTTACCCTGGTAAAAAGATGACAAGCTGTATCTTAGTTTTCTATTGCTGTCAAATGACTCTAACCAAGGCGGCTCATAAAAGAACGCATTTCATTAGGGACTTGCTTACAGTTTCAGAGGGCAGCCCATGGTCGTCATGGCAAGGAGCAAGGCGGCAGGCAGGCGGGCATGGAAACAGCAGCTGAGTGCTTACATCTTAACCACAAGTCAGAGACGCATTGGCATGGCCTTGGCATGGACTTTTGAAATTTCAAAGCTCACCCCAAGTGACACACCTCCTCCAACAGAGCCACACCTACTAATCCTTCCAAAACAGTTCCGTCAACTGGGACCAAACATCAAATACATGAGCCTCTGGGGCTCCACCCAACCACCAGAGGTTCACTCGTGGTACAGTGGTTAACAATAAAGCGGCTGTGCACGCTCTTCCTGAAGGAGACCTGGTCTCTCCTTCATTTGGGGGACACTGGGTTTGCAAACTGGTTCAAACCTGGAAGTTGTTTGAAAGGCTGTGATCCTGTATTTATGATTCCAGGTAGGCTCTATAAAATGTTTCTGCCTACAAAGATCATGTAAGAATTTAGTGAACTTCTGCAAACATAGAAAGTGCCAAAGGGCCACACTGGTCAGAGCATTGTGACCATTGCTTTTTCTATTCTGTCCACTAAAATAAATACTCTCTCCTTGTCTGTCTCTTGCTACTCTGAGATCCCAATTAGACGAGCTGCGTTTAACGTAACCAACTGAGAAGCTATGACGCTACTGTGAGGTCTGGTACACGGAAGACAGTGGCTGGGCTTTTCAAGCATGCTGGTTGTTAGAAAACCCAGGCCTTTCAGGTAATGAGGCTCTGAACAGATAGGACTGAGATCACAGTAGAAACACAGCCAGCCACACTAGCGCCCAAGTCCGAGGCAGCTTTGTCACAGTCCCCCCCACCCCCATGCAGCATCTCTATGACCCTTGTCACAAGTGCCCTGCTCTCTTACGTGTGGCCTGGAGCACAGGTCACATAATAACTAAGCCTGTGTCCTTGTAAGGCAGAACATCCTGCTCCTTTATGAACTTTTAGGAGTAGAGCCCACTCTGTCTGGCAAGACTGAAGCCTTTTGCTTCAGATCCCCACTGCTGTATATGCTGTGGCGCTCACTCTCTTACCTGGAGACTGTGAAGCTTATCTCCCTCTCAGAGCCTCCCTGACCTCTCCCCTCCCCCAAACCTAACATTGGTATCCTCCCAGAGATCCATTTCTCCTGATATTAGGGAAGTCTGTACTCTTACACAGCGCAAGGGTAAGCAAAGCCATCTGGCGTCCCATCTCTGAGCTTTTGGGCGTCTTCATCACCAACATTAAGCACAGGGATATTAGGCAGCTCCAGCTTCATAGCGGCCCGTCATCCGACCTGTATGTGCTTTGATTAACCAATCAGATAAGCATTAAATGCAGACTCACTGCCCCTGGATCCTTATCTATGTACTCAGCCTATTTGGTTATATGTGTCTTCCAGCAGTAACCCACTCCTAAGACTCATCCAACATGAATTCACGTCTGTGAATGAGAAAATCAAGATTTTAGGATAGCACAGGTCTCATGAATCACACCGTGAACTTCACTTCTAACTGCTGAGACTTGAGTCTGGTTATACAGTCCCTAGGCAAATTTCAGTGGTAAAGGCGTGTTCTGGGGTGTTATCGTTTTTAATCTCTTAGGTTTTTTGTTTTTTTTTGGTTTTTTTTTTTTTTGGTTCTTTTTTTCGGAGCTGGGGACCGAACCCAGGGCCTTGCGCTTCCTAGGTAAGCGCTCTACCACTGAGATAAATCCCCAGCCCCTTAATCTCTTAGGAAAGGCCATTGCTGGTTCCATAGACTATAGAGAATCAGTTCCTCCTGGCAGGGAAAGAGAGGGCAATACTCCAGGAGTCAGTTTGGGGATACATCTGGCACCCCCTAAGGTGAGCAAAATTTTTCTCAGGTGAAGTAAACCCATCCGAATCTTTAGCTTGGGGTCATGGGCTCCATCAAGGTCCTCCCAAGCATCTCCATCCTTTGCAGAAACATGCTCGTCCCAATCCAAGTCTTCACTTTAAACTCCAGACATCCTTAAAGGCAGAGACGTACACTTATATTGTATGCCATATACGTACGTAAACAATGAGTTTGGTGTCAGCAACTCAACCTATGGCTGCAGGAGCCTCTCTGTCTGCGGGCACACTCAAAAACCATGATGGTGCTGTGGGCATCTAGATCTCAGACTGAGTCTCTGAACTCACGAATTTTCCTTGTTTGCAGATCGAGAGATGCTAAGAAGCAACCACCCCGATTGTTATGTGCACTTGTTTTCCAGAAACAGTCAAAGGTCTAAGCGCTTTGCCTCTCACAGTGGTGTTCTATTCTTCAGTGGGCTAATATGTGCACAGTGCTCACTATGTTGTATGTTACCAGGGCCACCAAGATCCTTATGAGTCAGCACCAGTACTGTTTTTTTAAAGAGCTTAATGAAAGTACCCTAAGCATTGGAGCAGAAGCCATTAACTGAGTTGCAGAGAGCTAAGTGCATATTTATTCCTTACAAAATTGTTTTCTTATTTTCCAATTCTGCACTAGAGAATTAAAAGTAAAACAAAAACAAAATCACTAATAATTACAATATACAAACTTAGTCACTGATATATTATTCTTAACGATTGCTAAGTATATTTATTCACAGAGCTGTGATCACACTGTATATATAATTCAGCCTATAGCTTTCAGTCACTTAACATGATAGCATATGCATTTCCCCATATCATTAAATATTTCCTAATGCCTACATGTGAATAGCTGTGTACAGCACACTGTGTAGTGGTTTCTTTATTATATTTGGGAAGTGTATGTGATTTCCAAATTTACACTCTTTCTTTTTTGAGATAGTCCTCACATTGTAGCCCTGGCTGGCCTAGAACTTGCTGTGTAGAGCAGGCAGACCACAAACTCACTGAGATCCTTCTGCCTCTGCTTCCCAAGTGCTGGGATTAAAGACACACTCCAACACAGGTGGCCCAAATACTCTTAAATTGCTATTATAGATTGCTAATTTGCTATTCAAAAGATGCGACTCATTTACTCCCGGTGTGTAGCAGGGAGTGAGTTCGTACAAATGGCTACATTTCTTTCCTCAAATGGGCCCTAAACTGGTAACTATTAAAAAGCAAGCCATTCTTGTTTTCAGTTTTACTTTTTTGATACAAAGTAGTGGTGACTTTTCTCTGTGAGTGGTCCACATTTGCTGCTCACTGTCCGCATCCTTTGCCCGTCTCCGGAGACCTTCATCTTGCCTGCCTGTTAGCATGGGCTCCTTATGACGCTGGGGTTTTCTTTCTATCCGGCTTACCATGGCTGTTCTCCCAATTTTCACTTCAAACGCTAGACATTTGCCTGCAAATTTCAAACCCTTTATATGATCGAATGTGCCAATATTCTCCCTTAAACCTCACATCTGGGAGTGTAAATAGAATTCTCAGGGCCTCACAGAGCCATTCTGGAGCCAAGATGGCCCCTCTCTGGTGTGCATTCTGAAAACCTGGACCTACTCTCCTTTGCTTGTGTGGGGTTCCCACTTCCAAGTCTAATAATCCCCGTGGTAAGACCTCAGGGGCAGTTGGCTTGGGGCTTTGCTTTCTCTAGAATTCTTCCTCCTTTCAGTCTCCCAACTAGACTGTGCCTTAAAGAATCACGAACTGTGTAAGATGTGACACCTTTGATGCCACCCTCTGCTTCATGTTTACAGGGTTCTGCCCGCTAAAGACTCTGAAATAGACCAGTGCTCCTGGCAAGCAGAAAATTGTGGGTCTACAGTGGCACCTACCAGGCTCCCCCAATGCCTGAGGCTGCAGCTGCTCTCCAGGGGCAGGAAAGAGCAAAGCGCTTCCCTGGGGACGGAGTGATGGGGAGACAGGGTATCAGAACTGGTTTAGAAAGAACTTCACCAATAAATGTGGGCTTGTCTCCTATTTGCATGCTGTGCATGTACTTCCTGCTGTTTAATGTCTCCTTGCTATATTTATAGTCACAATAAAGCCGGAGAGGATCCAGGATAAGCAGTAAACAATTACTTCTGAACCTTTTCCGTGCACTCTTCATGCAGAGACGGCTGAGCCCTCAAGAGCACAAGTCTGCTTTGTGCCTGTCAGCAAATTCCCTTCGTGTTTAGATTAAGACCCCAAATCCTGCTGAGACTGGCTTCGGTAGGTCCGGTCCACATGCTATGCCTGATGATGAGACTCCCCTTTCTCTAGCTGCTGGCCTCCAGTCCTCATGCACAACCTGTCTCCTGTCAACACTTCTGCCCTGATTCCAGCGAGCACCTCCCGCTTCTCTTAGTCCTTTTCCTCTGCTCCCTTCCACCTAAACTTCTCTCCTTGTCAGCTCATGCTTCCTGTCTCTTAGAGAAACCTTGCTGTGCTCCTCTCATGCCACCATTACTTCCCCACAAGGATGGGCTGTGCCCTTGAACTGTGAACCAAGATATAACCTTCTCCCCTTAAGTTGCTCTTGTCAGGTTGTCTTTTCCTATAACAACAGGAAAAGGAATTGATACACATGCTGTCTTACTACAGACCCAAAAGGAACAAATTCCAACAAGTGTTCAGAGCAAAGACCAGAAGGACAAATACATCAAAATGTGCTTGGAAGTTGTTAAATGCATTCATTCAGACTGTGAAACGAGAGTCAACCACTCTAGTCACATGGGCTCTGGCGCAGGGCAGGGGTAGGGCTAGGAAAGGAGAGAAACATCTCCAGAAGCTTCTTATCAGGTAGGAGCAGCAAAAGTTTCTTTCCTCTTGTTTGTTTTTAGGTTTTTGTTCTTGAGAAAACCCCAGGAATAAATGTCTGAGAGGACAGATTTCAGTCACAGGATTTCTACAGTTCAACCAGAACACAGAACTCATCATTATTTGGGCAAAAAAACATCTTCTTAAGGGCAAGCATTTATCAGCATCCACGTGCATACATCTAAGTTTTTAGCATACTTCACAACACAAAGCTGTGTGCAACAAGAGCCTTGGATCTTAGCATGCAATTCTTTCTTTCTAATCATACCTGAAGGGGGTTCTTGTTTTTATGACTGTATTTTATGTAGATGGATGTTTTGCCTGCATGTATGTCTGTATACCCAGTCTGGAGCCTAGGGAGACCAGAAGAAGACATCAGAACCCCTGGAACTGGAGTTGCAGATGGTTGTGAGTGGCCATGTGGGCGCTAGGAACAGAACCTAGGTGCTCCATAAGAGCTGCAAGCGCTCTTAAGTGTGGAACCATCTTCCCAGCCATGTAGGTAATTTATATTTTGAGTGAAGGAGCCACACATCTGGCCCACATGTCTCTGCTCGCTTGTGTGGAGGTCGTCTGGCAGAGTGTTCTACATGGAGCAGACAGACTGTTCCTCAGTCCGAGTCAAATGCTTTCTATTTTAAAGTTGATGTTATGCCCAAGGCTGAGCTGTAGCTCTTTTTAAATTTTCTTCCCTTTGCTTTTTATAGCCAAATAAACAAGGACTGGCTCAGAACTTCTTGTACTTCGTTATCTGCCACATGGTGTTGAGGTCATAAAACTGCTTCCATAGGCCACATTAGAAAATTAGTATCATGATTTTAGAGGAGCTCGAGCAGACTTTGGATCCTGTGTCTTCGAGGAGTGAGAGAACACTCTTCAAGGAAGATGGGCTTTTGGTTTTTAGGAAACAACAGAGAACGTTTACAGTTCTCTGTGGAAAGAATGGAGACCTTTGGGTACTGTCTGAAAAGCTAGGTTTTCTGCATGGTAAACTAGTGGAATTTGGACTGTGTGTGTGCCCATGTGAGTTTATGGTGTGTATGTGGTCTGTGTGTGTGCATGTGTGTCTCTGTGTGCGTGTATGCTGTGTGTGTGCATGTGTGTGTGTGTGTGTGGAGAGAGAGAGAGAGAGAGAGAGAGACTAGGGAGGAAGCAGGGAGATTTGAAGAGGTTATAATGCCATCCTGTAGAACTTTCCACCGAGCTGAAGCACTCTCCACCTGTTCCGGCCAGTACAGTGGCCACTGGCCTGGGTACTGAGTACTTGAAATGTGGCTGAAATGACTGAGAAATTGAAATTTCAACTTGAATCATTTTTATCACACATAGCTAGTGGCTACTCTACTGGGCAGTATGGAACAATAGGTCTTTCCCGGCAACCCTGTATCTCCACCACAGCCCCGAGCACAGCGACAGGGAGAGCCCCCAGAGCAGAGCACTGAGAGGCGGTGAAGGGCAGTGACAGGAGCTGGAGCGCCAGCCCACTTGGTAAAGTGCTCGCCCTGCAAGCATGAGGGTCGGAATTTCACCACTAGAGCTCATGTGAGCAAAATCCAAGCGTGGCAGCACACACTTGTAATCACAGGGTGGAGACAGGAGGATTCCTGTACTCACTGCTCAGCCAGCTCACCCCAGCCAACAGTTCCAGGCCAGTGAGACCTTATCTCAAAAAATAACAAAACCCGAAATGGCTGTGCACATCTCCCAGCTCCGCCCCATGGCTTGAGGGAATGGTCCAGAACATATCCTAATGCTATGGTTTGCAAAGTAAACGTTTAGACAAAGGGAGAAAAAGATTTATTTTAAAAATGGCCAGGCATGAGTACACACACCTTTAATCCCAGACTTGGGAGGCAGAAGTAGATAGATCTCTATGAGCTCCAATCTAGAGTGATCTACGTAGTGAGCTCCAGGTCAGACAAAGCTACCTAGCCAGGCTTGTCTTAGTACAGGGGAGTGGGAGGGTGGGTAATACCTGAGGTCTTCCACACATACATCTGAAAATATACATGAACGTGTGTGTGTGTGTGTGTGTGTGTGTGTGTGTGTGTGTGTGTGTGAGCACACGCACATACATACAAATCAAGTTTTTTAAAAGTTGCGGTCTACTGTTTCCCTTCTAACTTCCAGTAAAAGTCTCACTGCTTGACCTTCAGCTCAGCCTGCTGACACTGTCACTCTGCCAGCTGCCCTGAAATAATTAAAAGTCCCTGCCTTGCTCCCAAGAATGTCCCCTGGGACAAAATAGCACATGGCCTGCCTGCTTAAGCACCCTGCCTTGTATTGAAGGTGGGACAGAGACACAAAGAAAAGCTCATTCTCCTGCCCCATGCCATGCCCTTAGCTGAGGGGATAGAAGAGCCAAGCCTGTGGCCCACACAGGTGACTGCTGAAACACATAAGCAATGGGCGGCACCCTGGGAGCCAGCCAGAGGACAGAGTCGGTTGCAGAGGACCAGTGACAATCCCAAGACCAGAAATAAGCTTCTCTGGAATCTTGGCACAACTCCAAGCAAGGCTGGGCAGCCTAAGAAGCCTTCTGCTTTCCCGTGCTCCATAAAATGCAGTGTTTTCAAAACCCTGCAGAACATTCTCTTTCAAGACACAAAGTTCAAAATAAAATTTCTAAGATTTTTCCAAAAGAATTGAGTAAAATTCACTGAAGTTAAAAAAAAAAGTCCCATTAACAGAGTTTTAACTGGAATTGGTAGATATTAATTTCTAAACTTTGATCTAGTACTCTGTTTATTAATGTGCATCTTTAAAGTCCTGTGCAGGGAGGAACATTTTGTAACTTCTATATATTCCATGTCTAAGTGAGACTCATATTTTTTTTACAACATCTGACCTAAGTCCACAGTATACATGAGAGATTTGAAGAATTCATCTTATGTCCAGACAGATACAAGACACAGTTGAGTAACTTTTTATGGCCCAGGCATATAAAAACCCACAGGACACCTCACATTCCACCCAGAAGTCACCAGAACGATGGCAGGAAGGAGCAGAAAGTGCAGAGAATGCATGCTGGAGTCAGACACCAAGATTTGAATCCTCTTGGTACAAACCTGGCATTTGCATCTGTAAAATGGGGACAATTTTGATAATTTGATAAGACTATCCAAATAAAATGTTTATGACAGTTCCCAGAAAATAATGTGACCTATGATGACATTGATGGAGATGACCTATGATGACATTGATGGAGATGACCTATGATGACATTGATGGAGATGACCTATGATGACAGTGATGGAGATGACCTATGATGGTATTGGCACGATGATAACGGAAGTGATGGTGATGATAATTACAGAGGAGGCAGGAGATGAGCTGATTGGAGCATTGGGGCATGAGCTTGTGGAGGAACAAATGTACACTTTATATACAGTGGCCCCTGACAGAAGGTTTATACTTCTGCCACTCTAAGAGTAACTGCATTCCCTGTTCCCCTTCTGTACAAAATGACAAAGTCCTAAAGGGTTTCTGTCAGGTCATATGTAGATGGCCTGAGGGAAGGGATGGGAGGATGTGTGTCTGTCCAGCTAACACACACAGTGCTTGGGATAAGGTCATTGAGTATTTACTGATATCGGCTTCCCAATAGTTCTGACTAAACATAACACACCATCAGTCACTGGCTCTCCTGGATGCTAAGGGCGCACGTTGGCTTATGGTGAGGTTATCACACCACACCAGAATATCGTCTTTAACAAGTACAAAGAAATCCCTGAGGTTTTGTTGGTTTACTTGGTCTCTTGCCCATGATAGATAAATTCATCTTACAGCGTCTACTCTTAACAGGCTTAAGCTTAGCTAGAAAGATCTTTCACAATCCAAGAAGCCTGGCCCAGTGACGGCTCCCCTGGACAATGTAGAGAAAATGGAAGAAAGAGTCCCAGGGACCAAGGACTCATTTTCAGAGCCAAGTCAAGGGTCAAGAGTGAGGATTGAAGCATCAGGAGACTCAGAAAACCCCCGGGCTCCTCGTGCCACTAGGATCTCACCTCGGAAGCTCAAGGCATATCACATCAGTTATCTTCCTCCATGGTCCCCTCAGTTCCTATGAAGCTGGTCAGTCATTCTCCCCATAAGCCCTGTTGCCTGGCAACACAGCTCACATCTATTTCTATCAGGCTTCCAGGAAAGCAGGCTAGTATAATAACCCAAGGTCCTCTCATTTGTTTTCTTTAAGAAAGAAACATATTTTGTTCTCCTTTTCCTGGCATATCCCTGGTGCGCCTTACAGCCAGTACCCATGAGATCTACGTAGCCAACTCCTTTCTCACTGCCCAACCCCTGTGCGTTGCCTGCCTTGTTATCCCGGTCATTTTCACAAGCTTTCGCACAGTTTCTATCCCCAACTCCAGAGCATGACAATTGGGTAATTGTCAGAGTCTAAACACAGTTTACCTCCAATCTCCTGTAAACACATCTGCTTCGCAGGCCCAGATAATCGCTCATCGTTGTTTGTTCAGGCCGGGAGCATCCTTCTAATGATAATATCTAACCAACCACAGGCCTAGAACTCGAAAAGCAAAACAAAACAGAAAAAACCCTTGACTCCCACTTCTGAGAAATTGCGTATTAACCCCTAGAATTAACTAGTGGGTCCCGCTATTTTATGCCATGGCACTGTTAAGGCTCCTGCTCAAGGTCCTGACACCCCTCCACAGGGCCTACTCACCACGAGCTGCCTGCCGCGGAGAAGCAACTGTGCTCTAGTCCAGCTGTTTCTGGAGAAGCAATTGTGCTCTAGTCCAGCTGTTTCTCCAGAGCCAGAGACATCCATTTTGACAATGAGACAGTACATCCCCAATTGCCAGCTTAAACACCAATGATTGTGCTGGGCTGAGTTTCAAGACACTAGCACCGGTGAGGAAAACAAAGGGGAAGGCTCAGAGGCGGGAAAGCAGAGGATGCTGGGGAATTCAGCCGACACATGGCTACCTGGAGGAAGCGGCTATTGCAGGTTTTCTGTGATCTAGTTCTAGTGTAAGGAACTGCCTTCCTGCAGCAGGAAACAGTAATAGCCCACAGTGGAAACTATCCAGAGACTCAAAGAGAGTTTGATTGGTTGAATCACCGTCCAGGCTCCAGAACTTTCTAAGTGATAAAATGCATGCATCTTTGCGGAACCAAAAGGATTTCTCAAATCAAGGCTATAAAAGCTTAGCCAAAGGGTTTAATGTAAAAAAAATACAGCAATTTTTGCATAGGACTTTTATGTGCAATTTCAACTATATTGATCCACAGTTGAGAGCTTGTTTGCAGATTATTGTTTGGTTTTCTGCTGACGATATAAAACACTGAATAGATGGGGAGAGTATTTCAGTCTACAGTCTATAGTCAATCACAAGGGAGGCCAAGAATCAAGGCAGATGCCTGGAGGCAGGAACGGAAGCAAAAACCACAAAGGAATGCTTATTACTGGCTTGCCTTCCTGGACTTACTCAGCTAAATTTCTTAATTCAGCCAGGCCCTCCTGCCTAGGGATGGTACCACCCACAGTGGGCTGAGCCCTCCTGTATCAATAGAAATGATAAAAATGCTTCGCAGACATGACCACAGGCTATGCTGATGGAGAGAGTTTCTCAGCTGAGGCTCCCTTTTCCCAGGTTAGTC
Source organism: Rattus norvegicus (assembly GCF_021556685.1). Lineage (NCBI taxonomy): Eukaryota > Metazoa > Chordata > Mammalia > Rodentia > Muridae > Rattus > Rattus norvegicus. The sequence goes on from NC_141535.1 coordinate 93,581,606, forward strand.
AACAATAACTAAGCAGCACGGAGGTCGAGCACAGCTAATCCTTCTCCTGTGATGGAAGAGCAGACCTGGGCTGTCAAGCACACAGCTTCAGAAAAGGTGAACATGGATCAATGAGGGAAAGGTTGGACCCCTGCCTACCAACCATATCAACCCTGTGATCAGTGAGGCGACAGGTGCCACAGCCAGATAACTCATGGCCAAACGCTACCCATGTTTTTATGAAGGGAAGCCACTAGAGGCATGTGGTATGAAAGTGCTGGACCTGTACGAACCTCTCTGCACTCCGAGGAGACCTCTGTCTCCTGGCTTCCCTGACATGCCAATCATTTATAATGAGATCTGACCGGTCCAAAGGTTCAGAATGACAGTGACAGGAGCACGGGCGTTAGTTAGATATCCACTGCTGTGACAAATGACTTTGAAAAGCTACTACTTAGTGCTTTCACCCTTTCAGAGGGTTCAACCTGGGTCTCATGCCCTCCTGGCCCTGTGGTAAGGTGGAATGGCGACTCGATGAGGAGAGTCACTCCTATCCGGAGTAGTCGGAAGGCAGATTCTCTGACTGCAGCCTGTAGGATGACACTGCCCCCACTCACATATTGTCCCACAGGCCAGGCCCACATCCAGAAGTGGGCTTTACTGGGACATCTTTTAGTCCAACCAAGATTAACCATCAGGCCAGGCACTTGTGGTGCATACCTTTAATCCCAGGCAGAGGCAGGTGGAGCTCTTTGAGTTCAAGGCCAGCCTGTCTACAACAATGAACTGTACGATACGTGGAGAGACTCTGTCTCAAAACAGAACAGAACAGAACAAAACAGAGCAAACAAAACTAAACATCACAGGGGAAACCTACAGACCAAAACAGTGAGATCATTTGAAGCTCAGAAAACATTAGCTGAAATCCAGTATCTTCTTTCCAGTTTTCTGCAGCAAGATAGATAGATAGATAGATAGATAGATAGATAGATAGATAGATAGATAGACAGACAGACATCTAAATAAACATTCTACAACACAATAACATCCCCCTTTCCTTCTTTGTTTTGTCAGAGCAGCCTGACACCCTCAGAATGGTCATTAAATACATGATAACAGTACTCTCCTTGACACCAGGCAGCAACTGGGAAAGGACACCTCAGTTAGGGTCCAGGGAGTGAAGTTATGTTTCTCTGAGAAAATGGAAAAAGCTAAACAATGAGACAGAAAGATTCCCAGGATGTGATATTGCACATGCATGTACACACACATACACACACACACCACAAAGACACACACACACACACACATACACACACACACCACAAAGACACACAGGCACACCAAAGTATACACAGATGTCCATTTATATGAATATCTACTGAGGATAGACATGTGTCTGTAAGTCAGGCTTCTGCCTGATTTCTGAATAGCATACAAGAAGTCTTGGCTCTGTCTACACCTGGAGGCAGATCCAAGCGTGTTCATCACATGCCAGCTTGTATGGTTTGTTTACCACACACACGTGCAGCTTTTTTTCTAATTGTAAATACAAGAAAGAAAAGTTAAGCTCCTCCCCACCCCCTACCTGGAAGTAGTTACTTGACACTAACGTTTACTTATTGAGGATCTGGGCCCAGGGCCCTGCCACCTCCAATCAGGACTGCCCCATGGGTGTGGCAGTGATATTCTTGGCCCCTGGAGAACTGAAACCCCTCTCTGCCTCACTCAAACCCACAATTGGTTCTGGCTCTGGTCTTTTTCTAGCATATGGAATGCAGCCAAATTGGGATGTTTCCCAGGAAGGCCAAACAGCGCTCTGGAGATTGAATTAGAGCAACTGAGCTCTTTTTTGGTGAGCCAATGTGCTCTACCTAGGCTTTAAAGTGCTATGTGATAGTTCCTTCGCTGGCTTCTTGTATCTTAAACATTATAAAAACAAACGTGTTTTTATCTCAAGATGCACCGCTGAAAACTATTCATGCCCTGCAGGAACAAGGTGTGCCCAGGTTCTCTCTGGAAAACTGTGGATAGAAGGAAACTCTCCACTAACCGCATTGTTGATACAATAAATGAAGCATATATAATTTCTGAGTGATGTATTCGCAAACCTTTGTCAAATACTGCCCTCTGGTGGACCACTCAGTTACATTTTCTGCTATTTCTTTTTCTTTTTTTCTTTTTTCTTTTTTTTTTTTTTAGACAGAGTTCAGTTATCTCAGGCTGGTCTCTCTCTGCAGAGCTAAGGACAACCTTGAACTCCTGACCCCCTGTTCTTCACCTCCAGAATGCTGACATTACAGGTTTGCACCCCCATGTTTCTATGACTCTGGGGATTGGACCCAGGGCTTCATAGATGCTAGGCAAGCACTCTACTGGATGAGGTATATCCCCAGGCCCCACATATATAATGAGTTGGGGACTGGACAGATGACTCAGAGGTTAAGGACAAGTTCTGCTCTTCCAGAGGGCTTGGTGCCCACTTTGTGCAGCTCACAATCCAGCAAGCTAGGGAATTCTACACCTTTTTTTTTTTTTTTAAAGCACCCACTAGCATCTGCATATGAAGCTCGTGTATACACATAAAACAAAACTAAAGCGTGAGGGTTGTCATACCAGCCAGGTGACGCTGGGGCCGCCTTTTATCCCAGCACTCTGGAGGCAGAGGCAGGAGAGCTCTGAGTTTGAGTCCAGCCTGGTCTACTGAGCAAATGTCAAGGCAGCCAGGGCCACACAGAGAAACCCTGTGTTGGGGGGTTGGTGGCGGGGGAGGGGTAGTTGTCATACTAAGACTATAAGATTAAGTCTTGTGTTTAGGAAGTAAATAAACCTACATATAAGTTTTCAAACCACAGATTACCACCCAGAAGGCACCCAGTACCTTCTGGTTACTTTTTACATAAAATTGTGACATTGTACTTGTCCTTTAATGTTCTAAATAACGATCTCGCCGGAGCTTATGCACGAAGCATTTTCAAGGCAAACGAGTTGATTTCATAAACACTCCAATAATTTTGTTTCCAGATTTCATAAAAGTTACTCCAGCAAATGTCGGGACAGGCACATTCAATTTAAAATCATTTCCCTGGCCATGAAATAGATTTACAGGTAAAGGAGCCCGCCCCTAAGCCTGGTGACCTGAGGCTGAGAGAGAAGCAGTTGTCCTCTGACCTTCACATGTGCATACACTCCCCCCACCACACACAAAATAAATGATTTTTAAAAAGCTAAATGCTCTGAATTGTAGTTACATTAATGCCAAGTTTTTAAAAGAAGCATCTTAGCAGGAAAGAAGCCTGAGGCCAAGATTCCAGAGCTTGGCTCTAGACCAGTGGTTCTTAACCTGTGGGTTGAGCTCTCTTTGAGATCACGTGTCAGACATCCCATATATCATATATTATGAAGATTAGAGTCACGAAGTAGCAACCATAATGTTATGGTTGGGGTCTCCACACCATGAGAACCGGACTGAAGGATCTCAGCACTAGGGAGGTTGAGATGCTCTAGGCATGCCGGCAGTCACTTTGAAACTTGCTTGTGCCTCTCTGCCTCTCTCCCTAGAAGTCATTTGCCACTTGGTTTAATGTAACTGTCGAGCCAAGTGCATGCTGCCAAGTTTTCTAAGCTTTAAAAGTATCCTTTCTGGGACTGGAGAGATGGCTCAATGGTTAAGAGCATTGACTGCTCTTCCAGAGGTCCTGAGTTCAGTTCCTAGCTACCACATGGTGGCTCACAACCATCTGTAATGGGATCCGATGCCCTCTTCTGGTGTGTCTGAATACAATTACATTGTACTCATAACAAAAAAAGGATAAATAATTTTTTTAAAAAGTATTCTTTCCAGCCAGGTCATAGTTTGGATTTACAGGACACTTGTTTTTTCTCCCTAAGAAGGGCACGTTCTACCCAGCGCTTCATGGGGTGCTTCTGAACCCTGTTTCCCTTATGGCCTGTGAATGGGGACATTGAATACACAGGGAAGCCAGCATCTTTTTTTTTTTTTTTTTTTTTTTGGTTCTTTTTTCCGGAGCTGGGGGCCGAACCCAGGGCCTTGTACTTCCTAGGCAAGCGCTCTACCACTGAGCTAAATCCCTAACCCCGCCAGCATCTTTTATAGGCTGGGGCACCTCTGTCTCCAATTCCACTTCCCATTCAGGGCCTCGTCCCCATACACAGCACTGACATTGTACTCTTTCAAAACAGAGAGGCAAAAACCGACATCCTCAGCAGGCCCTACTCTAACTGCTGAGGATGCAGTGCCCCCAGGGGACTGTGTCTGGGCACTGACCGAAGTGGCTTCTATCCCTGGGAGGTGAGGGCATGGAGCCTTCCTCCCAGAGCAGGCCACACCCTCCCCGAGCTTGCTTTCCTGGTCCCTTGGGACAGGGTACAGTCATGGTGACTAAGTGGCAGCCATGATGACACAGCTAAGCTCAGCCGACTTCCCAAGGTGACTTTGACAAGCTCGTGCTCAGCGCTGTCTCGTGCTCCAAGCACTGGTCTGCACCTCCTGCCTTCCACAGCTAAAATAACCAAAGCATAAGTGTGTGCCCAGTAAGACTTTTGTTGGTTTTGTCTGAATCGGGGTCTAGCAGTCTAGGCTAGCCTGGAACTAACTGTAGGAGGAACTCCATCTCGGTCTCGGGAGTGCTGGGATCACAGCCTGAGCCACCAACCAGGCTCCCATTAACTCACCTTGTGTAAGAGGAAAGATTTTAACACCCAGGAGGTAGGCAGGAACAGCTCAGAGAGAATTAAAAGCTTGAGAAAGATGCCTCCACACAGCCCTGCCCAGGCTACCAGGCACCCTGTAGATGTCACGGCTCTGTGTCAGCTAAGTGCCTGTCATTACTGCTTCTCTCACTTACCTGGCAATCAGTCCCTTGGTCTTCACTGAGGGCCCTGGGCTGACCTCCTGGCTGCCTGGGAAGCCCCCTCTCAGCCACACTCCCTTAAGCACGGCCAGCACTATTCCTCCCTTTGCACTTTGTGAGGGGAGAGATACTTTCTTTGAACGGGTCTTTTTAAAAATGACCACCTGAGATAGAACAGGACCTTCGAAAAATGTAACTGAGAAAGGTTTAAGTTTCACTTTAACCAGCAGGAGAAAGGGGAGCAGGAAAGAGGAAAAAAGGGAAGAGGGGACGGACGAAAGCTGTCTATTATCAAGCAGCACAAAAGGAAACCAGAACCTCCCACACGATCTGTGGACTTACTGCATACAGTGGAGCACCTGCTACTCTGGGAGTGTGTGTGCATGAGGGGACCTCTGTCCACAAACCACCAAGGGATTCAAGTGGTGACAGAGGCCAAATCCCCAAGTCTGGCCTCCCTCAGAATACAGGGCCATGTGAGTACTTGACACTAATCCACACCTAACAAGGCTTCTGACTACTGTTGACACTCAGAATGACAATAAGCCAAAGCCAGAGATACAACATTTGAGGCTGAGACAGTTTGAAAGTTCAAGGCCATGCCTGGCCACATATCAGGGACCTGCCTCAAAAACAGAACAGCCAGCAGGCCACGGCAGCACATGCCTTTAATCCAGCACTCGGTAGAGAGTCAGAGAGAGGGAAAGATGTGGGCCAGGAACACGAGGGAACAGAGAGAAAGAGAAAGGTAGCTACTGGGGTAGCAAGCAGTGCTTCTTATACACTGCCACTGCCACACCTGGCTCTCCTCTGGTGGCAGGCAATGGCACAGACGATGACGTAGCCCTTGCTTGGTCCCTGGGAGGAGTCTGGCAGAATTGCTTGTAGACCAACAGTGACGTCTACTTCAATTTCTTTCTTCTAAAACTTGAAGGTTTTCTCATGCAGATCTTCCACTTGCTTAGTTAGAGTTACCCCACATTATTTTTATATATTTGGGACTATTGTGCAAGGTCTTGATCCCGGATTTGTTTTTCAGTCTGTCGTTTGTATATTGGAGGACTACTGATTCTTGTGAGTTAATCTTGCATCCTGCCCCTTCACCTGAAGGTGTTTATCAGCGGTAGGAGTTCTCTAGTAGAATTTTTATCATCACTTATACGTACTATCATATCGTCAGCAAATAATAGTATTTCACCTTCTTCCACCCAATTTGAATCCCTTTGATCTCCTCCAGTTGTCTCATTGCTCTAGCTCAGACTTCAACTAACATACTGAATAGATATGGAGAGAGTGTCTTGTTTCCGATTTTAGTGGAATTGGTTTGAGTTTCTCTCCATTCAATTTGATACTGGCTATAGGTTCGCTGTGTATTACTGTCTTAGTTAGGGTTTTGCTGTTGTGAACAGACACCATGATCAAGGCGAGTCTTTTAAGGACAGCATTTAATTCAGTTGGCTTATAGGTTCAGAGTTTCAGAGGTTCAGTCTGTCATCATCAAGATGGGAGCAAGGCAGCGCCATCTAGGCAGGCAGGATGCAGGAAGAGCTGAGAGTTCTATATCTTTTTCTGAAGGCTGCTAGTGACAGACTGACGTCCAGGCAGCTAGGATGAGGGTTTAAGCTCACACCCACAGTGACACACCTACTCCAACAAGGCCACACCTCCTAAATGTGCCACTCCCTGGGCCAAGCATATACAAGCCATCACAATTATCTTTATTGTGTTTAGGTGTATACCTTGTATCGCTAATCTCTGCAAGACCCTTTGTTGCTGTTGTTCATTTGTTTGAGACAAAGTTTCTTTGTGTCTGCATGAAGGTACACTGGATTTTGTCAAAGTCCTTTCCTGGATCTAATGAGATGATCACGTAGGGTTTTTTATTTCAGTGTGTTTATATGATGGATTACATTTATTAATTTTAGCATGTTGAATCATTCCTGTAACACTGGGATGAAGCCTACTTGATCAGGGCAGATGATCTTTTTGATGTGTTCTTGAATTCAGTTTGCAAGTATTTGAGTATTTTTGCATCAATGTTCCTAAGGAAATTGGTCTAGAGTTCTTTCTGTATTGGGTCTTTATGTGGTTTGGGTTTCAGGGTAACTGTGGCCTCATAATATGAATTGGGCAATATTCCATCTTTCTATTTTTTGGGATAATTTGTGGAGTATTGGCAGTAACTCTTCTTTAAGAGTCTGGTAGAATTCTGCACTAAAACCATGTATAGACTTGGGCTTTTTTGATTGAGAGACTTTCAACGACTGCTTCTATTTCGCTACAAATAGAAGTGGTTCTCACTCTTTCTAATGCCGTGGCCCTTTAATACAGTTCATGTTGTGGTGATCCCAACTACATTATTTTCATGTCACTACTTCATACCTGTAATTTTGCTACTGTTATGAATTGTAATTATTCATGAATTGTAAATATCAGTGTTTTGTGATGGTCTTAGATGACCCTTTTGAAAGGGGTCATGACCACAGGTTGAGAACCACTGCCCTAGGGGTTACCAGTCTATTCAAATTGTTTACATGATCTTAACTTAACTTTCGTAATTGTTGCCTATTAAGAAATTATCCATTTCTTTTAGGTTTCTCAATTTTTTGGAGTACAGGTTTTTAAGAGTGTGTTCTTATAATTCTTTGGATTTCCTTGATGTCTGTTGTAATGTCCCCCTTTTATTTCTGGTTTTGTTAATTGGATCTTCTCTCTCTCTCTCTCTCTCTCTCTCTCTCTCTCTCTCTCTCTCTCTCTCTCTCCTTTATTTGGTTTGGATAAGGGCTTGTCTATCTTACTGATTTTCTCAAATAACCAACTTTCTGTTTTGTTGATTCTTTGTATTCTTATTGTTTCTATTTTATTGATTTCAGTCCTCAGCTAGATTATTTTTCAACATTTAATCTTATTGCTTGTGATTACTTCTTTTTGTTCTAGAGCTTTCAGGTGTGCTATTAAGTTGCTAGTATGAGATCGCTCCAGTTTCCTTATGAAGTCACTGAGTGCAATGAACTTCCTCTTTGAACCACTTTCAGTGTGTCCCTTAAGCTTGAATTTGATTTTATTCATCTTCATTGAATTCTAGGAAATCTTCCATTTCTTTCTTAACTTCTGTCTTGACCCTTTTGTTGTTGTTCTGTTTCTATGAGTTTTAGCTTTCTGTTGTTTCTGTTGTTGATTTCCAGCTTTAACCTATGGTGTTCTGATAGGATGCAAGGGGTTGTTTCAATTTTCTGGTGTCTGTTGAGACTTGCTTTGTGTCAAAGTATGGGGTAAATTTTGGAGAAAGTTCCATGAGGTGCTGTGAAGGCGTGTGTGTGTGTGTGTGTGCGCTTCCCTTTGGTTGATTTTGCTGGTGCAAGATTATGTATTTTCTGTGTTGGAGTTTTTCTTCTAGCACCTTCTATGGGGTTGGATTTTTAGATAGATATCATTCAAAGTTGGCTTTATCATGGATTATCTTATTTTCTCTATCTACAGTGATTAAAAGTTTTGGTGGTTACAGTAGTCTAGGTGGGCATCTGTGGTCTCTTAGAGGCTGCAGCTCATCTGTCCAGAATCTTCTGGCTTTTAGAGTCTCAATGAGAAATCAGGTGTAATTATAACAGGTCTACTTTATATGTTAGTTTTGTCTCTTGCAGCTTTTAATATTCTTTCTTTGTTCTGTATGTTTAGTGTTTTGATTGTTATGGGCTTTCTTAGGGTTTCTATTGCTGCGAAGAACATCTCTTATAGAGGAAAACATTTAACGGGGATTGGCTTACAGTTTAGAGGTTTGGTCCATTGTCATGGAGGAAAGCAGGGCAGTGCACAGTCGGACATGGTGCTGGATAGGTAGCTGAGAGTTCTCATCCAGATTGGTAAGCAGCAAGAAGATAGAGCAACACCGGGCCTACACTGAGCTTCTGAAACCTCGAAACCCATCCCCTGTGCAGCAAGGCCATACTTCCCAACAGTGCCACTCCCTGTGGGCCTATGAGGGCCATTTTCATCAAACCACCACATGTTTCAAGGGGATTTTCTTTCCTGGTCCAATCTACTTGGTGTTCTTGCATCTTGTACCTTTATAGGCATCTCCTTCTTTAGGTTAGGAAATTTTTCTTTTATTTTCTCATTGAAAATATTTTCTGGGCCTTTGAGCTGGGAATCTTCTCCTTCCTCTACTCCTATTATTCTTAGGTTTGGTCTTTTCCTAATGTCCCAGATTTCCTGGATGTTTTGTGTCAGAAATATTTTATATTTCACATTTTTCTTGACATATCCATTCCTTCTGTTGTATCTTTAACTCCTGAGATTCTTTCTTTCATCGCTTGTATTCTGTTGATGGAGGTTGCCTCTTCTTCATTTCCTAAACCTTTCATTTCCAGAATTCTTTTATTTTGAGTTTTCTTTATCAATTCCGTTTCCGTTTTTAGGGCTTGAGCAGTTTAATTCATTTCCTTGCACCGTTTGTGTTTCCCTGCATTTTGTTAAGAGACGTATTCATTTCCTCTTTAAGGAGTTCTATCATCTCTATACAGTTGGTTTTAAGCTCTTTGTGTGTGTGTGTGTGTGTGTGTGTGTGTGTGTGTGTGTGTGTGTGTCTGTGTGTGTCTGTGTGTGTGTGTGTTTGTGTGTGGTGTGTGTGTGTCTGTGTGTGTGTGTCTGTGTGTGTGTGTGTCTGTGTGTGTGTGTCTGTGTGTGTGTGTGTCTGTGTCTGTGTGTGTGTGTTTGTCTGTGTGTGTGTGTGTGTCTGTGTGTGTGTTTGTGTGTGTGTGTCTGTGTGTGTGTTTGTGTGTGTGTGTGTCTGTGTGTGTGCGTGTGTGTGTGTCTGTGTGTGTGTCTGTGTGTGTGTGTGTCTGTGTGTGTGTCTGTGTGTGTGTGTGTCTGTGTGTGTGTGTGTGTCTGTGTGTGTGTGTGTCTGTGTGTGTGTGTGTCTGTGTGTGTGTGTGTTTCAGCGCTCTTGGAATATTCACGGCGTGCTGCGGTAGGATAGCTGGGCTCTTGTGGAGACACATCGCCTTGGCTGTTACTGATGGTGTTTTTATGCTAGTGTCTTGGCATCTGAGTTTGGGATGATTATAGGTCTGGGTACTGATTTCTAGATTTGTCTTTGTTGGGTGGGTGTTTTGTTGTTTGGTTTCTGTTTCCTCTCTGGATTTTCAGAGACTGTGATGGCTGCGGTGCACGTTTTCCTGGTCTTCTCAGCTAGTGTGTTCACAGGGAGTTGCCTGCTGGTGTTGGAGGCTTCCATTCTGGGGGAAGGAAGACTGGAGGAGAAAGTCTTTGTGCTCCACTGGGGATGAGGTCAGAGAGGAAAGGGAGACAGAGCAGGTTCCCAGACACAGAGCTATGATAAGACTGGTGGCCTGGATCTCAGGAGCAGTAGGAGAGGTGTGGGTTTGCCTTGCTGTCTTGGGAGAAGCAGTCCTTGGGTTGGCAGTGGTTTCCTGCTGGGGCTGGGGCCTGGGCTAAGGCAATGAGTGTGTGTGTGGGAGGGGAGAGGTTAGAAAGGAAGATCTGTGGGATCCACAGGAGATGGAGCAGCAGCAGCATAATGAACTAAATGAGAGAGAGAAAGAGAAAGAGAAAGAGAGAGAGAGAGAGAGAGAGAGAGAGAGAGAGAGAGAGAGACCTGATGGTGTGTGTTTTATTCTAGAGCACAGTTTAAGCCAGACAATGAAACCCACACACTCATGTATTGATTTATGTGAGCAGGGCACTCTGCAGCAGTTTGCCCTGGTGAACATTCAAACAGACCCTGAACTGTTCCAGGCGTTTAGATGTTCTCAGTAATGTGCTGACACCAAGATTGGGGTGCTAACTCCTAAAGGACGTCCCTAGCTGTGCTTGCAGCTGACAGTGAACACTTCTTGTAATGTTCTCACATATTCTCCTCTAAGAAACGGGGAGCCACTGGACAGGAGTTTATGAAACAAGCTCTGCTGGCCGCCTTCCTGAAAGCCACTGTGCTGTGGTCCCTATGAGCCCCGCCCTCCTCGGATGGCCTGCAGGAATCCACTTTAGGCTCCTCAAGCACCTGTCTTCTACAGGTACTGCTTAGAAGGAGTGAGGCCCATCTTTGCAGTCACTACACTGTTTTGGTTTATTTCCAAGGTCTCTTTGTGCACTTGGAAATCACGTAGAATTGGCTAGACTGATGGGTCAGCAAGCCCTAAGGACTTTCTTTTCTCTGCCTCTGTAACACTGGGATTGCAGGTGCACACCGTCAACCTGCTTTTGACATGGGTGCTGGGGGCTCAAACTCAAGCTTGCCTCAAGTACTTTACCAACTGAGTTATTATGTCCATGCACCCCTTCTCCTGCTTCATTCCCCTAACAATAAAATGTTTGTCAAAGTGTGGACGTCTCACCTGAGACTTGCAAGAAATGCATATGCTTGGGGCTCGCCCACACATGCTGAAATCCTGGAGATGGGGCCCAGCAATGCAAGGGAACGAGCCTTCTGGGTGGTCCCAAGAGGCAGTGAAGCTTGAGACCCATTGATCTCTAGCAAATACTCTTTCAGCACTCAGCAGCAGCCCTGCTGGGTCCAAAACCATAGTGGGTGGATCCGATCCCATGAGTGAGTGCTCCCTGGAGAAGGAGGAGGCTGCTGTGTGGAGTCTTTCAGACCCTATTTCTATCCAGGGCTCAGATGGAAACAGAGACAGCACACTGATTTCATTAACCAATGCCAGAGAGCTGGATGGGAGAGGAGAGATGTTGAATGATGACGTCAGGACCCACAGACACAAAGTAATGGTTCAAATTCTTCAAGATAAAGTGAATGGGACATAATAATGAAGATCAGATTTAGCTTTGTAGGACAGAACACCCAAAATAGCACTGGCTCCTTAAGACAGAGGTCTATCTCCCAGTTATATAAAGGAAGAATGATCAAGTAAGAGACTGGGTGATGGTGGCCCTGTTCTCTGGAGCTCAGCACTGTATCATTCCTAACACCAAAGATAGACACACCTATGTTCAGATGCTCACTGGAGGAGGAATGGAGAAGAGCACCCACGTTTGTTGCCTAAGGATACCAGATGCTACCCTCATGTTTCCACTTACATCCTCTTGGCCATAAGATACATCTGCAATGGAGACTGGGAATTGTAGTCTTTTTGGAGACAGTCTATTGCTATACAGTGGCCTCACACTGACATTTCAGCCTCTCAAGTGTTGAGATTACAGGAATGTACCACACGCACGCACGCACATTGGTTAAGGTTTTATTGCTCTGAAGAGACACCATGACCAAGGCAACTCTGATAAAGGACAACATTTAACTGGGGCTGGCTTACAGTTTCAAGAGGTTCAGTCCATTATTATCATGGCGGGAAGCATGGCAGCATCCAGGCAGACATGGCGCTGGAGAAGGAGCTAAGAGTTCTAGATCTTGATCTGCAGGTAGCAGAAAGGGGTTTCCATCCACACTGGGTGTAGCATGAGCATATATGACGTCAAAACCTGCCTCCATAGTGATAGACTTCCTCCAACAAGACCACACTTACTCCAACAAAGCCAAACCTCCTAATAGCACCACTCCCTGTGGGCCAAGCATTCAAACACATGAGTCAATGGGGGCCATACTTATTCAAACCACATTTTATCTACATATGGATATGCATGTGTGTACATATATACATGTATATATATAGTGTGTGTATATAATATATATTTATGTATCACATATGGATGAAGGAGAGAAGAGATATTGAAATGGAATGAGAAGTCTGACAAACAAAGTCATAATAAAGTCCTCCATCTATGACCTAAAGTGAAAATGGCTCTCCAGGACTTGGGTTTAGAGAAGGTGAGCCATGCGAGAAGCCCTCAGCTGTCTTTCCATAAAGGTGGAAAGGCTGAGCTTTGATGAAGCAAGAAGAGAGGTGTGGAATCTAGAACTGACTTTACTGGAAGTAGTGTTAGTCTCTGGAAGATTTCAAATAATGTGATCAAGGGTTTGCCCTTCTGGGGTCTGGGGAGATGGTTCAGCAGATCGGAGCATGGGCTGTTTTAGCTGATCCCGATGTCGGGCAGCTCACAACTGTCTGTAACTCCAGTTCCTAGGGATCGGACATTCTTCTGCCCTGCAAGGGCAGCTACACTCATGTGCACCCACACTGCTCCCTACAGATACAGAGAATTAAAAATAAAAATAATATTTTTGAAAGCATTTCCCGGTGCTGAGGGTGTAGCTCATGGTAGAGGACCTGACTTTTCTGCATGAAACCCTAGGTTTCATTCCCGGCACTGAAAAGCTGACACGGTAATGCATGTCTGTAGTCCCACAGTTGGCAGCGAGAGGACGAAGAATCGAAAGTTCAAGTTTATTTTCCACTACTTAGCAAGTTCAAAGCCAGCCTACGATACAAAAGACCCTGCTTTAAAAGGACAGGGAGCAGGGTACAGCTGGAGAGATGGCAAGGGCATTTGTTTTTCTTGCAGAGAACCTGGGTTCAGTTCCTAGCACCCACATAGAGGCTCGAAACCACTCATTAACCCCGGTCCTAGAGGATCTAGCCCCCTTTTCTGAGCCCTGTGGGCACCAGGCACAGTAAGGTACACATGCATACATGCCAGCAGAATGCTCACAAAATAAAATAAATGCATCCAAAATAATTTTAAGAACTTGAGATATCTCTGTTTCATGTCTGCCTTGTTGAATTCACTTCCACATGAACATGGTGAAAACAGTGTCTGCAGGCAGGCGAGGTCCCTGTTCCCCATACCTGTGGCTAGTCAAGGAGCGGCTCCATTTCTGTCTCCCTCACACTCCTCTCTGCTGGCTTCTCAAGCTGGTTTCTTCTACAGAATGATTCTCATCTCCAACTACATATTGTAACAATTGCGGCAGCTTTTTAAAACTTCTGAAGCCTGGGGCTTCCTCTTCAGATCTGGTTTTGCTGTTCTATGGTGGATCCATGCATTTTAGAAGCCGAATAGGTGGTTCTCTGGCATGGTCAGAGTAGGGAACCCCTGCTCCCATACGACGTGGGCATAGAAACTCCATGTGGCTGGATTCTTCTTCCCACAGGTCATCTGTGGGTGTCATGTCACCGGCTTTACTATGGGACTTTCACTGTTCTGCCAGTGACTGCCTGGTATCCTCCCCCTGCTCCCTTCTTCATGGGGTCTTCTGGGGGGCCAGAAAGCTGAGAAGGCAAGAGGGACTGCCAGATCCCCCTAGTTCCCCAACCGTCAGTGTTGATTTCTTTTACCGAAAGACTTTCTAAAAAGAAACACTAGGATAATTTCAAAGTTAAAGTTTTGAAACTTTATAATCAGTTCATAAACAATCACAAAAAATCAAGAACCAAGCCATGCATGTTGTCAGTAATTGAAAACATTAGGGCCACACTGTAGCAGTCTGAGGCAGCCACACCAAGTGGGGAGAGCCCAGAGTTCACCCGCCCCTGCCCCAGAACCTTAGTCAAGCTGCTATAAGAGCCCAGTAACACCTCCCCCACAGCCACTGACGAATCATCCCAGCCAATCACAGATCAAAAGACTGAGCTTTAAGCCCCTCCACCTGATCCAAAGCCAGCGAGTTAGGTAACGGCAAAGGCAGAACCAATCTCACTGGATATCAGTGCTCTAGAAAGTGATCAGAGACAAACATAACCAACCATCCAGACTTCAGATGCCCAGGTCCCGTCACAAACACACAGGCAATATGAAAAAGCAAGGCAGTATGTCCCCCAAACCGTCTCTTCTACAGTAATGGTTCCCAACAAGAATGACGTAGATTTTGCTGTTGGACTAGATGCGGCTGGAGAGACGGCTTAGAAGTTCAGAGCGCCAGCTTCTTTCCCAGAGGGCCCAGGTTTGGTTCCTAGCACAAAGGTGGTAGCTCAGGACCCTCTGTGAGTCCAGTCCCAGTAGCTCTAATTCTCTCATCTGACCTCTGTGGCATCGCGGGTATAAATGTAGACAAAAGAAGACAAATCCTTCACACGAGGCTGAAAAATTGCCCCTGCTCCGAAATTATAAACAATCTATGGTGGGCTGGGATCACACAAGAGATCTAGACAACATTTTATGTTAAACGTTTCAGACCTGTGCCGAATATAAAGAAACCTGGCTTATCTTTAGAACATTTTCCAAATTTCTTATGCTTTGGTTTCAGCCTACCACATCTTTGCTTTAAAAACAAACAAACAGCCAGGTGTGGTGGCAAAGCCCTTTAATACTAGCCTTCTGGAGGCAGAGTCTGGTGGAGTTCTGTGAGTTCCGCTTCATCTACACAGAGTACACAGAGGGACTGTGTCTCAAAAAAAAGGCAAGCGAACTGGAAGTGTGTGTGTGTATTTGTATATGTGTATGTGTGTATATATGTATGTATGTATATATATATACACACATATATATACATATATATATAATGTGTTATATATATTATATATTATATATACAAATACAAAGTATATAATATATAAATTATATTATATAAATATATGTGTGTATATATGTGTATATGTATATACATATCAAATATATGTATATCAAGTTTGATGTATATCAAGTTCAAGGCCAGCCTAGACTTCATAAGACCCTGTCCCAAAAACAAAACACAGGCCAGCAGGATGGCTCAGTGGGGCACTTGCCACCAAGACAGGCAACTCAAGTTAATCCCGGAATCCACACAATAGGAGAAAAATGAGTTCTCCCAGTTACCCTTTGACCTCCACACATGTGCCACATAGCAGGCATGCACCCACACACACACAAAATTAATTCATTTTAAAATGGTCTGGTAGAAATTTGAAACAAAACAAGACAAGCAAATAAACCACGTGGGACTGGGAAGTGCAGCTCAGTGCAGAGCATTGTGCACCATGCACAGGCCCTGGGCTCCCATCATCGTCACCACCACCACCATCATCATCATCATCACCATCATCATCATCATCATCATCAATAACAACAACAACAACAATAATAATAATAATAATGATAATAATAATAATAATAATAATAAACAAAGGTGAAACTATCTCCAATTTATGTCAATCCAGTTTGTTCCATTCCATGGCCAAGGGGTAACCTTCAAATTCTGATTGTAAATATGTCTTTGTCAAGATAGTCTTGGCTATGTTTTGGTTTAACTCCAAAAGGTAAACTCTAAAATAACAGTGGCTTAAGTCAAAGCTTTATTTCTCATACAGGCTGGTGCAGTTTGGCTGTAGGACTGCCAGCAGCTTAAACTCCTGACCTTGAAGAAGTCAGGGAAAAGATGCAGAAAGCACCCCAACCCCCTACCCCCCCACCTCTCACCCCCCACCCCTCCACAGTCATGCACACACATGCACATGCACCCACACATGAGTACATAGACACACATGCATTCATACACGTACAGACATATGCAAAAGAAAAAGAAAGAAAAGGAAGAAATTGAATCTCTTCCAGGAAGGCAGAACATATTTAGAGAAGAGGGCTAAGGCTCGGCAGAGCCCACAGATGCAAGGGAACGATGGGAAGGTGCTCTCATAGGACAGACATAGCCTTGGGTTTGATCCGTACCACCCCACAGAACCAAATGTGCATGTCCGTGATCCCAGCACTCGGATGATAAGATACAGAAAGATTAAAGGTGTGGCGTCATCCTTAGCTACAAATGGCAGGTGTGAGGGCAGCCAGAGGTAAGAGTCTGTCTCTCTCCCCAGCACCCCTCCTCTCTCTCTCTCTCTCTCTCTCTCTCTCTCATACACACACACACACACACACACACACACACACACACACACACACACACACACTCACTCACTCACTCACAAATAAAAACCATAGATCATAGCCAGCAGTGGCGCCCACCTGTAATCCCATCTGCTTAGTAGGCTGAGATAGGTAGCTTGCAAGTTCAAAGTCTTGTTGGACAACTGTGTGAGCCCTTATCTAAAGAACAAAAAGGCAAGAGGAGATGAGAGAGAGCTCAGTGGCAGTCCACTTGCCTAGCATGCGGGAGGCCCTGAGTTCAATCCCCAGTCCTGATATTCAAAAATGAAATAGAATCCGAGAACAAGCAATTTTTTGTTACCAAATCAGTGGATTTTGTTGTTTGTTTTTAAAAACGTGTCCAGCCTACTCTGTTCCTACTTTTTCTGGGAACAAATCCCTCACATCTCTGTGTAAGAAGGCAACAGTACAGAGCTGCCCTCAAAGGGGCTTTTCCTGCTTACAGATAAGCATGTGACTCCATTCAGGCCAGGCAAAGGCCATTTAGGAGACCCCTGATACGTCTAACAGGGTGGACCAGTTCTTCTTTGACTTTGAGCCAAGCTCCTGTAGCTTCAGCTCAACCCATGATCAGTCACCAAATCCCCAACACCCATCCACAAACCATGGAAAAGCCAGAGAGAATGAAAGGAAAAGCCAGGCCTGTGTCTCAGGGGCCAGCCCCGAGTGGAGCTGCCCCTGAGTTTGCCTTCTGTGCTGCCACACCTCCCAGCCTGGCCAAGCCTACATTTAGCCCAGCTAGACTGCATGGAGTTTTGGTCATAGTAGAAAGTCCTCCACACCCCAGCTCATGTAAACAGAAGCACAGAGGACAGCGTTCCTCTACATTACTGTCATTACCCACGTTTCACAAACTTTTGTCGGCAGTCCACCATGGTAGTTGGCCCATAAATCAGTCTTTTCCTGTTCCTCTCTTTAGGCCATGGAGAACCCCCAGTGTCTTCTGGAGCACCCGGTGAGAGCTTGCCTCAAAATCAGTCAGTGAGAGTGGCGACCACCCAGGTGGGTGGCTCATATACACAACCTCACACTTGGGAAACCGAGGCAGAAAGACTGCCATGAGTGTCAAGCAGCCTGGGCCCATGGAATAGCTCAGCAGGTGAAGGGGCTAGCATCTGATAACCTGAGTTCCAGCCCTGGAGCCCACACATATCTCACAGCTGGAATGCCAGCATTCCTATGGTGAGGTAGGGGACAGAGGCAAGAGTGTCATCCGGAAGCTCTCGGCCGGCTAGAGCTGGTACAAACAACAGCAGAAGCAAGACAGACTCTGCTTCAAGCAAGGGAAAAGGATGAGAAACAACTCCCAAACTTTGTCTTCTGACCCTTCTGTACATGTACTGAGGCATGTGCAGCTAACACACACACACACACACACACACACACACACACACACACACACACACACACACACACACGAAATTGCTATCTCTAATTTTCAGTACTAGGAATTGCATCCAGGGCCTCATGTAACTACACAAGCACTCTGTCATTGAAACAGCCCAGGAGTTATTAACTTTTAAATCAGTATATTTGAATCAGGGATCTTACATTCCCTGGTATGGCTGGGCCTCATCTAAGCAGTTTAAGGCCTTAAACCTGAAGACCAAGAGGCTTCCCAGAAGGAAGGAATTATGCATTTAGACTAAACGATAACAGCCCCTCTTCTGCACTTTCCAGCCCCCTGCTCCTCCCTGCTTATTTGGAACCTATGAGGCCCAGGGTCATAGCAGTCAATTCCCTAAGACTGCACACAGACATTGTCTGAGAAATCAACCCTGCAGAATCCCAAATATCTTCAAGGTCCTTCCTACACAAAATGGGCTCCAGAGTAACCAACAGAAACCGTTTCCTATGTTTAAAAGCTCTGTGCTTAGCTGGGTTGCGTTCTGCATACCTGCAATCACACCCGTCCTTACCAGGCTGAGGCAGGCTGTTCTAGTCTCAGAAGAACCCTGACTAATCCAATACAGAAGTGGAAATGCGCAGAGAGAGAGAGAGAGAGAGAGAGAGAGAGAGAGAGAGAGAGAGAGAGAGAGAGATTCAAAGGGATAAGTATTTCAAATTTCTATTTCAAAGGAGTCAAGTTCTGAAGTAAAAGAACTTGACCGACGCTCTATTAAATGAGGGAAAAGACAAAGTGTGCTGGGGTTAAACCTTTACTGGACTCCCATCCCCGTTTAATTAATAACACAGTGTGGGGTCAGAGTGGGATGCTTCCGAAAGGCTTGCTCCATAGTTCTTCTATAATTAAACTTGCTCCTGTTTTTTTTTTTTTTTTTTTTTATTAACTTGAGTATTTCTTATATACATTTCGAGTGTTATTCCCTTTCCCGGTATCCGGGCAAACATCCCCGTCCCCCCTCCCCTTCCTTATGGGTGTTCTCCTCCCAACCCTCCCCCCATTGCCGCCCTCCCCCCAACAATCTAGTTCACTGGGGGTTCAGTCTTAGCAGGACCCAGGGCTTCCCCTTCCACTGGTGCTCTTACTAGGATATTCATTGCTACCTATGAGGTCAGAGTCCAGGGTCAGTCCATGTATAGTCTTTAGGTAGTGGCTTAGTCCCTGGAAGCTCTGGTTGCTTGGCATTGTTGTACATATAGGGTCTCGAGCCCCTTCAAGCTCTTCCAGTTCTTTCTCTGATTCCTTCAACGGGGGTTCTATTCTCAGTTCAGTGGTTTGCTGCTGGTATTCGCCTCTGTATTTGCTGTATTCTGGCTGTGTCTCTCAGGAGCGATCTACATCCGGCTCCTGTCGGTCTGCACTTCTTTGCTTCATCCATCTTGTCTAATTGGGTGGCTGTATATGTATGGGCCACATGTGGGGCAGGCTCTGAATGGGTGTTCCTTCAGTCTCTGTTTTAATCTTTGCCTCTCTCTTCCCTGCCAAGGGTATTCTTGTTCCCCTTTTAAAGAAGGAGTAAAGCATTCACGTTTTGATCATCCGTCTTGAGTTTCATTTGTTCTAGGCATCTAGGGTAATTCAAGCATTTGGGCTAATAGCCACTTATCAATGAGTGCATACCATGTATGTCTTTCTGTGATTGGGTTAGCTCACTCAGGATGATGTTTTCCAGTTCCAACCATTTGCCTACGAATTTCATAAACTCGTTGTTTTTGATAGCTGAGTAATATTCCATTGTGTAGATGTACCACATTTTCTGTATCCATTCCTCTGTTGAAGGGCATCTGGGTTCTTTCCAGCTTCTGGCTATTATAAATAAGGCTGCAATGAACATAGTGGAGCACGTGTCTTTTTTATATGTTGGGGCATCTTTTGGGTATATGCCCAAGAGAGGTATAGCTGGATCCTCAGGCAGTTCAATGTCCAATTTTCTGAGGATCCTCCAGATTGATTTCCAGAATGGTTGTACCAGTTTGCAATCCCACCAACAATGGAGGAGTGTTCCTCTTTCTCCACATCCTCGCCAGCATCTGCTGTCCCCTGAGTTTTTGATCTTAGCCATTCTCACTGGTGTGAGGTGAAATCTCAGGGTTGTTTTGATTTGCATTTCCCTTATGACTAAAGATGTTGAACATTTCTTTAGGTGTTTCTCAGCCATTCGGCATTCCTCAGCTGTGAATTCTTTGTTTAGCTCTGAGCCCCATTTTTTAATAGGGTTATTTGTTTCCCTGCGGTCTAACTTCTTGAGTTCTTTGTATATTTTGGATATAAGGCCTCTATCTGTTGTAGGATTGGTAAAGATCTTTTCCCAATCTGTTGGTTGCCGTTTTGTCCTAACCACAGTGTCCTTTGCCTTACAGAAGCTTTGCAGTTTTATGAGATCCCATTTGTCGATTCTTGATCTTAGAGCATAAGCCATTGGTGTTTTGTTCAGGAAATTTTTTCCAGTGCCCATGTGTTCCAGATGCTTCCCTAGTTTTTCTTCTATTAGTTTGAGTGTGTCTGGTTTGATGTGGAGGTCCTTGATCCACTTGGACTTAAGCTTTGTACAGGGTGATAAGCATGGATCGATCTGCATTCTTCTACATGTTAACCTCCAGTTGAACCAGCACCATTTGCTGGAAATGCTATCTTTTTTCCATTGGATGGTTTTGGCTCCTTTGTCAAAAATCAAGTGACCATAGGTGTGTGGGTTCATTTCTGGGTCTTCAATTCTATTCCATTGGTCTATCTGTCTGTCTCTGTACCAATACCATGCAGTTTTTATCACTATTGCTCTGTAATACTGCTTGAGTTCAGGGATAGTGATTCCCCCTGAAGTCCTTTTATTGTTGAGGATAGCTTTAGCTATCCTGGGTTTTTTGTTATTCCAGATGAATTTGCAAATTGTTCTGTCTAACTCTTTGAAGAATTGGATTGGTATTTTAATGGGGATTGCATTGAATCTGTAGATTGCTTTTGGTAAAATGGCCATTTTTACTATATTAATCCTGCCAATCCATGAGCATGGGAGATCTTTCCATCTTCTGAGGTCTTCTTCAATTTCTTTCCTCAGTGTCTTGAAGTTCTTATTGTACAGATCTTTTACTTGCTTTGTTAAAGTCACACCGAGGTACTTTATATTATTTGGGTCTATTATGAAGGGTGTCGTTTCCCTAATTTCTTTCTCGGCTTGTTTCTCTTTTGTATAGAGGAAGGCAACTGATTTATTTGAGTTAATTTTATACCCAGCCACTTTGCTGAAGTTGTTTATCAGCTTTAGTAGTTCTCTGGTGGAACTTTTGGGATCACTTAAATATACTATCATATCATCTGCAAATAGTGATATTTTGACTTCTTCTTTTCCGATCTGTATCCCCTTGACCTCCTTTTGTTGTCTGATTGCTCTGGCTAGAACTTCAAGAACTATATTGAATAAGTAGGGAGAGAGTGGGCAGCCTTGTCTAGTCCCTGATTTTAGTGGGATTGCTTCAAGTTTCTCTCCATTTAGTTTAATGTTAGCAACTGGTTTGCTGTATATGGCTTTTACTATGTTCAGGTATGGGCCTTGAATTCCTATTCTTTCCAGGACTTTTATCATGAAGGGGTGTTGAATTTTGTCAAATGCTTTCTCAGCGTATAATGAAATGATCATGTGGTTTTGTTCTTTCAGTTTGTTTATATAATGGATCACGTTGATGGTTTTCCGTATATTAAACCATCCCTGCATGCCTGGGATGAAGCCTACTTGGTCATGGTGGATGATTGTTTTGATGTGCTCTTGGATTCGGTTTGCCAGAATTTTGTTGAGTATTTTTGCGTCGATATTCATAAGGGAAATTGGTCTGAAGTTCTCTTTCTTTGTTGTGTCTTTGTGTGGTTTAGGTATAAGAGTAATTGTGGCTTCGTAGAAGGTATTCAGTAGTGATCCATCTGTTTCAATTTTGTGGAATAGTTTGGATAATATTGGTATGAGGTCTTCTATGAAGGTTTGATAGAATTCTGCACTAAACCCGTCTGGACCTGGGCTCTTTTTGGTTGGGAGACCTTTAATGACTGCTTCTATTTCCTTAGGAGTTATGGGGTTGTTTAACTGGTTTATCTGTTCCTGATTTAACTTTGGTACCTGGTATCTGTCTAGGAAACTGTCCATTTCCTGAAGATTTTCAAGTTTTGTTGAATATAGGTTTTTATAGTAAGATCTGATGATTTTTTGAATTTCCTCTGAATCTGTTGTTATGTCTCCCTTTTCATTTCTGATTTTGTTAATTTGGACGCACTCTCTGTGTCCTCTCGTTAGTCTGGCTAAGGGTTTATCTATCTTGTTGATTTTCTCAAAGAACCAACTTTTGGTTCTGTTGATTCTTTCTATGGTCCTTTTTGTTTCTACTTGGTTGATTTCAGCTCTGAGTTTGATTATTTCCTGCCTTCTACTCCTCCTGGGTGTATTTGCTTCTTTTTGTTCTAGAGCTTTTAGGTGTGCTGTCAAGCTGCTGACATATGCTCTTTCCTGTTTCTTTCTGCAGACACTCAGCGCTATGAGTTTTCCTCTTAGCACAGCTTTCATTGTGTCCCATAAGTTTGGGTATGTTGTACCTTCATTTTCATTAAATTCTAAAAAGTTTTTAATTTCTTTCTTTATTTCTTCCTTGACCAGGTTATCATTGAGTAGAGCATTGTTCAATTTCCAAGTATATGTGGGCATTCTTCCTTGATTGTTATTGAAGACCAGTTTTAGGCCGTGGTGGTCCGATAGCACGCATGGGATTATTTCTATCTTTCTGTACCTGTTGAGGCCCGTTTTTTGACCAATTATATGGTCAATTTTGGAGAAAGTACCATGAGGAGCTGAGAAGAAGGTATATCCTTTTGCTTTAGGATAGAATGTTCTATAAATATCCGTTAAGTCCATTTGGCTCATGACTTCTCTTAGTCTGTCTACATCTCTGTTTAATTTCTGTTTCCATGATCTGTCCATTGATGAGAGTGGGGTGTTGAAATCTCCCACTATTATTGTGTGAGGTGCAATGTGTGTTTTGAGCTTTAGTAAGGTTTCTTTTACGTATGTAGGTGCCCTTGTATTTGGGGCATAGATATTTAGGATTGAGAGTTCATCTTGGTGGATTTTTCCTTTGATGAATATGAAGTGTCCTTTCTTATCTTTTTTGATGACTTTTAGTTGAAAATTGATTTTATTTGATATTAGAATGGCTACTCCAGCTTGCTTCTTCTGACCATTTGCTTGGAAAATTGTTTTCCAGCCTTTCACTCTGAGGTAATGTCTGTCTTTGTCTCTGAGGTGTGTTTCCTGTAGGCAGCAGAATGCAGGGTCCTCGTTGCGTATCCAGTTTGTTAATCTATGTCTTTTTATTGGGGAGTTGAGGCCATTGATGTTGAGAGATATTAAGGAATAGTGATTATTGCTTCCCGTTATATTCATATTTGGATGTGAGGTTATGTTTGTGTGCTTTCATTCTCTTTGTTTTTTTGCCAAGACGATTAGTTTCTTGCTTCTTCTAGGGTATAGCTTGCCTCCTTATGTTGGGCTTTACCATTTATTATCCTTTGTAGTGCTGGATTTGTAGAAAGATATTGTGTAAATTTGGTTTTGTCATGGAATATCTTGGTTTCTCCATCTATGTTAATTGAGAGTTTTGCAGGATACAGTAACCTGGGCTGGCATTTGTGTTCTCTTAGGGTCTGTATGACATCAGTCCAGGATCTTCTGGCCTTCATAGTTTCTGGCGAGAAGTCTGGTGTGATTCTGATAGGTCTCCCTTTATATGTTACTTGACCTTTTTCCCTTACTGCTTTTAATATTCTTTCTTTATTTTGTGCGTTTGGTGTTTTGACTATTATGTGATGGGAGGTGTTTCTTTTCTGGTCCAATCTATTTGGAGTTCTGTAGGCTTCTTGTATGCCTATGGGTATCTCTTTTTTTAGGTTAGGGAAGTTTTCTTCTATGATTTTGTTGAAGATATTTACTGGTCCTTTGAGCTGGGAGTCTTCACTCTCTTCTATACCTATTATCCTTAGGTTTGATCTTCTCATTGAGTCCTGGATTTCCTGTATGTTTTGGACCAGTAGCTTTTTCTGCTTTACATTATCTTTGACAGTTGAGTCAATGATTTCTATGGAATCTTCTGCTCCTGAGATTCTCTCTTCCCTCTCTTGTATTCTGTTGGTGAGCCTTGTATCTACAGCTCCTTGTCTCTTCTTTTGGTTTTCTATATCCAGGGTTGTTTTCATGTGTTCTTTCTTGATTGCTTCTATTTCCATTTTTAGTTCCTTCAACTGTTTGATTGTGTTTTCCTGGAATTCTTTCAGGGATTTTTGCGATTCCTCTCTGTAGGCTTCTACTTGTTCATTAATGTTTTCCTGTGTTTCCCTAAGGGAGTTCTTCATGTCTTTCTTGAAGTCCTCCAGCATCATGATCAAATATGATTTTGAAACTAGATCTTGCTTTTCTGGTGTGTTTGGATATTCCATGTTTGTTTTGGTAGGAGAATTGGGCTCCGATGATGCCATGTAGTCTTGGTTTCTGTTGCTTGGGTTCCTGCGCTTGCCTCTCGCCATCAGATTATCTCTAGTGTTACTTTGTTCTGCTATTTCTGACAGTGGCTAGACTGTCCTATAAGCCCGTGTGTCAGGAGTGCTGTAGACCTGTTTTCCTCTCTTTCAGTCAGTTATGGGGACAGAATGTTCTGCTTTCGGGCGTGTAGTTTTTCCTCTCTACAGGTCTTCAGTTGTTCCTGTGGGCCTGTGTCTTGAGTTCACCAGGCAGCTTTCTTGCAGCAGAAAGGTTGGTCTTACCTGTGGTCCTGAGGCTCAAGTTTGCTCGAGGGGTGCTGCCCACGGGCTCTCTGCAGCGGCAGCAACCAGGAAGACCTGTGCCGCCCCTTCCGGGAGCTTCAGTGCACCAGGGTTCCAGATGGCCTTTGGTGTTTTCCTCTGGCGTCCGAGATGTGTATGCAGAGTGCAGTCTCTTCTGGTTTCCCAGGCGTGTCTGCCTCTCTGAGGGTTTAGCTCTCCCTCCCACGGGATTTGGGTGCAGAGAACTGTTTATCAGGTCTGTTTCCTTCAGGTTCTGGCGGTGTCTCAGGCAGGGGTCCTGCCGCTCCTGGGCCCTCCCCTACGGGAACCCAGAGGCCTTATACAGTTTCCTCTTGGGCCAGGGA
This sequence comes from Rattus norvegicus, assembly GCF_021556685.1. Lineage (NCBI taxonomy): Eukaryota > Metazoa > Chordata > Mammalia > Rodentia > Muridae > Rattus > Rattus norvegicus. The sequence continues at coordinate 93,606,745 of NC_141535.1, forward strand.
TGTGGGCAGGGGTGGGCAGTGTTGGTGGTCTCTTTCGCTCTGCAGCCTTAGGAGTGCCCACCTGACCAGGCGGTGAGGTCTCTTTCCCCACTTGCTCCTGTTCTTAGAGGGAGACATATTGCTAATTTTGTATTTTGCTTCTCGTTAATGGAGCCTCCATTTTTCTATTTCCCCAGTAAAGTTATATTTATTTGGCTTCTGAGCTAAGCTTTGCAAACTTTAAGGTACACAGAAATCACTTAACACTTGTTTAAAAATACATACTTTCTTACTCTCGGCACATGGAAGGATGAGGTGGAAGTATTTTGGGGTTTTGGTTTTCAAGACAGGGTTTCGTGTGTGTGTGTGTGTGTGTGTGTGTGTGTGTGTGTGTGTGTGTGTGTGGTGTGGTGTGGTCTTTGTTTGCCTGTAGACCAGCTGACCTTAAACTCACAGAGACCCACCTGCCTCTGCCTCCCGAGTGCTGTGATTAAAGTGTGCACCATCACTACCTGGCGTCAGAAGAATTATTATGAATTCGAGGTCAGACTGGAAGACATAGTAAATTCCAAGCCAGTCTTGGCTGTTTAGTGTGAGACTTCACAAACAAAAAACTGTATTGCAATGACGACCGCACCAACAGAATTCTAACTCCTTTAGCTCTGGGTGGGGCCCGAGAGTAGAACATTTGATTTTCCCTGCCCTTGAGACAGGGTTTCGCCAGCACGAGATGGCCTTAAATGGTGACCCTGCTCCCCAGTCTCCAGAATGCCCATGATTACATGTGTACCCATCTTGCCCTGTGAATCTAGGACAAGATTCTTCAGCAAGGTCGCAGGTGAGGTCAGTGGGGTGGGTCCAGGCCTACACACAGAGCAATAGGGAAGGAGAACTGTGTCCTTAGTCAGGACACTAAGGTTGTTAGGTGACAGGTCTCTGGACTCCACCCTCAGGAAATGTGAGCCTATGGCTTTCTAACCAGTTCCCAGTCAGTGCAGAAACCACTGGCGTCAGGGGTGCAGTTCTGCTGCTGTTCACGCCCACTGACCTGGAGCGATTCCATTCTGCGGCCCCAGCCTGGCAATACTACCCAGGCCTTTTCTCTGACTCCTGGGCTCAACTGGTCAATCTTCTGCCTCAGTCTCTTGAGCAGTAGGAACTATACAGGTATGTCTCCAGTAGATTCAGGGAGGATCGGAAGTGTGTGCTTAGCAAGGCCCTAGGTTGTTCTTTGAAAGGTGAACCCCTGGGCCTGTCTCAGCCCTGCAGTTCCTTTAAACACTGTTTAAACTGGAACCCCACAGGGCTCCTAAGCCCGGCCTCCAAAAATGGGCAAAGCATTTACTATACTTTTCGTTTTCACAGTGGATTCAGACATCAAAGACCTGGGAGCCAGCTGGCTGGAGCTGGGCTGGGCTGGGACTGTTCCTCAGCCCTCAGGTAGAGCGGTAGAGCGCTTGCCGACCACGCATGAAGCACCCCTTCAGTTCCCAGCTCCTCAATTCCGGAGAAAGTGAAGGATAGAGGCAACAAGATAGGACATTTAGAAGATCCGCCATGATTCTGTAAAGGCCAGCACATTCCCCCTGGCTACAGGGACGGCTCAGCAGGTAACACTCAGAGCGCTGGAAAGGACCTGTTGTCTGGGATCCAATGCCTTCTGCTGACTTCTGGGAATGAGCGCAGGAATGTGGCAAACATACATCCACGCAGTCAAAACAAGTAAAATAAACAAATTGTCGTTCGTGTTTGTTTTTCCGTTTTGTCGGTTGGTTGGTTTCGTTTGTTTGCTTTTCAAAACAAAACAAAAAAACTCCACAAACAAACAAACAACAACAACAAAACAGGGTTTCTCTGTATAGCCTTGGCTACTCTCTCTGCAGATCAGGCTGGCCTCCAACTCAGAGACCTACCTGCCTCTGCCTCCTAAGTGTTGGGATTAAAGGCATGTGCCACCACTACCTGCTAATAAACAAATCTTTTAAAAACTATGTGTTTCTTCAGAATGAGCACCACTAGGTTCTCTCCCAGTCTAGGGTGCTGTGTTAGCCAGTTTTTTATCACTGTGTTCAATATCTCCCATGGAACACACACACACACACACACACACACACACACACACACACACACACCGTGAATACCCTGACACACTGATCTCCTAAAAGAGGGCACTTGCCAGCAAGAACCGCTGTCCGCAGCCTGTCTACAGATTCCTTAGAGAGCAGGAGAATGAGAGAAGGGCCTCCAATCTAAAATCAGCCTTAAATTTTACCTGAGTCTTCTAACATATGAATACCCCTAGTGATAAGCTCAACATTAAGTTAGACATTCTGAATGTAATAACAAATTCCTGCTTCTTATGGAGCTAGCAGCATAGCAAATCCGAGCAAAAAATATGTTTAGAAGACACCCATGCTGGAGCATTGGTGAGGAAGCTATTGAGATCTTCCCCTCAGCATTCAAGAGGCAAAACACTGTTGTCTCCCAAGGCCTACTTCCTCCACACAGCCCCGTATCCACAGCAGGGAAGACCCTGTTTGTTGCCAAGGAGCCCACCCCCTACACACACACACACACACACACACACACACACACACACACACACACACACACACACTGACAAGCAGCTGAGGTATTCCAGGACTACCCACACCTTACTGTGAAACCAAACAGCAGAACTGGAAGCACAAGCAGGTCTGGAGGGAAGAAACGTTAGCTAGATGCTTGTGGAGGCTCACAGCAGCCATCTGACCATGGAGACAGTGCAGCTTGAAGAACCAGAACTTCTCAGGCTGGGAGAAGGGAGCTGTGGGAGGAGTTTGGGCAGAGATACCAGCCAGAGTGGGGACCAATCTGTGGGATTTCACGTAGTTCTGGTAAATTGTGGAACCACCTTGCAGGAGAGACTGGAGTGAGACACACTTCACCTGGGACTGCTTAGTTATACACCCTTATAGTCCTCCATTTAAACCTGAACGGAAGACTGACTTGGCTTTGGGGTGGGTGTCTCTGGGCCTCTTTGTTTTCTTTCCCTATAGGAGTATTTATGACACATCCTCTTTTCCTGTTTTCAGTATTATTTGTTTAAATGGACTTTTATTTACTTTTGGTTTTGAGACAGTCTGTCTCTGTAGACCAAGCTGTTCTGGAACTCAGAGATCCGCCTGCCTCACCTCCTGGATTCTAGATTAAAGGCGAGCCCCCATTGATCACTAGTAGCTGGGCCTGCTTGTTAGGGCCAGAGCCTAGGTTCTGACTCTACAAACAGAAGTTTATTTTCATTTGACCTGGACAAGTCTGTTTCTGTCATTTTTTTATAATCCTTTTTTTTTTTTAATATAATTCTGCCCATGGGACAGCTGCTGTGTATCCCAGAGCAGACATATTCTGGTGAGTGACCCAGAAAAGGTCACTCTCAGCCATCAGCCTGCCAGCCTCTTTCTTCCCAGCTGCCCGGCTCTAGAACAACGCTCCTTGCAGACGTAAATCATGAAATGAGGACTAATGGTCAGGACCACAACCCACCCACACTCAGAGCTCCATATCTCAGAGAGTGGCCGATCCTTATAGAGAAGCCATGGCTGAGTTCAGAGACCGTCAGGAACTCCCAGCACCTTTTGTCTTCCTGCTTCCCAGAACTGTTTGCCCTGCCTGCCCACAGCCATGTCGCCGATGGCCTCCTAGCTCCAGCATCTGGAGGGGAGGATACTAGCGAGCAGCCTTAATCAAGCTAAGAGTTTTCTTTAATGAATCTCATTTTGTGGGAGGAAGTCACGGCCGGGCATCCCAACACCATCTAATCTGCCACAAGCTTTTGAAAGTTGTTGGTTTTCCCTTTCTTCAATCAACCCTGCTAGTCCTTTCAACATCCCTGACAGGTCAAGACCTTGTAGCTAGAAAAAAAAATAATACCTGACAGGGATAGCTTTTCTTTTAATGAAAACCGTTTCATGTTGGTTTACCTTAATTTACTGCGTTCCCCTCCTGAGTGGTATTGTGTGTGCCTCCCTCCAGGGTTTAGCGGAGTTGTAGCATTTCAGACACACAGTCCCAAAGCTTTGCTGAGAAGTAAATTAATGTTCTAGAAAAATTGGCGAGACTAGTGAGTCTTCCCAGCAGCCAGATTCCAATGAGCAGAGCTTAAATCTGCTGGATGGGTTAGGCCTTTTTAACTTATTTTTGTGCTGGGTAATTTTCTTTTAATTCATGAGAATTTCAAGTCAATGGAGCGGTGACAATAATTCTCTACTGTCTGGATGCTGTAATGCCTGAGAGTCACATAAGCCCTTTAAGTCTCAGTTTCTCATCAGTAAAATGGGTACAAAATAACATTGCTATCATGGGGTTACAGGGAGCATCAAGTGGGGGTCCTGCCTAACCCCAAACTAGCTCCAGCATGTCACTACTAATATCTGACTATCACTCTCTTTGAAATTAATAACAAATTATTTAAATTAAGTAATATACAAGCAACTTTTATCCTCATCCTCCTTCTGAGTCAGTTTCTTATTGTATAGCTCAGACTGTCCTGCAACTTATTATGTAGCCCAGGCTGGCCCACACTACCTCACTTCAGCCTTCCTAGTGCTGGGATTACAGGTGGGTAGCATCATATCTAGCTAGTCATCTTTCTTTCTTTGTTTCTTCCTTTGTTTCTTTCTTTCTTATTTTAAAAAATTAAAACATTTATGTATTTCCTGGTATACACACATTACCATGTAATGTAATTACTATGTATGTGTGCTGATTGGAGGACAAACTCTCTTAACTTAATTAGAATTCACCATTTCAGAGTGAGAAAATTGGTCAATTCATTTGAAAAGGCTTTTATAAATTTTAAAGTCTAATATTTGACAAAAGTGTGGTTATCAATAGGCAGTCTGGCCCTGAAGAGGAAAAGAACTGACTGCTTTTCCCTGTAGAGACCCCCCATATTTCTACCCCATATTTCACGAGAAAGATGGATAGGCACTGTGTACACAAAGCCATGATGCCTGGCATCGATATAGCTATTGATCCAACAGATGGAGACAAATGAATGATTCTCACAGCAGGGTCTCAACTGTACTCGACCAGGAGACTCTGCAGTGCTGCCTGAAGAGAGACAAAGGTGATAACAGCAGAGTGTGGGGTGGGGGTGGGGTGGGCAGCCCAGAAGGTCCCTCTGAGAGCAGAGGACGTAAGAGGAATGGATGGGAGCTGTAAATAACGCCTGAGGCAGCAGCTGAGTCTGCCTTTGTCACTGGTGTGAAAATGGAGCCTTCCTCCCATCCCAACTTTGATTACAATAAAAAAAAAAAAAGTCTCTAATCGACCTTACATCACTTAGTTTCATCTTCATGTCCGACTTCATAGCAGTTTCTCTTTTGTTTCTTCCTCTGTAACTCCCAATAGTTATAGAATTTAGGGCCAGAGAGACCACTGGCTTCTTAAAGTTACTTCATATATAAATTGAACACGGTTTGGCAAGCCTCTCCCCAGACTCACCTCTCAATAGCGAACTATGCCATAACAAACAAAGTCAAGCCTACAAGGCCTGTGTTCCACTCCCAGCTTCTGAATTAAAGGAAAGAATGTTGCAAGTTCAAGGCCAGCCTGGCCCATTAGGTCACAACACAGAGAGGCAAAGGAAAGAATGGGGGAAGGGCGAGACGGAGGGCAAGAAATCAAGGAAAATGACTGGAAATAATTGGCAGGGTAATCTCTAAAAATTAGTGGGAGCTCTAAACACTTTTAATTATTTTGTTTTGCGGGGGAGGGGGTGCTTAAGATTGTATTTGTTTATTTTGACAGGGTCATAGTATTCCGGGCCGGCCATGAACTCACATGCAGAGGATAACCTCGAACTTCTGACCCTCCTGCCTCTACCTTCCAAGTGCTGTGATCACAGGTGTTGGCCCCCACACCTGAGCACATTTTAATTCTCTTCAATAAATGTATACTTTATGCATTCAATTTAGCTTCTAGAAAAACAAACACCAATTCATTCCAGCAGGTAACAGTGGTCTGCCTGGAAAACAGGCAGTGTGAGCTTGTGGTCAATCAGAATGATTGATGGATCTGTACTATAACAGCCTTGCAGAGTGTTTCGGGCACTGTGGAACAGAGTTAAACATTCTCACGGCTCACTGGTTGCACACCTCCTAAGCCTTTCTATAACATGAGGTCATGTTAATATTTCACAACGTGCGTGGCTCTTAGTGCCTTCACAATGATACCAGGACCTCAGCTGATCATCCCTAAACTTCCAGTTACTTCTGGGGACCTCAAAGTGACATGTCAGGCATATCTAGTGACAAATATGCCATTCCTCCTGTTGCTTCTGATCATCATCATATCTGCCTTTACTGCCTCTCCCCTGGATGAAAATATCAGCATCTGTGAAAGGGCAGACAAGTCCATGTTCTCCCAAACCCCAGTCTCCAAAATGCTACCACAGTGCAAGGTTAAAGGAAACAGAGTGTGCTACTCCTAATCTCAGGAAGGTTTTTATCATTTCCCACCTAAAACTCAGAGATGAATTTCTTCAGCTCCCAGCTTCTTTCCCTACCATGGCTGCAAACTAGATTGAGGGCTAGAAACATGCGGTTGCTTTCCATTGTTCTAACTCTTCTGTCTTCCTCTTCCCTCAACAAAACAGCAAAAGAAACAAATAGAAATTCTCCTCTTTACATTGAAGAGAAGGAGGAAGAGGAGGAGGAGGGGAAGAAGAAGAGGAGGAAAAGGAGGAGGAGGAGGAGGAGGAGGAGGAGGAGGAGGAAGAAGAAGAAGAAGAAGAAGAAGAAGAAGAAGAAGAAGAAGAAGAAGAAGAAGAAGAAGAAGAAGAAGAAGAAGAAGAAGAATCAGCAGTATCTGTCATCATAGCTGTTGCTGCAGCCGTCGCCACCACCTTTGGAAAATCAAATGTCAGTTAGAATGAGTCATATTTTATGGAAATAACAAACAAACCAGCAGTGTCAAAGCACAATAAGTGTGTGTTTTGTGTTTCTAGTGTGTTATGAAAACTGTCTGGGCCTTTTAACTTCCTGAATCACTGGGAACCCAAAGGTAATGGAAGCTCCATCTAGACGTTTCCATAGTATCTATTGTCAGACTACTAAAGTCATCTTGGATGTGAATAGAGCACTTTTATTTTTCACATGTATATGTTTGTGTGTGCGCGCGCGTGCGTCTGTGCAGCCCAGGAGTAGCATTCTCAGAAATGCTATTTATCTCCTTTGAGACAGGGTCTGTCATTCACCTGGAGCTCACCAATTAGACTAGACTGGTTAGCCAGCAAGTTTCAGGGATCCCCCTGCCTCTGCCTTCTTAATGTCTGAATTACAGGAGTTCACCACCACACCGGACATGCTATGTGGCTCAGGTCCTTGTGCTTGCAAGGTGTACACTTTACTGACTGAGTTATCTCCTTAGTCCCAGCTGCATGCACGTCTAAAGTCATTCATCAGCCAAAGAAACCCCTGGCAGGCCTAAGTACACCACTACCATTCCGTGTGGAAGAGAATCGGAACACTGCTGACAGTCCCGACAACCACCAAACCAATCCTTTTAAATCAAGGGTATCGGTCACGTGGCTGTGATCACAATGCCAGACAGAAATGACTTCAAAGAGGGAAGACTGATTTGGGCTCAAGGTTGCAAAGGGTCTTGGACAGTCAAGGTGGGAAAGGATGGTGGAGCCGTTAGTCCCCGCAGAGGCTATCCTCATCACTGCAGACCAGGAGGGCCGGTGTGCAGAGCAGGGTGAGGCTAACCTTTGAAGACTTACTCCAGCAACCTTCCAGCTTGGGCTCTCTTCCCAAAGGTTCCAGAACTGTACCGCCAGCTGGGAAATAGACTTTAAAACATGAGCCCTCGGTGGACGTTTCAGATTCAAACCATAACAGTTGTCCATGACTTGTGTACACAGGCAGACTCTGAGCCCAGACTGAGCTCTGGTTAAGCTCCACCAGAGTCCTCGCTACAGTAATGACCCAGCACAGTCACTTACTTTGAACATTCGAACTGCAGTTCTAATTTTGTGAGTGCCTATTGCACAGACTCTGCAAAACCTTGTAAGCCAGAGAAGGCACGTGTAACTGGGAGGGGAAAGACTGTCATATTCAAAGCTTCGTTTGCAAACCCCCAAAAGGAGGGCTCCCTTAGCATTGATTTCAGAGAAAGGAGGGTGCTGTTTTTCCCTCGGCCAGCCCTACAGTTAGGAGCTATCCCAGTGGCTGAGGCTGGGCCACAGAAGCCTTCGAAGTCTTTAATTACACAACCTCGTATCCTCATTCCGGTTCAAAGGGAAGAGAGCTGCATTTTGCCATGGCGAATGCAGGGGTGGGCGATTTGCTCTCTTGCCATCTCTTCCTAATTCATTAGCTGGCCCTCACCGCAGTGATTTTCATCCTGCTTTAGCGGTTCTCTTTTCTTTCTCTTTGGGCCTCTGGTCTTGTTTTATTGTTTCATTTACTCTTTTAACAATAATAAATTTGTTCTTAGTTATCCAGAGAATACTTTCCCAGACAATTCAAACCTCCTTTTTGATTGAGTTTTCTTTCCAGACCTCAGGCACCTCCTTTGGCTCCCCCACTTCTGCACTCATAACTGCCTATGCCTCCCCAGCCCCCAGTCAGGAGTTTGGGAGCAACTCTCTCCAATCAACCAGTCCCCTCTGACAGAAGGCCAGAAGTTCCAACCCTAGAGGGCATGACCTTTAACCTGTCCCAGGAGCAATAGGAATGTGGACTAACCTGCAGGTGAGGCTGTCTTGGGATAAGGGGTTGAGCACAGGATTTCTACCCATGGTAAGACATTGCACAATTGCCAAAGCTCCTCTGTGTCACTTGCTTCCTCTTGCCTCTGGGGACCTTTCACCCACTTGTGGTGCCTCAACTCACCTTGTCCCTTGACGTGCCTCTCCCTACAGTCCTGATTATGAGCTCACTGGGGCCAACGTCTATGACTTTTTGCATTTAGTGTGCCCTCTAACTCTCCAAACTGTTGGTCCCAAGGACTGCAGTTAAACTAAAGTATACCCTCTGGAAGAGATTTCTAATAATCAGGCAAGCATGTTCATAAAACTTTGTAGAGGAAGTCTGAGGAAAGTTCATAACATCCCAAATTTATAATGAGAGTGAGACCGCAGTGGGACTGTTTTTAATCTAAGGTATCTTCAGGCTCCAAACTTCCAGTTTCCTTTCTTATCCAAAATATTATCTGCCTAGAACCCAAGTTCAGGGGCCCCGTGTGAGGACGTAGGCAACCAGCAGCTGAAGCATGCTTATTCCTTTGTTCAAGACATGAGTTGCATGTAACAGGAGTCCCCAAATAGCCTGTTGCTAAGTATAGATATATGCAAAACTCCCCTTTATATAACCAAGCATTAACGCCCACTTTATCTCCTACCCCGTCATTTGTCATAGTCAAAAATGGCAGGACAAATTCAAATTCCAAAGGAATAAGAAGTACATTACATAGGAGTTTCCCCTTGAAATCAGAACCTTAAGAAAACCCTCTTGTGGCTGGGTGTGGTGGTGTACGCCTTTCATTCCAGCGCTGAGAACGTAGAAGCAGGAAGATCTCTGTGAGTCCCAGACCAGCCAGACTTACTTACTGAGGCCCTCTCTCAAAACAAGATAAAACAAAAACAAAAAATGAAAGAAAAAAGAAAGAAAGAAGGAAGGAAGGAAGGGAGGGAGGGAGGGAGGGAGGGAGGGAGGGAGGGAGGGAGGGAGGGGAGAGAAAGCTGTTTGAGAGACCAGGCGTGTACTAAATAAAATACGAGTAGATTTTTTTTTCTTCTCGTCACTTCCAGTTTCCCCTCTAGTAAGAAGTAGTGTTATAGTACTTGTTTGTGTGATCTAGAAAAAAAAGTTAAATATTTTGAAGTTTAGTTTTTTAAAATAAAAGCTTAAGGGGTGTATTTTGAAAGAGCCAACAGCTTCTGGAAGCTGGCAGTTTCTGGAAATACAGATAATGACCTTTAAGTCAGAACAATATTGTTTTTGTTGATTTTGTGATTATTTAATTTTGTTGGTTTGAGGGTAAGGGGAATCCAAGATAGGGTAGCCCTGTGTAGCCCTGACTGTTCTGAAATTTGCTCTGTAGCCCAGGCTGGCCTCAAACTCAGAGATCTGTCTGCCTTTGATCTTGAGTGGTGGGATTAAAGGTGATCCACCACTACCTAATTCTGAAACAATGTGTCTGTAGCCCAGTCTGGTTTAGAACTCTATGGAGCCCAGGTTGGTCTTGAATTCATGACGATCTTGCCTTTAGCATCCTAAGTGCTAGGATAGCTGGTGTGGTCACCACACCTGGCTCAATCAAAAATGTTAACCATCACTAAGGAATAAAGACTTGCATTCCGGTCTCTGCGAATTCTAATCTTATGCATAAGTGAAAATAACTAAGGTAACCTTCCGAGTCAGTTCAGCATTTAAAACAACTGTCATGTGCGCAGCAGTAAGTAAAGAGATGAAACCCCCTCCTCCCAGCACACATTCTACCTGAGAGGAATAAACATAAATAAACCTAAATTAAATATATATGCTCTGCATGTTAATTCCAGGATTTCCTGCAGCAGTGACCCCTCTGTCCCTTCCTTTTGTCACAGTCTCTGTTATGGGCAGAGCTTTGAGACCTGTGGTCAAGTAGATGAGGTAAGAGGGACAAAGTAGCAGCCCCCTATAAATAGTCAACAGACAGATGAGTCTATAATGCTAAGCCTTTCTCACTGTCGTGCACTACCGTAAGACGAACATTCTGGATAAAGGACAAAGGGCAAGAATGCCTAAGCTTCCTCAGCCAAACCCAGCCTGAGAGCACAGAGACGCCATCTTTCTCCACAGACCAGCAAGCATCATTAGAGATAGTCAGTGTGTCCAGTCCAGCTCTGCTGCCCTCCAGAGGACTCACAGACACACGCTTTAAGGCAGGATGGTGGCGGTTATTTGTTACACTCCAGAAGCTAATGGATTCAGATACAAACTAGCAGCTAAAACAAAGAAGCAAGTGAGGGGCTGGGGGTTTAGCTCAGCGGTAGAGCGCTTGCCTAGCAAGCGCAAGGCCCTGGGTTCGGTCCCCAGCTCCGAAAAAAAGAAAAGAAAAAAAAAAAAAAGAAGCAAGTGAGATAGAAGGACTATGAACCTTATTTTAGATATCTTTCTTGGATACAGTTCCTTTAAAGAATATAATGCATTCTTAATGCTCTAAGGAAATCCCTTTACAAGGAATTGAAAAGTTCCTCTTCTGAACCTGTCACCCTATCCCACAGCTCATGCCCTAGCACTAAGATGGCCCAAACTAGGAACAGAAAACGTTTCTAACTCGTTCTGTTATGAGAAACAGAACAGAAATCAACACGCATCTTCAGCTCCAATCCGATTGTGTATCCCCATTCACTCCCCTCTTTGAAATGTAGTTTGTAGACACAGAGTCTCTTCTTTAAAAAAAAAAAATATGTAAGATTTCTTCATGAGACTGAAGAGATGGATCACTTGTTAAGGGCTCTTTTTTAAAGTTTTATTTATTGTATGTATATGAGTACACTGTAGCTGTCCCAAGAAGAATGTGTCGGATCCCATTATAGATAGTTGTGAGCCACCATGTGTTTGCTGGGAATTGAACTCAGGACCTCTGGAGTCAGAGCTGGACTTTAGAGCAGTCAGCGCTCTAAACCACTGAGCCATTTCTCCAGTCCCTTGTTAAGGACTCTGGCAGAGGATCTGACTTCAGTTCCCAACATCCACATAATGCAGCTAATGACCCATAGAACTCCAGCTCCGGAGGCCCCAGCACCCTCTTCTGGCCTCCAAAGGTAGTGGGCCTTCATGTGCATAGACATACACACATATACACAATTTTTAAAGGTTGAATCTTTTTTAAAAGAAAGATTATGTGTATGTCTCTGTGTATGTGGGTGTACATGAGGGTCAGACAGGGATCTCCTAGAGCTAGTGTTACAGGCTGTGAACTCTAGAAGTAAAGCAATCTCTGTAAGAGCAGTGACCATTCTTAATTACTAAGCCAAGCGACGTCTCCAGCCCATCAACCTGCCTCCTAATGTACAGAGCTATACAATGAACTAAAGACCTTCTCAGAGACATTCTTAACTAAGTCACCATAAACTCATTTATGGCTTCCAGGCAGCAATAGAAACTTCTGGAAGGTTATCCAGTAGAATTCTTTCACCACGGCCCCTGATGTGAGTGTTTTTTAGAAAGCAGCTGCATTGTTGAAACCTTTCTAAGCCAGTCGTTAGCACCTACTTTCCACCTGACAGGGACACAGACAGGGCCCTCCACTATTACACCATATGAAGATCATTTTGATAGAAATGGGTCCTGGGGAACAGGATTCTTGAACACTGTAGTGGTGGAACTGGTTCCTACACAGACTGCGGAAAGCCACCGTGAAGGTGCAAAGGCTGAAGAGGAAAGTCCTTTGAATCCTCATCTTCTAAGACATAACCTGTCGGCGGCCCCGGTGTATGGGTGGAAGCTGGAGGCACCAGATGGAGAAACTTCAGTGTGTCCCAGACATTTATATGTTTTCCTCCCCTTCATCTTTTGTTGTCTGTTTTGGGTTTGGGGTTTTGTTCCTGAGACAAAGTCAGTGTAGCCCAGGTTGACCTTGAACTTAAGGCCATCTTCTTTGGCTTCTTGGGACTTGGACTTCAGTAGAGTTCATAAGGCCCAGACTCTTTTCTGTTGACTGTCATGGACTCAGACCCTGGGTTTATACCCAGCAGAGCTGTGTGATCTTGGGAAAATTGTCTTAACCTCTTGTGACTCAAATTCCTTGCTGGTAAAATAAGAAATGTCTCTCTGTCCTCTCAGTCTACCACTTAAGGACACATGTTTAAGCTAGTGAGTCCAAACCAAACAGATGGTAACTTTCAGCCTGTTCCAGGTTATATCCATGAACAGCTGAGTCAGAGTGCCCGAAGACAAACAATTAGATTAAATCTTTCATCAAGAACGTTTTTTAAAAGTCCAAGTAGTCTTCTTTAAGTCTTAAGTCCAGCCTTACAACGTTTGAAAACAAGGATCTAAGCACAAATAGCAAAGACTTCAGGAATCTTCCAAAGACTTAGGAATCAAATTTAAACAATCGTCTGTGGGGTCCAGCAGAGGCATCAGGGCTTATCAGAACCCAGACTAACATATTTCCTCCAGGACCTGGGAGCTATGGCTTCCTGGTGAATTGCTATTCATACTCGCACATCTGCACACATAAACCACTTTAACAAACACGCTGTGGGGTCCTTACACAAAGACAAGGACACCGGCTGTCAGGGCACTGCACTGAATTGGGGACACAAACCCCATTTTCCTATGTAAATTGGCCTGGATGTTCCTAGGGCCCCCAACAAAAGAGGTCAGTCCTATTAAATAGGGCCATCTGGCCGGCTGCCCGGCCCCAGTGACACCTCTGAGCATGGGCGTGAGAGAGTGGTCTTCAGGGGACCAGGAAGGTAGGTTGCACGAGAGAGCGCAGCTGTCACCTTGGTCCCAGGGTCCTGCCAACAGAGGCTGGGAGCGATTAGATTATAGGTGGTCTTAAGCCTCAGGGCCCGGGGCGCCTGAGTTGCGCTGGGCTGGGCACTCTTTGTTCTTGGACCCCGAAGGGGTGCGGCTCCTCAGTCTTGGCTAGAGTCACTGCTCTGTTCCCAAAGCCTCAGGGCAGCTAGCGCCAAGGGGCCAGCAGCCTTGGGCGACTCCATAGCAACGGCGTGGGAGAGCCACAAACCCAGAGCTAGAGGGGAGACAGCGGGAGGGAAACCGGAGAGAGGCACGAAGCAGGGAGAGGGGACTAGGAAGGATGGAGAGCTGTAGGAGAGAGGAGAGAGAAGGGGTTCGGTGGCGGGTGCGGGGTGGGGTGCAAATAAAGAAGAATAGAAGTGAAGTAAATAAGGGAAGAGCACTGGGAGAAATGAAAGGGTAGCAGAGGAACAACAAAAGATTAGGGAGCAACCAGAGGGATGGGAAGGGGTGGAGGGGTGGAGAGAGGTGGATTAGCAGGAGAGAGGTGGGGAACAGGGAAACGGGGCGTGGGGTGTGGTGGAAAGAGAGGAGCGGAGACCGAATAGGAGCTGGGAGGGAGGGTGGCTGAAGGGAGGAGCTGGGCGCAGCCGGGGCGGGTTCCGCACTGGATCCCTGACCGCAGCTGCTGGCCGCCGAGAGGGGAGGAGCAGGCCACCGCGCAGTGACGCCGGGGACCCTAGTGTGTTCGGAGCGCCAGGGAGCTGGCCCTGGTTCCTTCCACCGCCGCCTCCCCGGGGAGACAGAGTCCCTCTGCAGCTGCACACTCCCCTCCAGCCCCAGGGATCCCCAGACCCATGCAGAGCAATCTCCCTAGGAGAAGGACACCCGGTCACCGCCCGCAGCAAGCCGAGCAGAGAGGGTAGGCGCTCCGCAAACAGAGGGCCCAGGTCGCTTTCCCCCCGGAATATTGATTTCACCAGAGAATATGTTTCCATTACAGAACTATTAGGCGATGTGGGCTGTTGTTTATGAATTCATCTCCTCCTCCAACCCCCCAAACACGGAACATCCTCTAGAAACATATTACTAATGTTAACCTTGGGGTCAGAAAAACGGTTTTAGAATTTTCAGCGTAAATTTTTTAGAAAAAGCCAGTCCTAGAGGTATCACCATTTTCTAAATCCGACCTACACACATATTACTAAGCTTACATACACATCCCAAAAGTTAGCGAAGCGGAAGTGACCCTGCTCTAAGTTTGCTATGAGAAAGGGGTTTGATTACACTCTGAAAGCATTCTAGCGCTTACGATATGGTGGTATTGTACGTGTGATTGTGTGTGGTGGGAGCGGGGTGGGGAGGAGCAAACAAACCTATTTGGAACTCACCGGGATTTCAAAAGAAATCTCACAGATAAGTGCTGTGTGGTTTATTTTAAAACCATCATAAGACATAAAGGGAAAACAAATAAACTTTTGGACGTTCTCAGCTAACATGGCCTATGGGAAAATGAAAATAAATCCTAATTGAAAAAACAGCGCTCGCCATAAATAGGATTCACTTTCAAGCAGAGAACGTGGTTGGTAGGAAAAAAAAAAAAAGCACCAATCGAATCCGTGCCTTAAAGAACACGGATCTGCCTAGTCAGCCAGGGCTTTTGCTTTGATGTTTGTTCTGAAGATGCAAAACCGGAATCCTTGTTTTCAGGTATTACCCAAAGAATGTTAGTTTCTCCTGCCAAGTTAGCCACCTACCCTAAAGCTGCAAGCACGCTCCTGTGTGGTTTTGTGGTAGCCCATCTACTTTCAACATTGTTTTTGACCAAAAGGAGAAGATGAAACACCTAAACGAGCTTACAATGATGTTTACGGAACTCTAAATTGCATGTGGGACTTGCAGGCTGAGTCCCAAAGAGTCGGTGTGTGACATTTCCTGACAAAAGCCATCTTAAACAATTTGTGGGCATCAGCTTACAATTCTTTACATTTAGAAGACAGGAATTAATATTATCCCACTTTGTAAATGTGGAAATTGAAGTTTACAGAGGATACAAAGGAAGGTACAAAGAAAGCCTGTCCAGGTTCACAGATCCATGCAGCACCAAATGGCAGAGGCAGGACAGAGACCTCGAGCTCTCGTCACTGGCCAGAATGCTCTGATCCTTGACTACCACTGTGAAGAAACGGGGCTTCTTGGCATCTAGAGTGACACTGAATGTCACCCCGAGGGACATACTTACAAGCTAATGGGGTTTCTCCATTCCAGTCCAGTTGTTAGACTGAATTAGAAAGACACTGATGTCCAGTGGGCTGGTGAGGTGACTCCGTGGGTCAGGGCACCTGCTGTGGGAGAGAACGCCTTCCCCAAAGTTGCTTTCAGACCCTCTCACATGCCCACCCACATAGGCCAGTTACACATACAGTAGTAATAATTAATTAACTTAAAAAGAAAGATCTAAGCTGAAAATTTATTTTCTCTCTCTTTTTACTGAGTTTTAAAGAAGTATTTTATTGAGTAAGTACAAAGTGTTGGGCTTCCTCTCCGCCTCCTCAGACTCACGCGAGCATCATAATACTTTATTCTTACGCATTCCTCAAGCCCCATGCTGGACAACAGCAAAGTGACAGATCTAGAGCCAGAGGTGGCCTGTAATGCCAGCACTTGGGTGGCTGTGGCGGAGCCTCTGATATCTGAGGCTAGCCTGGGCTACATAGTGAATCCAAGACCACCTTGTGACTAGACGAGATGCTCATTCAGAAATACAAAACAAAGACAAGAGAACATTTCCTACATTTGTCTTACACAATTACGCAATAAAACGACAGCTTTGAGTAAAGTCATGGTATCCTGCCTACCCTAGCAATATCATAGCATAAGTCATTATACAATAGCACAGGCTTCAGAAAAGCAGGAAGTAGTGACCTGCTTGCCTGAACTGACTAATTATCAATTGTTCCCGTGGCTATTTGAAATGGAGGCAATATTAAAAAATATATGTTCTGATTGTTTCTTGACCTTTTGGCTAAGACGGGATGTAAAAACATACAGTCATAAAGCGTCTTTTAATATTTTAGGGAGAGGAGGATGCAGAGATGACTCAGTGGTTAAGGACACTAGCTGCTCTTGAAGAAGACTGTATTCAATTCAATTCTCAAGGCCCGCATGGCAGCTCACAGCAATCTGTAACTCCAGTTGCAGAGACTCAATTCCCTTCTTTAACCTCCTAGAGTACCAGGCAAGCATGAGATGAGACTACATCCACGTGGGCAAAACGTATGCATAAAAATAAGGGAAATGCTTTTATAATTTGGGAAGGGGAATAAAAATGTACACACACATCACACATGCACATACATGTCACATGCGCACACACACATTACACACACATTGCACACATCACGGATGCACTCACAGGCACAAAAATATGTACATACACATCACACATGTTCACATATCTCTCTGTCACACACACATCACATGCACACGTACATTACACACATCACAGATGCACTCACATGTATAAACATATGCACATACATGTCACACATGTTCACATATCTCTCTGCCACACACACATCACATGCACACATACATTACACACATCACAGATGCACTCACATGTATAAACATATGCACATACATGTCACACATGTTCACATATCTCTCTGCCACACACACATCACATGCACACATACATTACACACATCACAGATGCACTCACATGTATAAACATATGCACATACATGTCACACATGTTCACATATCTCTCTCTCTCTCACACACACACACACACACACACACACACACATACACACTAATAAAGTTAAAAGAACTTATTTTCAAACAGGGTCTCACTATGGAGACCAAGCTGGCCTTGGATAAAGTTCTGGCTCTAACGTTCAATTCTTATTCGGTTTTTATCTCCACATTTAAAATCAAGTAGGTATTAGGGGTTCAGATTCCCCCTGTTCTTGCTCTGGAAATGATGGGGATATACTCATCCCTAAAATCTTTTGCCTCTACATCTTTCCTTCTGTTCTCCCCTTAACTCAGCTACAAGAAGAACCGAGGTGGCAGGGAGTGACTGAAGGCTAGGAGAGCACAGAGGAAAGTTAGGGCAGAGCTGGGCAAAGGACTAACTTCTCCCTGAGTGTATAAGAGGATTCTGGGAGCTAATAGACTTGCCCAGCCCTGTGGCACAGGGCGATGGGACACAGGAACAGAGCTGAGAAGCAGTACTTTGGCACTCCCATTGTGTAGGCTGAGAACTGCCTTTCCAGTGAGTCTGGATTTCCGTTGACTTTACTGTGGCTGGAAGAAGATTCCTGCAGGCAGGGCAAGCAGGGCAGCCTGGAGAGGAGAGGCTAGGATTCTGAGAAACCCATCCCACTCGCTCTGCCTCTGCAACCTAAACGGGAAAAGACATGTTTGTTCTTGGTCAGAGCCACTTTTCCTGCTGCCCTGAGAGCATGCCCAGTGGGACAGACTGTTTTGGGGGTGGGGTGGCCAGACAGAGGCCTTCTGGCTAGCTGTCTTCTGCTGACTGATGACAGCTTCAGTTTCCAATCTCCTTCCTCCTAATTTTCTAAAAAGGCTTTCCTATTAAGGAAGCACACCCCCATCAGCTTCAGCCCAAAGGTGAATTTTTCTCTTTTACAGAATTTAAAGGGGGAAAAAATACCCGGCAGCTATTTTTAACATGTATGAGAGAGAAGAGATTATTTTTTTCTTTGCTTAAATATTCTGATATTCCCATCACGGGTAACTGACATTTTCCCAAAACTAAAAGTGAAAATTCCCAGTAGACCTGCAGTCTGAGTAAGATTTATTATAAAATGAGTACAAAGAGTGGGGAGGGAGAGCAGGACTCTAAGAATTTTTCACAGGATTCCAGTTTTTTTGTCTCAACAAAGGTTTCTTTTAATTGAACTTGCAAACAGCATTTTGCAGTAATATTATGCATGCCTTCTTTTTCCCCTTTATACCCACAGACTGATGTTTAGGTCTGAGGTTTAAAGGAACAAAACTGAATTTCCCTCCCTGCCCCCAACAGAGGAGGTGGTTTGATCGGCATGGAGTCTGACTCCCGCCACTGCACAGGTGAGCATCTGGCTGAAGACACCTCTGGAAACGTTAGTTAATGCTATTCACTGTGTCACACCTCCACTGTTTAAGTGTGAGCCTTCTTTCTCTCCTTCCCGTCCTCCATTCTTCTCTCTCTCATTATTTTTGAGAGAATCTCCTGTCACCCAGGTTAGCCAAGCTCCCTATGTAGCCGAAGCTAGCCTCCGAGTCCTGATGCTCCTGGCTCGTTTCCCAAGTGCTCAAGTACTGGAAGATACTCTCTACATGTGCATCTACATGCGTGTAGTTTCATGGGTATGCAGTATACACACAAGCTTACCCGCATGTGTGTGCATGTGTGTGTATGGCATCCAGAAGATCACTCTGAGGTTCATTTTCAGAAACAGTGCCCAACTCCTTTGAGATGGAGTCTCTTATTAACCTTGGTCTAGAACTCGCCAATTAGAGTAGGTTGGCTGCCAATGAGTCCCAGGAGTTCTGTCTCTACCGCCACAATCCTGGGTTCTGAGAGCATGCCACCGCGTGTCCCACCTTTCCATGGGTCCAGGCGATGAAACTGGGATCCTCGCACTTGCAAGGCAAGCACTGACTGAGCCCAGCATCCCCTGCCTTCTCTCCTCCTTTCTTCTTTCCTTCTTTTCAGGTTTGTTAGAGATAGGCTCTTACCCTACAGCTCAGGCTGCCTCAGGCTCATAGCTTCCTGCCTCCACTTCCTGGGTCCCGGCATCACACGTGTGTGTCCCACTGTGCCTAGATACAACGGTTTTTCAAAAAGATTCAGCTTACACATATGAGTGTTTTGCCTGAACATGTGTGTGTGTGCCTGATGCCTTTGGAGGACAGAAGAAAGCATTGGATCCCTTAGAATACGGTGGACCACCGTGTGGAGCGTAATGTGACCCCAGTTCTCTGAAAGAACAAGTGCTCATGACTGTTGAGCCACTTGGAGACTGTTGAATCCCCAGCGTATTTTCTTAGAACAATGAATGGCGCTCAGTGGCAGAGTACCTGCCTGGCATTCACAAAGCTCTGAGTTTAGTCTCTATATAATAAATACATACATAAGGCAACATCATATTTGGATCTTAGCATAGATTCCAAAGCTTATAAAATGAGACGTATGACACTACCACATTAGAAATGACTTTCTGGAACAGTGATAGTGTCTGGAGATAAAAGGCAAAATTTAGGTTCAGCACTACATTTGCAAAGATGTCTGAGCAGAAACAAGAGCAGGAGGCTGGAGTATACCTCCTGGATTTCTCAGGCTGATAGAAAGATCGGCTAACTTGCGTTTGCCTGTGTTCAGAAAGGTGTTCGACAGGGTTGCTGTGTGACCTGCTGGGTAGCCAGATGCTGTCCTCATGCTGACCCCCCAAGAGGTTCACTTACACCCTATGTCATGTCCTCACTGAATTTACAGGTGACATAGGCCTGCTGGAGGAGACCAATATCTTGACCAAGAGCACCAGTACTGCAAACAGCTCTGGTCCAGTTCTTGTTCTCCTCCTTCCCAATGGTGACACATAGAGAAGGGGGAAGGGGCTAGGAGGAAGGAGGTGGAGGTGGAGGGGAGGTGGAGGAAACTCACTCTAAGGTACTCTGGAGAAAGATTGCACTAGAGGAACCAGCTCTTTAGTCACTTAGAGCTTCCGGCTCCGCAGTTCTGCAGTGTTTCACGCAGTTGTGAACGTCTGTGTCTTCCTTGTGGTCCAGTCTTAAAGCATCTCTCCTGCTCAAGGTCAAGGAAATGGAGGCTCTCTCTCCGGCATTCCAAGATGCTTAGAAACTTTCAGGGATCAAACTGTAGGTTTTGTTTTGTTGTAATCTATTTGAGAGGATGACCACTGCTTCAGAGTAAGAGGACAGACTAGAAAAAAAAAATCTTAGTCAACAAAATGGTTGAATTTGAAGTAAAAGGTGATGTCATTCTTTCTGATACTGCTAACAGCTGATTGGAATCGGTTAACAGCTAATTGAAGAATCGCCATTTGGGGAAATTTACTGATCTGGCGACCCTTGACCTAGTTCTTTATGGATTAGAGGGCAGAGAAGAGGGGAGGAAGTGAGCCAGGGCGGGGCTTTGGGGAGGGGAGGGGGAAGGGGAGAGGAGGGAGGAGAGGGGAGGAGAGGGGAGGAGAGAAGGGGACGGGTCAGAGCAGTTAAGACCCACGGGAGCCTCTGGCTGGCTTGCCCTTTTCTCTCCTTCCACACTGAGGCCCTGCTTTATCTTTACTGATCTTGCCCACAGCCCAGCGCTGGACAGGACTGTTCCTGCCCACTTTTATACGGTGCCTTACAATGTTTACCTGGAGATTTATTGTGAGGATACAGGAACACAGTCATGCGTGGTGCTGCCCTGGGCAAGTACTCCTTAACCCAGAAGATACTTGGTCCCCAGCACAGAAGTCAGGCAAAGTGAAGGCCCTCTCTCTTCTTCTGAGTCTGCCTTTGTCAGTTCCTCTCCACCAAGCTGGAAACTGCTTAACTGTTCACCTGGTGGCTTGCTTCGCCCTTCTTTAAACCTCATTTCTAAACATGGGACCCCCCCCCCAATAAAGTGGAGGCAGTTTAAATAGTATAAAGTAGGGGTTATTTAGATTTCTCTATTTTCACTTGTTTTATTTTACTTCTACTTTTCCAAAAATGTTTATCTGTATGTGGACATGCTTGGGGACAGAATTCTAGGTGATTGTGAGTTACCTGATGTGGTGGCTGGATCCGAACTCCTGTCCTTGGGAAGAACAGTGAGCTCTCCTAACCACATAGCCATCTCTCCTACTGTGGTTTTGTTTGGTTAGTTGTTTGCTTAGTTGGTTTTTAAATTTTACTTTTAAAAATATTTTTGCATTTGTCTTCCTTTTCTGTGTGTGAATGTTTTGCCTTGCATGTATGTCTGTGCACCCATGTGGTACTCACTTGATGTCCCAAGAAGTCAGAAAAAAATCGATCTCCTAGGACAATAATTAAAGACAGTCGTGAGTTGCCATGTGTGTTCTGGGGGGCCCAACCCAGGTCTTCTGCAAAAGCAAGAGGTGCCCTTAACCCCTGAGCTTTCTCTCTGGCCCTCCTGGTTTGGTTTGTTTGTTTCAGACAGAGACACTGGGAAGATGACTCTGCTCCCACCTTGCCGTGAAGCCCAGGCTAGCCTTAACCAAGATCCTCCTGAGTCAACCTCCAGAATTCTGGGCTTTCACTAGCCTGGGGAGGCTTCATTCCCCGGGGAGAGAGGCACCTCTGAGGTTTGACAGGCACTTGTAGGGCTGTCTCCAGTGACTCCCTGGAGCTCCCACATCGCATTTTAACCCTACAGACCTTTACTTCCAGATTCTCTACAATCCACTCACTTCCTCCCTGCTGTGGTTACTCACGTATCCATGGCACGGTCTCCGTTCTCTTCAGCCCTAATCTGATAACCCTTTTATCCTGCTATGAGGTAGGACATTGCTCACCCATGACTCCTTCCTGCCATCTTCTCGCTGCTGCACTAAAGGGCAGGCAGGAAGGAAGGCTGATTTAGCCCAAATGCAATCAGGTAAAGTGTATTCCTTTTAAAATAGAAGAAACAGCGAGCCCCTGTCATGATTCCATGAAACACCTGTCGTTTTCTCCTATTAGAGGTCATCTAATCCCCACCACAACCAAACATATAAAGTGACTGGACTGGGGTCACACGCAGGCAGAACTCCCTGTAAGGGTTCTGTCATGTCTGTCCCATCCCCCACCCCTCCCCGTGCAGTGTGCTGCCTCCCATGGAAGTGGGGTTCTAACCCAGTTTTGACTCACACACGTGGGCACCTTACATGTGGTGCAGTCTGGCATGAGACCATAGAATTGGTGTTTCAAGCGGGCGGGGCTTTGGATGACCTGGCCCTGTGGGTAGGCTTGGTCTCAGTTCATCTGCTTTGAGAAGTCTGGCTTACCAGAAAGTTCAAGCTGCTGCCCATCATAAGGTACAAAGAGCCTTCCTGTGGTGAGAGGGCTGTACTCCTCCACAGAAATGGGGCAGTTTGGGAAATCACAGAGTAGCACTCCAGTGAAAGAACAAATGGGCACCTCTCAGTGGACTCCCTCTGGGCTTCCTTCTCCACATAAAGACAGAAGATCCTTTTGTTTTATTCTGTCTGTATGTGTGGGGGTCTTTGGCCTGAATGTATGTCTATGCACCACTGTATGCCTTGTGCCAGGAGAGGGTAACAGACCCCCCTAACACACTGTAATTACAGATGGTGGTGAGCCACCATGGGGGTGTTGGGAATTGAACCCCAGTCTTCAGAAAGAGCAGCTAGTGTTCTTAATCACTGAGCAGTGTGTCCAGCCTTGAAGACTTCTGAGAGAATAGTCTTGTTACTACTACCTAGGGTCATGAAGTGCTCTCAGCCACAGATTATTCAGTATTTTATTTATGAAAATTGAGCTCAGTTTCTTTCATGTTTAGTACACAGCCAGGCGATTCCCTTCTGTGTCTCATGAAATCCACCCCCCCCTTTTTTTAAAAAAAGTCTTTTAGGGGGTGAAGGGATGGCTTGTTATGAATATTCTCCCAGGGGCTGGAGAGATGGCTCCATGGTTAAGAACATGAACTTCTCTTCCAAATGACCAGGGTTCAATTCTCAGCACCCACAGGGCAGCTCACAACTGTCTGGAACTCCATTTCCAGTAGGTCTGACACCCTCGTACAGACATGCATGCAGACAAAACGCCAATGCACATAAAATAAAAATAAATTAGCCATGCATGTATGTATACATACAAATACACATCATGTACATATACATATGAATATTCTCCCAGAGGACTAGAGTTTGGTTCTCAGAAATCACACCCTCCATCCTGAGGACACTCATGTGCTCACACCTACACAAAGAAACAAACACACATACACATCATTAAAATAAAATAAGATCGGGCTGGAAAGGTGGCTCAGTGGTTAAGAGCACTGACTGCTCTTCCAGAGGTCCCGAGTTCAAGTCTCAGCAACCACATGGTGGCTCACAACCATCTGTAATGGGATATGATGCCCTCTTCTGTTGTGTCTAAAGACAGCAACAGTGTACTTATACATAATAAATAAATCTTAAAAAAAATAAGATCTTTCTTAAGTCTTCTAATTTTTTCTCATTAATTTAACACATAAAATCATACATATTCTTTGAAATGTAAATACATAAAATATCTAAGGAAAGTAAAATTTAAAAAAATTATACATATATATCTGGAGTAGCACAAGCCTTATTTTTCAAATATTACTTTCGGTCTTACTTTTCTTTTTTAAACATGAAATATATTTATTGTATAACAAATAATACAGCGATAAAAGACAGAGAACAGTGTTTTAGATGATAGACAATACAAAAGAAGGCGTCAAAAGAGACAACAGAGTTGAATAACTGAGTAACTTATTTTAATCCTGAATTGGAACCATGTATTCCAGTGCTTGAGACACATACTTCAGGGCAATTAAAAGAAATATTATTATTATTATTATTATTATTATTATTATTATTATTATTTCCTTTTACCTCTCCTCCCAGCCCCTTCCCCTACCTATCCTTTATTCCTCCTACCCCCATCCACTCCTCCTCTTCAGACAAGGGCAGGCCATAGATATCAAACAAACATGGCATACCAACTTGCCATAATATCAGGCACCTCCCCTCGTATTAAGGCTGGACGAGGCAACCCAGTAGGAACACAGGGGTCCCAAGTGCAGGCAGAGGAGTCAGAGACAGCCCGACTCCCTCTGTTAGGAGTTCTGCATGAAGACCAAGCTACACAACTGCAACAAATCTGCAGAGTGCCCAGGTCAGACCATGCAGGCTCCCCGGTTTGCAGTTGAGTCTCTGTGAGCCTCTATGAGCTCAGGTTCATTGATTCCATGGGTTTTCTGGTGGTGGTCGTGACTCCTCTGTCTCCTACAAAGCTTCCTCCTCACTCCTGTAGGATTCCACCTAATGTTTGGCTGTGAGTGTCTGCATCTGTTCCCATCAGTTGCTGGATGAAGCCCCCCTGATGACAACTGGGCCAGACACCAATCTATGAGTATAGCAGAGTATCATTAGGAATCTTTTCATTGATTTTTTTTTTTTTTTGCCAGTCATGTTTAGCTCTATCTGGGATCTTTGGGCTCTCCGGCCTCTGGTTTCTGGCCCTCCAGGCAGTGTCAGGGGTGGGCTCCCTCTCATGGCGTAGGTCTCAAGCTAGACCAGTCACTGTTGGCCACTCCCAAAATGTCTGCACCGCTCAGTTTTACTTTAAGTGCTAATGATGAAAATTTATTTTTAATAAACCTTAAAACATTTATACAAACTTAAGAGGCTAGAGAATTCTTTAAATGCTCACAAAAGTGAGATTGATATCAAGTAGACACCTTTCTATCCTTAGGAATTCTGTTAGCATAAAAATTGAAGATGAGTCTTCATGTTGGCTGACTTGAAAAGCATCCTGTCTGAGGTTCCGTGCCTGAAAGTATTTAGTCTGTGGGTGGATGAGGTCGGTGTGCTGGGGTGTCTCTCAGTGTGTACATGAGTCAACATGACTGTGCCAAGGGTTTAAGTGTGACTGTCACATGTCGCAATGAAGGAGGAAGACCTGTGTTCCACCAAATTTAAAAAATATATTTTTTTTAAAAAAAGAGAGAAAATTCCTATTTACTTTCTCATGGAGGACTCCTTCAGAGGGAGCCATAAGGGCTATGAAAAGGGTATTATTTCTAGACACTGTTTCCAAAAATGGAGTAGGCTAGATCGTTTTATGTGGCTTATGAATAAACATTTTTATTTGAACAATTGTGCATTTATTTTTATCATTCTCTCTTCCCCTCTCCCTTTAACGCTCTCCACCTCAGTCCTGCAGTCTGCCTCCCTGGTTTTATACACAGCATCTATTTGGTTCCTCCTGTTGGCCAGAGCCTAGGCCTGAAAGGTCAGCCGTCTCTAAGGACTCTCACTTGCCCCTTGTGACTCACAGCACACAGGGCAGACAAAAGCTCTCTCTGAAGTTTTCCACAAAGCAAAGCCTTTCCTGGCAGACAAGTCATAGGTGACAGCAAAGACTTGCTTTCTGTTTTAACTCCTTTGCTATGTAACAAACTGCCCGTACGTGGTGGCTGTCGATGACAACGGCTTCATTTTCTTTCTAGCTTCAGTGGATTGATGGCTCAATTAGACATTCTAGTTGTGTCATTTGGTGGCTTTGAAATGGTGGCTGGAGCTGGAGGCATCAGTTAGCTCCCCCAGAAAGCTGGTGGCTGAACCTTGTCCCGTGACACAGGGAACTTTAGCTCTCTGTAGGGTAGAACAAGCATCCGGAAAAGTCAGAGATACTGCTCTTAGCTCCTAAGTAGCATCACTTCTGAGCAGTCCCAGCATGGGTCCCCAGGCAAAGGGAGAAGGGATTGGTCAGCCTCCGAGGGGTGGAGATGCTAGCTAGCTAAAACCCTGCAGACACCTTTGATCTCCCGCAGCTCCTTAAACAAAAGAGTTCTTTTTGGTTTTCTAGGCACAACAAACACTGGGAGTTCAGGTTTAATTATCCTTGGAATAAATTTAAGGTCCTTGGGTAGAGAAAGTGTGATGTTTCCTCAGAGCAGTCCAGCACAGACTAAGAGCTGCTTCAGACAGACTAAGGTTGTTAAAGTAAACACCAGCACACAGAGATTTCTCTGGCCTTTCCAGAGGATGCTCCGAAGCCTAGTTCACCTCCAGGTACCTCGCTTTTCTGCTGCAATTCTATAGAAACCAGAAGTTGACTCTAAAAGATTTGCTCGCCCTCTGGTAATTTCCACGACTTGTCTGGGGGACTGAGGTGAGAAATGTTCAGGTTCAAAGGGTTGTTTTTTCCTCTTTGCAAGATTTCGAAGAAATGGAACTGGGAAGAGTGAAAGTACTTATTTAATTACTAATTTATAACCAACTATTATCAACTCAGTGGAAGTTACAGATTTGCCAATCACTTTCTGCCGAGTCGTCCATGGTTTTCCAGTGCTATTAACAGTCACCATGAATATGCAGTTCGTAGTTCTGCGGTATGCTGGAAATCTCCGCGGCTCAGTCGTATCTGCACAGTGCGGGCATTTCTCAAAGTATCAACGAGTAACTGATGCGGTGACTGACCCTACTGTAGCATAACCATCCTCCCACCCCACCCCACCCCGCATTTGACAATATCGATTTTATATGACTTCAACCCTATTAATTTCTAATTTCTCTAATCTCAAAAAAGTGTGTTACAAGTAAGGCGCTCTGGATGGAGTCCTTTCGTCTGTTTCTCTGGCTCCTGCAGAGAGAGGAA
This sequence comes from Rattus norvegicus, assembly GCF_021556685.1. Classification (NCBI taxonomy): domain Eukaryota; kingdom Metazoa; phylum Chordata; class Mammalia; order Rodentia; family Muridae; genus Rattus; species Rattus norvegicus. The sequence goes on from NC_141535.1 coordinate 93,633,570, forward strand.
CGCAGCCTCCAGTTAGTTAGTCCCTGGGAAATGGCTTTCTAGGTTCATTTTAGGGCAGCTCTTTGGAGCGGAAAATCTTCCAGACTTTGATACTCCTGGAGGAGATATGCAAATGTCTTCTCCTTAGTTCTGGTTCCAGGGGAACTGCCCGCGGTGTGCCCCGACCCCCTGCAGGGCTCTGGTATCCCCTGCAGTGCAGCTGGGAACTGGGGACTGTGAGGACCTCTACAGCAGAATTGGGGGCTCTGCCCGCAGTCGGTAGAGACAACATAAGGTTCCGGGCATTTGTGTTAAATTGAAGCCACATTTGAACCACGCCACGCGGGCGCTGGCTGGCCGTGACGTCATCTCCAATCCCGCACCCAGAGAAGTCAAGGTCAGGGAGGGCTGAGGCTGTCACTGTTTAACGCGAATCATTTAGCACCTCGCGTTCCGGGACCGTGCTGGATAGGCCACCCATGGCACAGAGGACAGAAGAACACCTGGGCGTGCACGCAGGGCAGCAAAGGTCACGGTGCTCCCAGTCCATCGCAAGCAAGGGGCTGGAAGTTTCCAAGCAGCTCCGGCGATCTACTGACACCTAGTACACACCAAGTAGTTTCAGAAAGCCGACGACGAAGGAGCAAATTACATGACAGTTCTCCTGAGCTGGCCAGTTCCTAAAATCTGGCTAAGAAAAGAATATGAGAACTAAACTGGGTTGAACGTTTAACTTATTTAAAAGTGTAGCAAGAACAGAAGTAGTCGGAATCCTGTCTACACAGAGAAAAATCTGTTCTTAATTCTCTTACGCCAGTTTGGCATCCGAGAATTTAAAGCCCCCAAAGGGATAGGAACTCCACAGGAAGGCCAACAGCTTCAACTCACCTGGACCCTTGGGGCTTTCAGAGTCTGACCATCCATCAACCAAAGAACATACATGGGCTGGACCTAGGCCTCTCTGCACATATGTAGCAGATGTGCAGCTTGGTCTTCATGTGGGTCCTGAACAACTGGAGCTGGGGGTGGGGCGCTATCCCAAAAGTAGTTGCCTGCATGTGAGATACATTCTACTAACTGGGCTGCTTTGTCTGGCCTCAGTGGGAGAGGAAGCCCCCAGCCTTACAGGGACTTAAGTGCCAGGGTGTGGGGGATACACAGGGGGCCTCACCCACTCAGAGGAGAAGGGGAAGGGGGGATTGTGGGAGAGGGTGACTGGGAGGAGGGCAGTGAACTGGATGTAAAGTGAATAAATAAATAATAAATAAACCAAAAAGAGAGAGAGAGAGAGAGAGAGAGAGAGAGAGAGAGAACACTTAAAAAAAAGGAATCAACCAAGAAAAAAACCCCACCAATACCAAAAAAATAAAAGTTACGAATTTTTAACTTTTATATGTGGTTATCTGTGAGACAGTGTGCTGTTTCGATATTATGTTTTTGAAAAGAATGCTTTTCTAGGGATAACAGCATTCTGCTATCTAGGGATAGCAGAAGGAGGCATAGGCAAAACACTTAGCCGCCTGTCCTGTTCTTGGCTCTCTAGACTCTCAGCTAAATCACAGCTGCTCACTGAACGAACTGTCCCTGTCCCTGGTGGGGCAGTGACTGCTCCAGGATCTGTACTGGAGGCTGTCAGTCTTTTCTAGGTTTGTGACCTTGGAGATGAATTCGCCTAGTGGGAATGGGCTGACCTGTGTTACTGTGTAATCAGTCTGCCCTTGAACTCCTACCAATCCTCCTGCCTCAGTCTCCTTAAGTGGAATCTCAGACCTGTGCTCCCCTCCTTATTTTATGAGGTGCAGAGGATAGAACCCTGGACCTCAGGCATACTGGGTAAGATGGCTCTCTACTGAGCCACATTCCCAGCCACACTGTGAGACATCCTTGAAGTCAACAACTTAATAGAAATTGTCTTTATTTCTGTGGCTTCAAACACAGCTCTCGGCCTTTTAACATCTCATGCTTATAAATCCAAGAGCCCAGAACAGTGTTTAAGGAGGATTCCGGAAGTCTGAGCCTCAGAGCTGTAGTGAGAAGGTTGGATGGTGGCAAGAGGGGTCCTCCTTAAAACAAACAAAGACTCTTGGGAAAACAGTCTCTAACTTTGCTGTTGGAAAGTCACAACAATATCAACATGTTAAAGTCAAGTTGATTTTCCACAAAGATTCCATGTTCTTTTCCACAACAGCTGCAGGTGGTTGTCCACCTGCACATGGTGTGCATATTTAAGCTGCAACCCTTCTCAGGTCTGCAAGATTTAGTTCCAGGTGAATCACACTTCCAAGCCTAGAAACTAAACTGTAAGATCACTGGAGAGCGTGGAAACACGTCTTTGAGACTTTTATAGACATAGCAGAACCAGGCAAGTTTTGTTTAAAGATGGGTTGGACTCGTCAACGTTTAAAACTTATGCCAGGCATGGGAACATGTGTGTCCACATACCTGTGTGCCCACAATTTTCCTCTGACCTCCATATGCACAGCATGGTGCACACCTCTGTCCTCACTGTGCACACATGTACGTCCACATACAATAAAAATAAATAATAATAATATTACTATGTTTGAAACGACACAAGTAAGAAAGTGAAAAAAGATAAGAAAAAATTTAAAAAGAAAGTGAATGAAGGACCAGCAAGATGGCTGTGCACAGGCTGGAGAGATGGCTCAGCGGTTAAGAGCACTGACTGCTCTTCCAGAGGTCCTGAGTTCAATTCCCAGCAACCACATGGTGGCTCACACCCATCTGTAATGGGATCTGATGCTCTCTTCTGGTGTGTCTGAGGACAGCTACAGTGTACTCACATACATAAAATAAATAATAAATCTTTTTTTTTTCTTTTTTTTGGAGCTGGGAACCGAACCCAGGGCCTTGCGATTGCTAGGCAAGCGCTCTACCACTGAGCTAAATCCCCAACCCCATAAATCTTTTTTTTTTAATTAAAAAAAAAGATGGCCAAGCAGATTAAGCCCCAAACTCCAACCCCACTCTCCACCCCCCACCCCCCCACCCTACCCCCTGCCCCCGTAAGCCCCGAAAGCCTGGTGAACCTACTGACATGAGCTTGGTCTCCCAAACCCAGATAAGGCAGAGGAAGAGAACCAGTTCTACAGTCTTCCCCTAACTTCACATGCTGTACTCGGACTGACTCTCTCTCTCTCTCTCTCTCTCTCTCTCTCTCTGCCATACACACACACACACACACACACACACACACACACACACACACACACAGAGAGAGAGAGAGAGAGAGAGAGAGAGAGAGAGAGAGAGAGATAAGGAATAAAACTGAAAAGCAGATCTGAGAGATGGCCCGGCAGGTGATGGTGCTTACATTGCAAACCTGATGACATTCTAATGGGTTCGGTTCTCAGAAAGTACAGAAAGGTGGGCAGAGAGAACCAACTCCATCCAGTTCTCCCCTCATCTCCATATGCACATGTCTGCTATGGCTCAATTGCTCCAGCACACGAACACATACTACTAATAAAAAGAGAAAGGACACGGAACACTGGGTATGTGCTGCCTGTGATTCCAACACACTCACATATACACATACACACTCTCTCTCAAGCACACAACTTCTCTCTCTCTCTCTCTCTCTCTCTCTCTCACACACACACACACACACACACACATACACTGACATACACAATCTCATACATATTCACATACACACATACACACATACACACTCTGTCATACACACACTCTCTCAAGCACACAACTTCTCCCTCATACACACACACTCACACATATACACAGTCACTCACTCATACACACTCACACAATCCCATACATTCACATACACTCTCTCTCTCACACACACACATACTCTCACACACACACACACAAGCACACACTCTCATACACATACATACACACATACACTCTCACAACTCTCACACATACACACTCCTCACACACACTCACACATACTCTGTCTCACACACATACACACATACACTTTTTTTTAATCTTTAAAAACAGATAGAAATTTCATTTTCTACCTATTCCTTTGAGGCAGAATCTCTCCCTCTATGGTTCATACTTCTCAGCTAGACTAGATGCCAACATGCCCGGCAGTCCTCTTGTCTCTGCCCCTGCACCCAGATCTGGGGCTCCATGGGCACCAGGATTCGAACCCCAGCCCTTACAGCTACAGCAAGGCTCTTCGCCTCTCCAGCCTGAGGGTAAGATGTGTCTGAGGCTGAAGTTCTAGGAATTTGGACTTAGGTAATGACATCACAGCCCTATAAATCCACTTAAAGTCACTTAATTATACCCTTTAAAAAGTTAATTTCATGGCTCGTAACTTTTACCGCGGTGAAACTGTTTGTTTTAAAGGGGCGTTTTCTGTTCAAAACAGTTTGAGGTATGTATATCCTAGCTTTGTGAGCGCCATAGTGTATACTAACAAAGACCCAGCAACCCCATCATAAGAAGCGAAACAGCACAACATTTTATTCTTAATTCATCACCAGCCGACTACATGTGCTCATGGGAAGTTCTACACTTACACCGATTAAATCCCTTCAAAATGCTTGCAGAGACAGGAGAAAAACTAGAAGAACTTCTCGCCTCTATTCCCTTTCTCCTCCAAGCCCTGGTGACCCAGTACATGGCATATGCTTGACTTAACCCTGAGGGTTTTGTTTTGACTTTAGCAAAAACATGTGTAATCTATACAATTAGCACGTACTCAGCAGAGACTGGAGAGGCCTCACCATGTACCTGACATGTCCCTGTACTGAATTTCTGCTGGGGACCGTCAGGCCGAGGGGCTTATGATGAGCAATTGTATTAGAAGCTGGGTGTAATCAATTATATAATTTAGAGGTTTTCCAGGTTAATTCCACTAGAAGTATATTGTACAATTAAGGTATTAAGAAGGATTACTGTCAACAGGAGAGCAGGCGTGAATCAAGCACTCTGCTCACCTGTGAATCATGTTAGCGTTCTGGGCTCAGATTCCACTCCTGTGTTACAGCGAATGACAAACTCGTGCTCACTTGTAGTGCCTTGAAGGAGACCATGTGCTAGCCTCATCAGAACCATCACTGAAAATGTCTGAAAGCCCATTATCCATTGGTTTTTGATTGTATTGTTTTGTTTTGTTTTTATGGGGTGGGGTAGTGCATAGCAGGAATTGTGAGGAAAATTTGATTAGAATCATTTATAGCACAGAAGAGCAGGTGCATTAACAAGCTGCTCTTTACTAACGACTACTCTGAGCCAGGCCTGGCAGCACACATTGCAAGGCAAGGACTTGGGAGGAAGAAGTAGGCTCACTACAAACTCTTGGCCTGGCCCCATGTGCACACCACTAATGCCAGTACTTGGGAAGCTGAAGCAAATGGGTCATCGTGAGTTGAAGCCATCCAGATCTACATGGAGTTTTAAGCCAGCCAGGACTACACAGTGAGAGCCTGTCTCAAAAAAAAGGAAGGAAGGATAGAGGTGGAGGGAGGGAAGGATGGAAGGAAGAAAGGGAGGGAGGGAGGGAGGGAGGGAGGAAAGAAGGAAGGAAGGAAGGAAAGAAGAAAGAAAGGAAGGATAGAGCGCGGGAAGAAGGAGGGGAAAGAAGAGAGGTGGGGAGCGGGGGGAACCCTGTCTCAAAACAGCAAAACCCAAACAAAAATCCAGTCTTTAATTTTTGTCAAAGAGAGAAGTAGATAAATGGAGAATGCCCTGTTTCATCCAGTTCTCTACTTTGTGATAATGTCTCATAGCCATTTCAACAAGTAAATGCTATCTATGTTCCAGGCCTGTGAAATGGATTTATTGAAATGTTTACCCTGCTCTTCAGCAGTAGAGAGTGGCTTCTAGCAAAGCACACGCAGGGTTATCGGCCTGTCTTCATCCTACTGAATGCAAATACCAGTGAGGACGCCCAGGTAGATCACAGGGTCATCGCTTTCACATTCAGGAAGGAAGCAGAACTATTTAGGGATTAGCTTTGGGAATCAAAGTCAGGGCCCTGTGCATTGTAGGCAAACATTCTACCACGGAGTCATAGGTGTGTCCAGGACTCAGAACACAAGATTTGTTGTAATTATTTTGGGGTGAATGAAAAAGAAGGAAAAACTTTGTCTCCTGTTTTAAGGTAAGGTCTTACTGTGCACCGCTGGCAACCTTGATATGTAGACCAGGCTGGCTTCGAACTCACAAGGATCTACCCATCTCTGCTTTCAGAGTGCTGGGATTTAAGATGTGCACCTCTGACACTAGGCAAATGGGACATTTTTAAAAAATGTATAGTTTGGCATGGTGACACAAGCCTTGTGTCATAGATGGGCTGTTACACAGAGAAGCCCTGTCTCAAAGCAAAACAAACAAACAAAACCAAAGACAACCATACACATTTTACCTCAACCAAAGTATTACTCTTAAGTGAAATGATGTTTAAAATAGAAGTGTAACCTGCGTGTGCTGGCATACACCTTCAGTTCCAGCATCTGGAAGGCAGACAGAGGCAGGATAATATTTTTGAGTTCCTGGTCAGCCTGGTCTACATAGTAAGCTCCAGGATAGGCAGCGCTACACAGAGAGATCCTGTCTGAAAAAACAAAGAAAACAAAACAAAAACCCCCACCACCAACACAAAAGCAGAAGGGTATAGTGAACGAGAAATCCGGTGTGGCGCTTTTTATGAGAGTGGCTGTTGTAAGTGCACTTATTTGCATTCTTGGTCCCAGTTAGCAGAACTGTTTTGAAGGATTAGCAGTTGAGGCTTTGTGGCAGAAAGTGTCTGGATAGGTGGGCTTTGAGGTTTGAAAAGCAGAAACCAGGCCTGGTTTCTTCCCACTCCTCTACCTGTTGCTTCTAAGCTCCCAGCTACTGCCCCAGTGCCTGTGCCTGTGCCTGTGCCTGTGCCTGTGCCTGTGCCTGTGCCTGTGCCTGTGCCTGTGCCTGTGCCTGTGCCTGTGCCTGTGCCTGCCTGCTGACTGCCTGCCTGTCTGTCTGTCTGTCTGTCTGTCTGTCTGCCTGCCTGCCTGCCTGCCTGCCTGTGTCTGCCTGCCTGCCACCCTGCTCCCTGTCCTGATGACCATGGACTAACCCTCTGAAACTGTAAGCACACTCCCAATTAAATGTTCTTGTTTTTATGTTGCTTGGTCCTGGTGGCTCCTGACAGCGATAGAACAGTGACTAAGACACCCAGCATCATCAAAGATTAAGCTTGGTTAAGCAGGGTGGACAGACAACTTTCTGATTTGGTCTAAAGTCTATACTTGTGTCCCAAGTTCAGCAGCATACTTCTGCAGGGAGAGCAACCCCCAAGCCTGCTGCTGTGCCACCCCACAGGATTCTGTAAGCAGACACAGTGCACCGAATCCTTTCTTTACACATTTCCCCTAATCCAGAGTCAGTTTTGAATCCATAACCAAATCTTGCCGTGAAGTTTGTGATCCTTTTACTGATGTTCTTTCCCTGGTTCGAAGCCAACCTTTCCTCCCGTGCTGTCCCTCCACACAGTGTGCACTCATAATTCCATGCGTGAATGGAACCTCCCTTCCCCCCCAAAACCGGCTTTGTAGTTTTTACTGTGCATTTGCTACTTCCAAAATATTTTCAGAAATAAAAAGTATCTGTTCTTACTTCTGAATGTCTTTTTTTAAACCTCTAGACAGTGAAGAACTGAGAGTTTGAAAGAACTAAGTGAAAATGTAGACGGACTCTGAGGATACATGGTGCAGAATTCACTTGGAGAGGACTGCGTTTTCAAGTAGGTATTCACATCTATGCCTCTTGTTTGTCAGGACTCTCTCCATATTTAGAAGTCACTTCTTTTGACTTAAGAATCAAAACACATTCTCTCCTGTAGGAGAGTGGTGCTCAGCTCCAACGGATTCAGGCATCAAATAGTTAATGATTGTTCTAAACCCTTTTCTAACAGGAGAAGCCATGGTTTATCATGCTCACTCTGCTGCTTTCATGAGGCCTCTGTTAGCACTTTAATACATCGCCTTCCCTTTCTTTTTCTTTCACCTAAGATCTCCCCTGTTGCTAAACTTTCTTTACCCTCATACGCTACTCTGAATATAATATTCTGAGCAATCTTTACTTTTTGACTACTTTAAACTTGAAAGCTTACTACGACAATCATCCTTTTGCATGAACTTTATCAATATTTTGCACTTAATGATTATTATCGATGAATTGGAGCTCCCTGCACACTGGACTCCAGCAGCAGCAGGAGAGGATGATGGCTCATTTCATATTTATATTTATGTTATTCAGAATGGCTTTCCTACACGTTCAACACTACAGAAAGAGTCACATTTGCTCGGTTTGATGTCCGAGGCGTGCACTCTTTGTTAGCCTAAATCAATTAACAGATATTTTCTTTCTTGTTTAATCAATTTTTAGGTTAGCATGCAAAATAACATTGTATTATAACAGTCATTTTCCAAAGTCTAAAATAGGTAGCTTGGCCCCTAAGAAGGGGCACTTACCTGTAATCTCAACACTCGGGAGGCTGAGGCAGGAAGACGGCCACTTTAGACCAGCCCAGGCTATATAAAACAAGTTCGCATCTTAAAAAATTAGTTTGGCTTAAATGGGAGTAAAGAAAAAAATTGGACTCTAATAGATTTTTTTCTTGTTGGAAACAGTTTACACAGTGTCTTCATTACAGAGTCAAGACAGAGTTATTCGAGGTCATATGCTGCAGGGTTTTCACAGATCGAGACTGTTGATAAGCCTCAAGCTGGGTTCTTCAATCTCATTCATCATTGCTTCCTCCCAAATAATGTATTTCATTGTTAATATAAAAGTGCACTGTTGTGCTCTCAAAAGAACTTGGCAGTTCATAAATAAAGAATGAGAAGGAGGGGGGGAGTCCACAAGTCTTTGCCAACCTTTAAGTCCTCAAAGTTAATTTCGCTGTTACAAATAATTTCCCAAGGGAGCAAGCTGCCTGCACCCACGTACCAGCGAGCGGGTTCACGCATCACACCTGTGGCCCACCCTTCCATGCGTGTGACTTAGTTCATGGCCACAGGATTCAGTGTGTCGGAACACTCATTCCACCCTGGTTATCGGGCCTCTGACAAGTCCTCTAGTCCAGCAACAGAAACCAGGTCCCCTGCTGCACTCCCTCAACCTCCCAGAGACACTTCCTGCATCGGCGCTCGCTCTTAGAAAAACTCTTGCTTCATAGACCAGGCTGGCCTTGAAGCCACGGAGGTCTGCCCGCCTCTGCCTCCCGAGTTCTGGGACCACAGGCCAGAGTATCCACCCTAAACAGACTTAAAGAGAATATAGAAGACTTCGCCAGTCAGAGAGCATTTGCTAAAGAATTTTTTGGTAAACACACACACACACACACACACACACACACACACACACACATACACACACCCCTATCACAAATACATATTTTACTGCTTCTGTTTAAATTTCAACAGAATTTAAGTGGGTGCTGGTTACTTTTCTGGCCGGGTGTGGGATCCCCCTTCTGGTTCCAGTTGAACTTCCATTTGGCCATGCTATTTCTTAAGGACAAGGATATTGACTTTGGACCCCAGCCCCTGGCACAGAGCTCGGCAAATGCCAGTAGTCTCCCTAGGACAGTGCCAATGTTTAGAGAGAGGCGTGCAGATGCCAATAGTGACTTTAACTCTTTATATGAACTTAAGTATTTTTTTAAAACAAGTCTTTTTTTTTTAACATGTATTTTTAAGAAACAGGAAGGAGCAAGGAGGGCATAGGCCCCTGGAGAACCCTTTGCTACATTTTGGTTAGCGTGTGAGTACACCAGGCACGTCCCCTTGTTATACAATAGACCCACACAGCTACCCAAACTTAAAGGCTTAAAACAATAGCCATCTTTTACTTTGCTTTCCAGTGTGCAGTTTGGACAGGACTCAGCAGGACAGTTAGTTCTGCCCCGTGGGAAGGTGGTAGACAGGGACTCTGGATATCTGAAGGCACACTCCTGAGTCTGTACTTGATGTGGACTCTGGATATCTGAAGGCACACTCCTGGGTCTGTACTTGATGTGGGACAGTGGCTGGACCTCACTTAGCAGCTGCATATGGCCCCTCCGTGTGGTTTCCTTACCTAAACGTTGGGTTCCAAGAGTAAATGTCCCAGGTTGGTAAGACCAGCTCTACGGCATCCCATGATTTACCTTGGAAAGCCATAATTGTCTCACTCCCAACAGTTGGGAGGCAGCCACAGAGGCCTGTCTAGGTTCTAGAGGAAGAGATACATCTCCCACCACTTGATGGGAAAAACATCGCATCTCATTGATCTCAAACAGCCTATAGAAATGGATCTAGTGTAGTGGCCAACTTCGGAAAATAAAATCTTCCACAGTCATGAATAAATTGATAAAAATAAAATACCCATTTTAAAAAGTACTTGGGGCTGGAGGGATGACCCAGCAGTAAAGAGCATCTATCTGTTGTTCTTGTGAGGATCTGGGTTCAGTTCCTAGCACCCATGTGCTCATTCACAACCATCTATGTAATTCCAGCTCCAGGGAGTCTGACACACCCTTCTGACCTCCAGGGAACAGACATGCACGTGATGCCCATACAGAGTTGCAGGTAAAAGTCTCAGACACATTTTTAAAAAAAGTCTTTTAAAAAGTTTCTAAAAGGAATTGTTTTTGAAAATATTTAGGTTCATATAAAGAGTTAGATGTCACCATTGACATCTACACGTCATTGTCTAAACACTGGCCATATCCTAAGGACATCATTGGCATTTGCTGAGTACTATTCAACACCCAATGGCAACAATATCCTGTCCATTAAGGGCAATTCTTGGCTATGTCAGGGAGGGGAAAGAAATATATATAACATGCCAGGCATGGTCGTACACACCTATAATCCCAATACTTGGGACACTGAGGCAGGAGGATTGCAAGTTTGGAATCAGAAAAGAAGACAAGAAAAGAGGAAGCAACAAACAGCAGCTGTGGCAGTGGTGACAGCTATGACAGCTGTGGCAGTGGTGACAGTCATGGCAATGCTACTACTATTGGGAGAAAATTAATATTCGTGATAAGGCAATAACACTGATAGGCACATGTACACATAGACAATATCCCACACATAAAGGGAAGAACATAAAGCTATGTCTTACCCCATTCCAGGGGCTCTTAGGAAGTGTGATAGGAAGGGGAGGGCCGTGTCTATGTAGGAGCAGGATGCTCCTGCCTTGTCTTTCTAGTTGATTCCAACTTAATGGAACTTAGACGTAAATAAACTTGCACTTGGCTTTTCTGGTTGCATCTTGAGTTCTGCTCATCCGTCTCAAGAAGTCATTCTTGGCTTAGTCATACTAAGAGAAGGATGTGTTAGAGCTTAATACATTTTTGTATAATAACATTGTAAATATAGTAACGCTAAGTTCTAAACAGATTTCCATGATCCACCTGAATGTGCCTTGAGCAAGTGAATGGCCAACTGCCGTTGTTCTCGAGTATGATGTTCTTGTACTGCTCCAAAAATACACCATGCCCATGCGAGAGCAAAGAAGGTAATTTTAGACAACATATAGAAATACAAATATTTGTCATGTATCACTCTTAAACATAACATGATCATAGTGATCATATATATTTTTCTGAAACATTTAAGCTTAGACACAGTTTGCCTCTCTGCGTCTATTTCCATGGCTGCTCTCGACCCTTTTGAATATGTCTTAGCATTATGACGGCAGGACTACCTAATCCTTACCTAGTTGTGGATGTTAAATTCCTACCATTTTCACTGTAACAAGGGATGTCATCAGCTTTGCATGTATGTTCAATAAGTAATCAATAAAAACACAAGCGAGGCCTATCGTAACGTTAACAGTGACATATCTGGGATTCAGTAGATTGTCTTTATTTTCTTTGTCTTTTTGCACATCTCATTTTATAGTAATATTCAATTTGTTCTATGAATAGGTATCCATGCATCAGATACATAAGCTTGCCAGAGGCAATCTAGCTTATATAAACTGGCTTACACCTGATTTTAATCCTGGATGTTTGTTTCTAAGGGGAGTATTCCGGAAAAAGCATTTCGATTGGTCTGTTCTTCACTCCTCTTTGACTCCAACCAAGCAAACAATAAAAGAGTAAAGGAAATATTTGGTGTAAACAGTTGAGAACATGTTGGAGTCATCTTTCTTATTTGGACAACTTAAGACCATATATTATCTTGCATGTATATTTATCTATTAGGAAGCCTAGGTTATTCGGTCATTTTAAAAACCAACATCTGCCAGGTATGGGGACACATGCTTGAGAAATCCCAGCCCTTGGGGGACAGAGGCAGGGGGATCTCTGTGAGTTTGAAGCTAGCTGATCAACAAAACAAGTTTCAAACTAGCCAGAACTATTCAGTGAGACTTTGTCTTTAAAGGAGGGGGGGTGAAAAGAAGAGAGGGAGGGGATGAGGAAAAGAGGGAGGGCGGGAAGGAAGTGGGGAAGAGGAGGAGGAGCCAGGTAAGATCATGCCTATAATCCTTACTCTCCTTGAGGCAGGAGGATCATGACGATTATCCTGGGGGCTTCATAGTGAGTTCCTGGCAGCCTGAGCTACAGAATAAGATCCCGTCCCCATATAACAAGGTACAACAAACGAAATGGAAGGGGCCAGACAATTAAGGAGTAGGATAGGGTGAAGGGGGATGGGAAGAAAATGTCCTTGTGGTGCAGGTTGAAAGGGAAGTCCGCGGTCACTGGGACAGTCCCTCATGTCTGTGCGCACACACACACAGATACTCCAGACCTCCTAATAAAGCGGTCCTGTGTGTATCAGCATGGATAATACAACCAAGCCACCGTCCACGAAGCAGAGTAACTGAGCTCCAAAAGGCGAGCTCGGGAGAAGCGAGGTGATGTGCATCAGAGGCTCTGGCCACTTCTTCAGTATTTGCACTGCTGTCTGGTATTTTTGACAGCAGAGTCTCCTAAACAAGTTAATCTTCAGCTCGATGGCACAGAATGTCAGATGTCAAGAATTCTTATTGTGATTTAAAAATGGCACAACGATCAGTAGAGATTTTTTCTGTCTCAGTGTTGTAGAAATACACTAGACAGCTCAGGTAGGAACAGCACATGCTACCCTTCTCCCTGACAAAACTATAGGCTTGGGCCAGCAAGATGGCTCAGCTGGTAAAGACTCTTGCTGCCAAACCCGAAGACCTGAGTTCAAAGCACAGGCTCCCTACGTGGTGGAGGGAGAGAACTAACTTCTTCAAGTTGTCAGCCTAGATACGTCAGAAAGGCCATGATTCCAAATAGAAAGTGAAAAGAGGGCTGGGCACATAGTTTCAGTCTCCAGTACTAGAGCGATAACAATAATAGTAAATAAAACAAAAAATCTACATATTTAAGAAACACATATATGAATTTGCTATTGTTCAGGAAGATTCTCCAATGTTGTTCAGCTCCTCAGCGTGTGCTCAGTGGTTGTTCTGATCTACAGTCTCATTGTTAGCTCTTAACACCATGGGGCACAGGGTGCGAATGTGTGGGTGCATGCACGTGTATGGGTGGGTGTGACCATATGTGTGAGCATGTGTGTGGTTATGTGCCAGCACATGCATGTGTGTGGGTGTGTGGGTGTGAGTGTGGGTGTGGGTGTGAGCATGTGGGTGGGTATGTGTGAGCACATGCATGTGTGTGGGTGTGTGGGTGTGAGTGTGGATGTGGGTGTGAGCATGTGTGTGAGCATGTGTGTGATTATGTGCGAGCGCATGCATGTGTGTGGGTGTGTGGGTGTGAGTGTGGGTGTTGGTGTGGGTGTGAGCATGTGGGTGGGTATGTGTGAGCACATGCATGTGTGTGGGTGTATGGGTGTGAGCATGTGTGTGAGTATGTGTGAGCACATGCATGCATGTGTGTGAATGTGAGCATGTGTGTAGGTGTGAGCATGTGTGTGGGTATGTGTGAGCACATATATGTGTGTGGGTGTGTGGGTGTGAGCATGTGGGTGGGTATTGTATTGTGAGCACATGCATGCATGTGTGTGGGTATGAGCATGTGTGTGGGTGTGTGTGAGCACATGCATGTGTGTGGGTATGTGCAAGCATGTGCAGGCAGGTGCATGTGAGTATAAAAGTTAGATGTCAAAGGTAGGCGTCTTTCTCTTCACTATGTAGGGAGCCTAGAAAGCTTGGGTAGGTGAAGTCTAGAATGAATGTGTGCTGTTGACATGAGCACGGCCATGTCCAAGACCCAAGCCTCAGACCCATGGGAGAATGGCAACGCCTGGTCTAAGTGTGACTGTTGATAGTGTGTGCAGAAGAAGTCTACCATAGCTTTCTCCCTCCAAGATGTTTCCAGACTGGAGACTGCTCCCTACAGAAGGAACACCTACTGAGATTAGCTAAGGCTGCCTCCTTGTTCAGCTGTATACCCTGCATACCATACACCTCGCCTCTTGGTTTATCTGATGTAACATCCCTTGTTCAGTCCAATATAATAAACACTATGAGTTTCCTGAGTGCTATGACTTCTTCCTTGTAAAGCTCCCAACCCTAGCTTTTGTTTGTCTATGTATTCTCACTACCTCATGGCCTCCAGTCAGGTCTGCATCTGGAGCCGTGCAGGAGCATTGAAAGTTTCTACATTAATAGTTTTAAAAATCCATTTTGCGCACATGCAGGCACACAGGGGCCAGGGCATGGCGGTCAGCGGACAGCTTGCAGGAGTGGGGTCTCTTCTTCCACCGTGTGTGCTCTGAGGATTAGGCTTGTTTGGCTTGGCACTCTAGGGCCCTTGTCTTCTGAGCCACCAATCCACCTCCAGTTCAGTTTGAGTCAGGGTCTCTCGCTGGACCTGGAGTTCATACACCTGCTGGACAGCCAGCTCCTGGGGTCTTCCTGTCTCTGCCTCCTAGTGCTGCGCGTCTAGGCATGTGACGACATCCTGTTCTGTGAGTGCTGGTGATTCGAACGCAGGCCCTCATGCTCACAGAGACAGCGCCGGAGTCCCAGTGTCATCTGATATCATGTGATAGATATTCCAGGCTGACTGAGGGGAGCTTTAATATAGCCGAGCACACTGATGACCTTGGACCTTCTTCCCCTGTAATTCCTTACATTGCAGGACTTGCTGTTGGAGTCTGCTCTGGGCGCCTTGCCTGGCAGAAGCCAATCTCAGCGCCGTAACTGGCCACGAAGGACTGCACCTACCTTGGTACCAAGATTGGAATACACTTTAGATATTGGTAAGGACCAGGGAGTGTTATCGGTCCCTGAATTGTGTAAACAGATGATATCAAAGCCATATTGAGGGGGAAAATAATCGCATGAAGGTTTCCATCCCTGCAGGTCTGCAGGACCCATGTTTGGCTCCAAAGCACACTGGCCACAGGATGACGTGGCAGGTTCAATTGTCACATGTTCTGACCATGGGTAGTGTTTTCTAGACTCCCGGTGTGTCTGGTAAAACGAAGGGCAGCCAAGCTAGGAAACACCGGTACTTCTGGGGACACAGAGACCAGGCACTGCAGCAGAACTCAGAATGCATTATGGATCACATTATACAGCATGTTCACTGGTGTATGCGAATGCACCTGTGCTTATACACAGGTGTGCACGTGCGTGTGCGCATGTGTGTATGCATGTGTGTGTGTGTGTGTGTATGTGTGTGTGTATACACGTGAATGTGTGTGTGTAAAGTTCCCAGGTCTTGGCCTTGGGCTCTCCCACCTCACTTTTCCTACAACTGAATCCTCTCTGCTCCCTTTCCCTCCTTCCTTCCTTCAGAGACTTGGGGATTATTCAGTACCCATAATCCCTCTCCTATCCCTCTGGACAGATTCAGACCAAAAGCAGGCATTTCAGGCCTAGAACAGCAGCATCCAGGAGCAGAGTCTACTGGACTGGAACAGTATAAGTTTTCTTCAAGATCAGGTCCCCAGCGCTGCCGAGACATCATCAGTGATCTTGAGCCCAGGCTCGCACTGAGCAGCACCATAGGCTGAGGACGTCTCTGGCTTGCCCACACTACACCAACTAGGAAGGAGGTGGCAGAACTCCAATCCCTTTCTAGAAATCACTCAACGAAGCCTGAGGCTAAGGGAGTCTCTAGGTCTGTTTAACCACAAATGTTCCATTCCTCCACACCGCTGGCTAATTAACCACAAATTAATTATAACATTAAAATTATAATTATAAGTATGGCCGCCTACTGTCGTGCTCTGCTTTAACTACCTAGTATATAAATCTTATGCCCTACAGTCTTATATTTCAAGGTGAGAAAAGCTGTGGCTGCCTTCTTGCGTGTCTTCGAAAGGGCCTGCCTGCCTGACCTCTGACCGGGGCTCAGAAAAAACAATCCTTTTTATTTTTAATTTGTGTGTAGGTGTGTGGGGTTGGGTTAGGGTGGGTGTACGCATGCGAGTGTTGGTGCCCACAGTGGCCAGAGGTATCAGGTCCTCTAGAGTGGAGTTAAGACAGTTTCAGGTC
This sequence comes from Rattus norvegicus, assembly GCF_021556685.1. NCBI lineage: Eukaryota > Metazoa > Chordata > Mammalia > Rodentia > Muridae > Rattus > Rattus norvegicus. Next base: position 93,649,971 of record NC_141535.1, read on the forward strand.
TCGGATATGTGTGCTGGGACTCTGGTCCCCTGCAAGCACAGTACATGCTCCTGAGGGCTAAGCCATCTCTGCAGTTCCACAATACTTCTTTTAAAGATCAACTTCCTGGGTGTCTGAGATGGCTTGGTGGGTGACGCCTGAGTTTCATGAGCCCTAGAACTCATGAAAAATGTGGAACGAAAATCAGTTTCATTGTACGCAGGACTGTCAGACACATGTGTCCCCAAGCCCCACATATACAGTGGTAATAGACAGTTAAAAAGAAAATTCCTGGCCAGGAGTGGTGTAATCCTACTTGGCAGGTAGAGGCAAGGGGATCACTAGTTCAAGGCCAGCCTGGGATGCCAAGGGAGATTCTCTTTTATAAAACCCAAACCAGGGGGCACAGTGCCTTTGACTAAAGTACCCAGGAGGCACAGGCAGATGCCTCTCCACAGTTGGATCCAGTCTGGTCCTCGTGGAGGGTTTTAGGTCAGCCAGAGCAGCATATTGGGGGTGAGGAAACCCTGAATTGTTTGCATACACTCAGCCATGCCTTCTCCCAAGGAGCCCAGTGCCTTCTCTGGTGACTCTCAGGAACAGCAAATGATTGAGCAGTGTGTGCAAGAACTGTCAACCACAGATTCCCCTCTGGATTGGCTGCCACCTGAGACTGCTCCCCTACACGGACTCCCTCATCAAGACTAGCTAAGCCTGCCTCGTTTCGTTGTTCAGCTGTTTAAGGTAACCCTGCCTCCTCAGAGCAGAGGAGCTCAGTTTCCAGGTGGATCTCGTTGCTGATGCTCCATTGGAGTTCACACGGCCCACGTGATCCCAGTCCGAGGCTACATTTGTCTGTGTGTCTAGCCTGTCTCCATTCTCTTGTCACCCCAGGCAGATTTTCAGGACCAGGGCACACAGAGTGTAGTGGCCCTGCCTAAAAACAACCAAAGGACACTGACAAAAACAACTCAGCCTCCCCTGCTTCCTTAACAGCTGCGGTACAGCCGTGCAGGGCTGTGGAGTGTGAAGAGACGTGCCTGGCGGACACAGGGCAGCGGCCCCCAGAGTCTGCACACAGCACCACTGCAGGCCTGCTACACACAACACAGCTATGTTCGCCCTCCACACCAGTCGGCCCAGCAGGTTTGAGCAGACCTACGGACCTGGGTTTTTAATCAAGTTTCTAGGGACCCCGATCCACTTAAGAAATCACTAGTTAGGGTAATTAGATATAGCGGACATTTTCCAAGACTTCATATTTATTTATTTATTTATTTATTTTAAATGTTTAATTTGATGTTTGTCTGCATTCACACACTCAACACTCGTGTGTCGGCACCTATGTGCAATGGCATTCACAGGAAAACTAGACAACTTTTGTGACTTCGTTCCTTCTACTGTGGATTCCAGGTATTGAACTCAGGTCATTGAGCTTGGCGGCAAGCACCTTTACCTCCTAAGCCTTCTCACCTGCCCAGAATTTTCTATCTTTACACAATAATTGTAACATGCTAAGGCAGCAATTCTCAACCTTCCTACCATTGTGACCCCTTTAGGCAATTCCTCATGTTGTGGTGACCCCAGCCATAACACATTGCTGTTTCTACTGCAAAACTGTGATTCGCTACTGTTATGAATCGTAATGTAAATGTTTTGGGAGATCGAGGTTTGCCAAAGTGGCTATGACCCACAGGTTGAGGACTGCCACACTAGGGTATAGTGTGGTAATTCAACACACATATACAATGGGTACTAGCTGGCACCTAAATAAAAAATATATATTTGGCTTGGCATCTTCAGTTGGTGGCCAACTCAGATAACAAGTAATTAAAAGATCCAACTTAGAGCTGGCACGCCGGTCTGTGCAAGGCTCGTTTATCAGTGGAGAGAAACATTCGGCCATTGTCGCTCAGTCTGAAGATTTGGCAGAGGCACTTTAGCCGAGGTTTTCTGTTTCTTCAATGTTCAATGGCCCATCGCTGTTGGTTTTAAACTGGTCAAAATGGGTGTGTAGGAGTCCTGGAGGGGTGATGTTTGATTCTTAGTGTGACTAGTGTTCATGAAACAGGTCACCTGGATGATAGGGCACGGGTTAAGCTCTCCTTGAGCTCAAGGCGGTGAGGCTCACCGGTGCAGGTCCACCGCTGTGCTAACTCCCCCAGGTGCCAAACAGAACTAAACCCAGCATGGCAGCAACTGAGGAGTCCTGAGGTTTGGATTTGCTGTTTATTAGCACGACTCTCTCTGTTCCCTGCCCTCCAACAAATTGTACTTGGAGTGGGCAAGGGCCACTGGAGAGACTCATAACTGGTTTGAGTGCCCAGAAGAAGTAATTGTTGCGTTCAGCCTTAAATGGGGATATCAGCATCGCCCTTTTCATGCTCAGGGAACACGGAGGAAGGAGTGTGGGAAGAACGTAATGGCCCCCAGAGGATCGGGAGGACTGTTATGAAACACTGTCTTCTGGATACAGCTTGGCTGGCGAATCCATAAATTTACGGCATGGCTGAGGTCATCAATATTTCAGCACGAGTTGGGGAGGAGCTCACAAGGCTCCATCACTCCCAGAGGAGCTTGAGGCAGTTAATGGTTGCTGGGGGAGGGGAGCTACATTCCTCAGTGGTGTAGCCAGTGATAAGTTGCTCTTGCTCAAGTAAATAATCACGCACCCATGCTCTTGCAGGTAACTCTAATTAAATCTCTAGTTAAACGCTCTCTCTCTCTCTCTCTCTCTCTCTCTCTCTCTCTCTCTCTCTCTCACACACACACACACACACACACAGACATGCAAGCAATAGGGACTTACTGAACAAAGCAGGTAGGAAGGGGATAAGAGAATAGAGTGAATGATAAAATTACTTTATATATCATAAAAGAACAATCAACTACTTAACTGTAAATGGGAGCTAGCCCTGGTGGCGCACATCTTTAATCGCAGCGCTTGAGGGCAGGTGGATCTCTGTGAGTCTGAGGCCACCTGATCTACATCTCAGAGTTTTAACAGTTAGAGCTTTGTAGAGATTATTGTTCAAAAGACAAAAATAAACAAATGTATATGAGTACCTTGTCAGCGTGTTTGTCTATGCCTCACATGGGTTCCTGTGAAGGGAGGACATGTGTATCAGACGCTCGAAACTGGAGCTGGAGTTGCAGAGGGTTACCATATGGGTGCTGGCAATTGAACCCAGATCCTCTGGAGGAACATCCAGGGCTTAGCCATTGAACCATCTCTCCAGCTCCAAGAGCAAATCTATTTTAAAAAGAGAAATCTTAACTAGGACCCAGAGCACCAAGGTCTGGCCCGGCTGGGAGGGCTGGAAGCTACCAATAGGAAACACAGACAAAACAAAACAAAGTAGAAACTCGCTCCTGGTTCTGGAGTCTGAGATGTGAGGGAAGACTTCAGGAAAGCTGACAGAGTAATCAGTCCAAGGGTCACAAGAACAGCCAGGGTGACAGATGTGGGGGTGAAGTCAGTTCTATACTCCATTTGCCTTGAGTTTGGAAACTGCTTAAACACCCAGTCTTAGATTTCTGATTGTCGGGTGTCTGGGTTGTTTGTATTTCACGCTAGTGTGTGGCAAACTGTGATCAATATCTGCCATCTCTCTAGGACTCAGTAGGAGAGACTCCTTAAAGCAAAATGTCAAAAGTGAGGATGATTGGGTGGCCAGTAGCCCGTAGAGTGGAGGGGACATAATGCACTCTGTTTATCATTCAGCAGTGAACATGAGTCAGAAGTTACATTAAAAATACTTTTGGGGGGCTGGAGAGATGGCTCAGTGGGTTAAAAGCACTGACTACTCTTCTAGAGGTCCTGAGTTCAATTCCCAGCAACCACATGGTGGCTCACAACCATCTGTAATGGCATTCAACACCCTCTTCTGGTGTGTCTGAAGACAGCTACAGTGTACTCATATATGTAAAGTAAATAAGTATTTAAAAAATACTTTTGGGAAATGAATTACTAGGTGCCATTTGTTGATACCTAGGAGGAACATAGCACATGGAATAATTCTTACACATGGGGCATCAGGAGATAGGATTCCTCCTCACCTGGGCTCACTGGCATCCTATTCTGCATCTCATGGGAGTTTTTTCTGCCTAAGACTTACTTGTGAAGGCCTCAATACCATACATAGAGTTAAGTCATAGATAGCAGGTTTAAACTACCTAAAGACCGCAGGGGAACACAACCTCGCTTTAGCATGCCGTGCTTAGCCATAGGACGGATGCTGACGCTTTTGTTTGACAACTCTTGTATTTCTTACCCACTATACCATCCAAAGCAGCAGCATGAACTCAGAGATGAAGATCTCTTTCACATAAAGGATTTCGTTCTCTGTGTGTGTGAGGCTCAGCAGATGAGATGTGTGGAAACAACTTGTCAGAGAATGCGGTGGAGAAAAACACAAGCTCCCAGGAGAGTCCACTACTGAGAGGGCAGATCATGTCACAACAGCAAAAGGACTGTCAACACGTGGTCAAAGAAACAAACACACAGATCATGGTTTGGATCCAAGACATCACTGGACAAGAAATAATTGTCATTAAAAGCCATGTTATTTTGGTTCAAGGCCAGCCTGGTCTACAGAACAAGTTCCAGAACACTAGAGCCACACATAGAAACCTGTCTCACACCCCCTTCAATTATATATTATTAGTAATATATTATTATATATAATTAACTTGATAAACAAGAACAATGAAGTTGAAGGTATGGATTTGATACCCCTGGTCAGAAAAATCTAAGCACTGAGCATTGTGGTGCCGATGGCATATGGCGTGCTTGGTTCTCAGCAGCCCCTGTCATGGGGCCTGACAGCTCATACGGCCTGCGTCTGTTTTTTATTTTCTATACTTCTTCTTACTTCAAGATTAAGACTTATTCACATAGGTTTCTGCTATGTGAATTCTTAGGTACCATAAATTGGCAAGGTTTTTGTTTTGTTTTTGTTTGGTTTGGTTTGGTTTGGTTTTGCTTTTTACCTAATTTCTCATGATGTCTCCTTCATATTCCGAGGCTTAAGGAGAATGTGGACTGAAAACTTCAAGTTCTCTAAAGATCTAAAGATCATCCAAGCATATATTACTGATAATTTGGGGGAAAATGCATTTAGATGTACATACGTATCCTAGCCCTGGTGGGGGTTTAGATGGGCAGATATAAAAATTATAAAAACTCAGAAATGAAGAAAATCACTCAGTTTTTTTTTTTCCTTTTTGACACCCGGATTCTCTATACAGCATCGGCTAGCCTCCGTTTCACAGAACCTGCCTCTGCCTTCTGCCTGCTTGGATTCAAGGTGTGACTACCATGCCCAGCTTTAGGTAATGAGCAGAATATTTAATGTTTAGTTTAGCAAGAGACATATATGCATAAATCATCATGATTCTTCAGTTTTATAGGAACTTTCAAATTTTGGTTATCTTGTTTTATAGCCCTGGCTGGCTTAGAACTCAGTACTTAGACCAGAATGACATGGAACTCACAGAGATCCTCCTGCCTCTACCCCTCCCAAGTATTGGGATTAAAGGCGTGTACCACCACATGCAGCCCTCAACTTTTGGATAGATTTTTACATTCTTTTGTCAGAGATCATGACATTTAAATATTTAAACAAAAATATTACATACTGTTCATTATGGCTGCTGTAAAAATGCCACAAATAAACTCATTTATAAACAACAGAAACTTACTCTGGAGGCTCAGATGTCCCAGTGTGGCCCCAGAAGTTTCTATTGCTATTATTGTTTGCTGGGACTGGGGGCAGTTATTTTGAGACAGGGTCTGATACAGTCCAGGCTGGTCTCTGACTTACAGTTGATGGTGGCTTTGAACTTCTGATCCTCATAAGAGCTGAGGTTACAGGCATGTGCTAGCTGTGGGGCTGTGGGGACTCACTTCTCAGTCCAGAGGGCACCTTCTAGCTGTGTTCTTGGATGAGCAAAGCAAGGTACCTCTCTTAAGTTGCCGAGTAAAGGCACTGAATCTACTCATTGGGGTAGAGTGGACCAGGAATTAGCACCTCCCATTCATCCTGCTGTACATTGGGACATAAACATTTACATCACGACGAATCCTCATCCCTGGAACTAACAAAAGCACAGAGCACAACAGAACAATTCAAGCCACAAACCACAACAAAAATGAATGAAACCCAACAGATTTTTGATCACCTTCTCAAAACAAAGTAGACTACCTTTGCCTGTCTTCCTGTCTGCCTTTCTTTTTTCTTTCTTTCTTTCTTTCCTTCCTTCCTTCCTTTCCTCCCTCCATCCACCCTCCCTCCTTTCCTTCCTCTCTCCCTCCCTCCCCACTTCTTTCCTTCCTTCCTTCCTTGTCTCACATAGTCCAGACCGATCTTGGATTTCTGATCTTTCTGCCTCAGTGTCTCAAGTGCTGGGATGACAGGCGTGTACTGACAACAGTCTTAGAGTTTCATTGTTGTGAAGAGACACCATAACCACGGCAACTCTTATAAAGAAAGATATTTAATTGGGGCTGGCTTACAGTTTCAGAGGTTTCGTTCATTATCATCATGGCAGGAGTCATAGAGTTCTACATCTTGATCCACAGTCAGTAGAAAGAGACTGTTGCCACACTGGGCATAGTGTAGGCCTAGGAGATCTTAAAGGCTACCCCCACAATGGCATACTTCCTCCAGCAACTCCAACACGTGAGCCTATGGGGGCCATCCTATTCAAAACATCACAATGCTTATGTGTAGGAAAAATATTAAGTACTACTGCTGGCTGAGAATGTGTAGCTCCATGGTTTCTGTAATACACACACACACACACACACACACACACACACACACACACAGTCACATACATACACACAGACAGACATACACACAGACACACAGACACACACACACAGACACACACACTCTCTCTCTCACACACAGACACACAGTCACATACATACACACAGATACATACAAACACACATAGACATATTCACACAGACACACACACACTTTCTCACATACAGACACACAGTCACATACATACACACAGATACATACACAGACACACAGACACTCACACAGACACACACACACTTCCTTTCACATGGACACACACACACACATACACTTTCTCTCTCTCACATAGACACACACAGTCACATACATACACACAGATACACACATACAGACACACAGACACACATTCACACAGACATACACACACACACTTTCTCTCTCACATACAGACACACAGTCACATACATACACACAGATACACACATACAGACACATAGACACACATTCATACACACAGACAGACACACACACACACACAGGATTAGATACACACAGCACTGAGTCCACTCTTATTTTTCTTCCTGTCTTTTATTCTTTCCTCTCTCTAAGGCACTAAGAACTTACTACTGTGTCATTTGTTTTGCTTTGTCTTACTAGTGTGAGCACTTTGAAACGGATATTCAGGAAACCACACAAGACCAGCATAGATGAGTGAGTTCATTTTCAGGCCTACGGAGAGTGCTCTCTCAGTTATCGATGCGATAACCACCCCTTTTCATAAAGCACGCTCAGGCTTGTCACCAAACAGCACCAGAGACTTGGAGAAGGAACACTCCAAGGAAGGCTCAGCAAATGGCCTCTGCCGCAGAAGACAGACGTACGGAAAATACTAGTTGTCATCTGTGTGACCTGTGGAGTGATAAAGCCTTTCTAAGTAAAAACAAATCTTCTTCCAGTGTAAGAGTCGACCTTTCACAGGTTCCCACGTGCTTTGGAAGAAGAGGAAGCGTGGGGATAGCGCCCCCGCTCTGGCTACAAAGCCTGGTGTGTTTAAGAACAGAGCGTTATCAGGACCGCACAGGGCAGGCTGAGGAGCCGCTGTCATCTGCCTCACACCACACAGGGGCTGATAAGATCTGACACTGTCAAGATTGACTTCCTGACTCTGCAGATTTCTAAATCTGTAAGCAGCCAAGATTTTTTTTTGACTTTTTTATTTTATTGGATTTTTTTTAATTTACATTTTCTGTTTTCCCTCCAGAAACCCACTATCTCCTCCTGCTTCTATAAGGGTGCTCCCTCACGAGCCCACCCATTCCCTTCACCTACCCCGCCCTGATAATTCCCCTACACTAGGACATCCAGCCTTGGCAGGACCAAGGGCCTCTCCTCCCACTGATGCTGGACAAGGCCATCCTCTGCTACATATGTGGCTGGAGTCATAGGTCCATCCCTGTGTACTCTTGGGATGGTGGTTTAGTCCCTGGGAGCTCTTGGCGGGGGGGGTCGGGGGGGCGCTGGACGGTTGATATTGTTGTTCTTCCTATGGAGTTGCAAACCCCTCCAGCTCCTTCCGTCCTTTCTTTAACTCTTCCATTGGGAACTCCATTCTCAGTTCAATGGCAGGCTGCTAGCATTCGCCTCTGTATTTGTCACGCTCTGGCACAGCCTCTCAGGAGACAGCTATATCAGGCTCCTGTCAGCACGTACTTCTTGGCATCTGCAATATTGTCTGGGTTTGGTGGCTGTATATGAGCTGGATTCACAGATGGGGCAGCCTTCAGTCTGCTCCACACTTTGTCTCCATATTTTCTCTTGTATTTATGTTCCCCCTTCTAAGAAGAACTGAAGCATCCACATTTACTCTTCCTTCTTCTTGAGCTTCATGTGCTCTGTGAATTGTATCTTGGGTATGCCGAGCTTTTGGGCTAATGTCCACTTATCAGTGAGCACATACAATACGTCTTCTTTTCTGACTGGGGTACCTCACTCAGAATATTTTCTAGTTCCATCCATTTGCCTAAGAATTCATGAACTCATTGTTTTTAATATCTGTGTAGTACTCCATTGTGTAAAGGCACCACATTTTCTGTATCCATTCCTCTGCTGAAGGGCTTCTGGGTTCTTTCCAGCTTCTGGCTATTATAAATAAGGCTGCAATGAACATAGTGGAGCACGTGTCTCTTTTATATGTTGGGGCATCTTTTGGGTATATGCCCAAGAGAGGTATAGCTGGATCCTCAGGCAGTTCAATGTCCAATTTTCTGAGGATCCTCCAGACTGATTTCCAGAATGGTTGTACCAGTTTGCAATCCCACCAACAATGGAGGAGTGTTCCTCTTTCTCCACATCCTCGCCAGCATCTGCTGTCACCTGAGTTTTTGATCTTAGCCATTCTCACTGGTGTGAGGTGAAATCTCAGGGTTGTTTTGATTTGCATTTCCCTGATGACTAAGAATGTTGAACATTTCTTTAGGTGCTTCTTGCCAATCCATATTCCTCAGTTGAGAATTCATTGTTTAGCTCTGTACCCTGTTTTTTAATAGGGTTATTTGGTTCTCTGCAGTCTAACTTCTTGAGTTCTTTGTATATATTGGATATAAGCCCTCTATTAGATGTAGGATTGGTAAAGATCTTTTCCCAATCTGTTGGTTGCTGTTTTGTCCTAATGACAGTGTCCTTTGCCTTACAGAAGCTATGCAATTTTATGAACATAAGCCATTGGTGTTCTGTTCAGAAAATTTTCCCCAGTACCCATGTGTCTGAGACTCTGTCTCACTTTTTCTTCTATTAGTTTGAGTGTATCTGGTTTTATATGGAGGTCCTTGATCCACTTGGACTTGAGCTTTGTACAAGGTGATAAGAATGTGTCAATTTGCATTCTTCTACATGCTGACCTCCAGTTGAACCAGCACCATATATTGAAAGTACTGTCTTTTTTTCATTGGATGGTTTTAGCTCCTTTGTTAAAGATCAAGTGATCATAGGTGTGTATGATCTACCTGCCTGTCTCTGTACCAATACCATACAGTTTTTATCACTATTGCTCTGTAATACTGCTTGAGGTCAAGGATGGTGGTTTCCCCAGAAGTTCTTTTATTGTTGAGAACGGTTTTGGCTACCCTGGGTTTTTTTTTGTTATCTCAAATGAATTTGCAAATTGCTCTTTCTAACTCTGTGAAGACTTGAGTTGGAATTTTGATGTGGATTACATTGAATCTGTAGATTGCTTTCGGCAAGATAGACACTTTTACTATATTAACCCTGCCAATCCATGAGCAACCATGGGAGTTCTTTCCATCTTCTGAGATCTTCTTCAATTTCTTTTTTCAGAGCCTTGAAGTTCTTGTCATACAGATCTTTCACTTGCTTGGTTAGAGTCACACCAAGGTATTTTATATATTTGGGACTATTGTAAAGGGTGTCATTTCCCTAACTTCTTTCTCAGCCTATTTATCCTTTGAGTAAAGGAAGGCAACTGATTTGTTTGAGTTAATTTTATACCCAGTCACATTGCTGAAGTTGTTTATCAGCTGTGGGAGTTCTCTAGTGGAACTTTTGGGGTCACTTAAGTATACTATCATCTCATCTGCAACAAGTGATATTTTTACTTCTTCCTTTTCAATCTGTATCCCTTTGACCTCCTTTCGCTGTCTGATTGCTCTCAGTAGGACTTCAAGTACTATACGGAGTAAGTAGGGAGAGAGTGGGCAGCCTTGTCTAGTCTCTGATTTTAGTGGGATTGCTTCAAGTTTCTCTCCATTTAGTTTGATGTTGGCTACTGGTTTGCTGTACATTGCTTTTATTGTGTTTAGGTGTGGGCCTTGAAAGATTAAAAAAAATGTATATAGGGATTAACATAGTTACACCAAATCTTTCTTCCCATCTTTCTTGCCCCCAACACAAGGACTGTGATTGGCCCTCCCGAGACACGCCCACACCGTAAGTGGAAGGGATTTTTTCTGGGGAGCCACAGAGTGCTGTAGAAAGACAGGAGCTCTCGGGATTTTAAGAGGGGGATTCTTTAGTTCCTCTTTTTTTTTTTTTTTGTCAAGTTTACTTTTTTAAAAAATTACAGTGTAAAACATATTGATAAGCACATGCATTTTAAATATAGAATTTGATGAATGAGTATACAAAGGATTTACTTAATTACATCAAGATCCTGGAATCAAACAGCAGACTTGGAGGTCTGTGAAGCAAGCCCATATCAGCCAGGAATGACCCCGCTCACCGCTGCTGTGTACACAGTGTAACTGGTGTCCCCAGACACACCATGTTCACAGTCAGAAGCCTCTTCTTCACTGCCTAACCGCAGGAACATTTCCTTGCTTCTACTTCCCTCTCGCTCTCAGACACAGTCCTTTTTACAGGAGGAGAAGGATGTGAACAGTCCCCGGAATCACCTCCCCACTGCTTCCTGAGGATGGGAGTCCGCTTCCTGTCCCTCTTCTGAGGCCCATCCATCCTCCTATTTATCCGGCACTGGTATAGAATAAGCAAATGGCTTCATGATTCTTTTGAGTATTTTGCTGTCATTCCATTATCATGTTTTTCCTCAGAAATAAAGTCACTGTAAATATATCAAACAACATCCTCTCTCCTAAGTCTCAGGAATGGGTCATAAGTGAATGTCTCCCCCCAAATGTTTATTTTGAAATGGAAAGTTATGTAGGCTACTGTTAAAATCCATAAGGCCACCAAAGCATAAGCTAGAAAACACTGGTAGCCCCACCACACACAAGTAGTTGGTGCAAACATTATCTTCCCATTGTTTACCCTTCAGTATTTACTTTGCTCCTTTTTCATGAAACTCACAACAGCTGCCGTTTGTATACGCCTCCTTATCTGCCTATAAAACCAAGAGAGTCCACATTTCTCACAGGAAGTGAGTGAAATTAAATTGTTTTTAACTGGCTGCTTAGAAGCATTTCACCCGGAGCTGAAAGGGAAGCCTGAAGATCTTTGAATCACACAGAAAAAAAAAAAATGTAAAGAAAGATTCTGTGACGTTTTAATGGCCAGCATGCAGCTGTGAAGCAACAGAGCTCGTTTGGCTAGTGCACAGACTGTAAACCTCAGTCACATGAACAGATAACCAACTCAGTGGGTCTTCTGAGGCCAAACCCTCGGGCCGTGGGCCACAGCACACAGAAAAGCTACGTGACAGCCATTTCTGTATTACATCACATCTCTCATAGGGTATTCAACAGAGAGTGGTTAAGACATTGTGGGATTTGCTCGTTGCTTAGAAAGTGATTTCAGATTAATGTCCAGCAGTGAGATCTCACTTCCCTGTCCATGGCGTCTTTTCTGTTAATAAATTTGAAACAGCATCCGGATAAATGGATCATTGAAAATCAGAATTCAAGCTGAACAGGATCAATCCAGATGTGAAGATTTGTAATGGGGAAGAGAAAGTCAGGATGAAATTGACATCTAACTTCTTGTACTCTCATGAAGGCAGGAACATCATGCCTGGACCCTCTGACCTAGACTGAAGCATCCCACACATGGCTCCCAGAGTCACCTAAAAGGAAATACTAAAAAGAAAATGGATGGCTATTCCAACAACTTTGGATCGGAGACTCCACTTTCAGTGAGACATCAGCAGCGTAAATGATAAAGAGAACAAAATGACTTGATTATGTAAAAATATCTGAACCTTAAGAGGCCACAAAGAAATACTAAATGGTTTTCGTGTGTCTATTATATTACAGGGAAATGTAATCCCGTCTATTTGAAGGTTTCTTGACTATAATTGGTGGGTTCAGCTTTACTTGTTCTACATCTTTGTCTGGTTTGGGATGGGGTATAAACATGGCAAAGACAACCTCAAAGGAGGTTTCCACTGACTACCAGAAACTGCTTCAAACAGAAGGCAGATAAGCCCCAGGGTGAAGGGAAGCCCCAGGAGGACTTCAATCTACACACACACACACACACACACACACACACACACACACACACACACACACACACAGGATGGCTTTTATTAGTTTGTTAAGATGGGAATATTCTGACCATGCAGTATTTTTTTTCCCAGATGGCTATTTCTTTCTTTGTAATAGGAATGCAATCTGCTGCCCAAGTAGGCCTTGAACTCTCAGTCCTGCTGAGGCTAGGGTGACATTTTGTTTCACCAAGCCCCCCCAAAGCCTTTTTTCTTTTCCTTTTTGTTTTTCTCTTAAAGACGTTTGTTTGTTCTTGAAACAGTGTTTTTCTGTGTAGCCCTGGCTGTCCTGGAACTAGCTCTGTAGACCAGGCTGGTCTGGAACTCATAGAGATCTGCCTGTCTGCCTCCAGAGTGCTGGGAGCTGTGGGCCAGCAGTGCTACCCAGATGAAGTTCTTAAGTTGCCGTGATGGTCTGGCCCTGGCGTTTTCCTGTACATGCCTCCTCCCTTTGGCTCTAACACACCCATCACCCCGTAGGCTGGCTGGTTCCCTTCTTTCCTAAGACAGTTCCCTCCTCTGCTTTCCTGCCCTTTGTGCTCTATTACCCAACTTTAATGGTGGCGTTTCAATTGCAGTTCCAAAGGTGGCAAGTTTAGTGTTCATCTATGCAGATTATGATACTTGCCACGCAGTTGTAAACATTTCTCAGAAGGATAGTTTTATTTCTATGATGCATCTCTTCACGCAATTCCTCATGGTAGCGCAGGGGAACTACTCAGTGCATGCATGCATAATTTCTGTTTTTAAAAAAATCAGGACTTGGGGCTGGGGATTTAGCTCAGTGGTAGAGCGCTTACCTAGGAAGCGCAAGGCCCTGGGTTCGGTCCCCAACTCCGGAAAAAAATCAGGACTTTTCGTCCAGCTGGGCCAGTGCATTCAACCCCAGCATTTGGGAGGATGAGAAGGCGGGTCTCTGTGAGTTTGAGGCTAGCCTGGTCTACAGAGCTAGTTCCAGAACAACTAGGGCTAACCAATGAGAACTTGTCTCAAATTAACACCACTAGCAGAACATTTACTATTTAGGCTTGGAAGCTTCAAGGAACAGTGACTTAGCAATAACAAAAGTCGAGTCTAGTGGTCCAGGCCCATCTACATCCCTGAGCTCTGGAGGCTGATTCAGGAGGACCCAAGTTCAAGGCCTCCGTGGGTGACAGAGTTTAAAGCCAGACTGGGAAATGTACCAAGACAAAACAAACTGGATGAAGCTCAGTGACAGAGCATTTGCCTAGCATCCAGAGGCCATGGGGTTAATTCCCGGCCAACACACACACACACACACACACACACACACACACACACACACAGAGAGAGAGAGAGAAAGAGAGAGAGAGAGAGAGAGAGAGAGAGAGAGAGAGAGAGAGAGAGAGAGAGAGAGAGAGTCATAGAGGTGTGTATATCAGGTGCATCCTAGAACTGGAGGTATGCATGGTTGTGAACCATCATGTTGGTGCTGGGAATCGAACCCAGGTCCTTTCAAGAACAAGCGCTTCTAACCACGAAGTTATTTCTCCAGTGCCAGAGCATGCCTTTCTTTAATCTGAGGATTTGAGAGGCTGAAGTAAACCTGGTAAGGTAGATGTAGAATAAGTTTGAGGCAGGCTTGCTAAAGTAGTGAGTTCTAGGCTAGCCAGACCTACATAAGACTGTGTCTCAAAAGGAAAAAAAGTGAAGTAAAAATTTAGGATAATGTTTCTAATTAGGCATCATTAAATAATAGTTTCTTAATTAAGATTAATTAATTTTAAATTATTTTTATTTCAATATTTTAATTTTTATTATCATAATTTAAAAAGCAGATATGATCATATTTTCTCACCAACCCTTAACTGCTACACATCAGAACTTATTGTAACCCTAGCCTCATCTTCCCTGTCTGTGTTACATTCATGGAAACCATGGGGACCCTACATTCATTAGGATCTCTCCATTGGCTTTCTAGCTCTACTGTGTGTGGAGCTGGAACTTCTAGTTCCAATAAAAACTCTGTGTAATCAAAAGAATGCCTCTAGTTGTCTTCCAAGAGCAAGACAGTCCTATTTCTCTTTTGTGTCGGGAGGCCCTGGAGCTTAGCTTACCAGCAAGTGCTGGTCAGCAGCAGGGCATTCCCTGAGCACCGTCCCAGCGTGGTTGTACCCACCACTAAGACTTTCCCGTTGGCACTGGCCAGCCATTTCTAATGTTACAGAAAACTGGACTGAGACTGCATCAGAAATAGCTTCAAGAAGAAGGTTTTTATTCACGTAGAGAACAGTTTAAGGTACAGTCTAACATTTTTATGAACAGGGCTTTAAAGGACCCCGTGGTAACGGTTATATGAGGTAATGTGGACACTGGAGAGAGGCCTGCCACCGCTTAAGGAAACCGAAACTTGAAGGCCAGCTTTCAACAATAACAAAATTGGCATGGATTTATAATGTATTTAAAATGATAAGCTACTTGCTAGCACTCCATATATATTAGATTGGGAATATTGGGTAGAACCAACAGGCAATTTCACAGCAAGTTCCTAAATACAGCCTTGGGCCTCTTTGAGTCTCTGGAGCAGTGACGGCCATGAGTCATGTGAAGTCTTGCACCTCACAGGAAAATCTTTAATTGGACCCAGCTTTCCCTGGTAAAGACAGGCACAGCCCAGGAACTGTAGGCAAGAACCACTGAAGCCCAGCTGGGGGTTGGGTATGTTCCTTTCCGAAATATTTGGGCATTTACCCCACCCCATTCCTGGACACAGAATCCTGGTACTGGAAATTACGAAGGTCAGTCCAACCATTGAAGTCTGGATGATGGAATTTGGGTGGCTTGTGGGAATGGAAGTTCTCTGCCATTTCCTGCCACGCCCTCCCACCACATCACCATTATTAGGTGTCTGAAATATTAGGTCTCAGCATACATATATTACATATCAGCTGCTATAATACATACCTGTGTGTGTGTGTGTGTGTGTGTGTGTGTGTGTGTGTATTTATTCCACTAGAAACAAAGCTTGCAAAACAACTATTCTCCTGACGAAGTAAGGTATTTTCAGCAACCAGCATATAAATGTATATGTTACAAATATAGAAATATAAAAATAAAACTCCTGGATTTAAGGGTTGGCCCATCCCAGTCCTTATGCTGTGCCGATGACGGGCTCCACTGTTTCTGTTTATTAGCCTGGCCTACCTCAGGTGAGGGGTGTACTAATGTTGATTGATACTCACAGACTCAAACCCCAAACCTCTTGTCAAGTTATTGAATTGATTTTAAGTCTAACTTTGATGATCATTTGTAAAGCAGGAATAGAAGAAATATTTCATCTTATTGAGTCTTTTAAGAATTAAAGTTCATCCAGGCGGAGGTGGCCTTTAAGCCCAGCACTGGGGAGGTGGAAGAAGGTTTCTGAGTTCAAGATCAGCCTGGTCTACAGGGTGAGTTTTAGGACAGCCAGGGCTACACAGAGAAACTGTCTCAAAAAAACAAAACAAACAAACAGCTCAAAAATATGGAAAGTAGAAGCTGGAGCATGACCGCAAGGCCACTGAAATAGCACTCCTGTTAATGGATCCCTGACTTGTCAGTTACAGAGCTCCGCACGGCCTCGAACTCACAGCAACCTTCCTGCAGGCATGGGAATTACAGGTCACCAGGCCTAGCTTACCAAAAAAAAAAAAAGCAAAAAGCAAAAAGCAAAAAGTCGGAGAGCATAGGAGATAAAAGCAAGACAGTCGTAGCTGAGGCTTGGCTGGAAGCCCAGGCCCCACCTGCTTGGCCCCAGCGAGTCCCACAGCCAGCGAGGCCACAGGCATCTTCAAAGAACCACTTGGATCCCAGAGCAGATTGAAAATCCCTGTGGAAGGCTATTTAGAGTAGAAACAACGCTCTTCTTTTTTGATTTGCTCTATGCTTGTTAGCCAGTTTCGCTTAAATGAGAAGGTCAGGGTCAGGGCAAGCCAGCCGACGCTAAGGCTGCGAAAACGTGCCACAACGGTTGTTCCTGGAAGATCAGGCAAACGCTAGGATAAAACGTAAACATGGAGGTCAATTTGAACCAGTTAAGTTCGAATTAAAGTTCACCTTAGGTTCACGGGAGAATCTGGGAGATCCTTAACTGCGCCTTTATATCCAAGCCAGGCTAGATGTGCTAAACAGGGGGGAGGGGTGGAGGTGCGCTGGCTGCAGAAGCAGGTGAGGGTTCTAGGCCAGCCTGGTTTACGTCATGGATGTAATGCACAGCTACACAGTGAGAACCTGTCTCTCTCACATAATCAACGAACAAACAAACAAATACCCTCCAACAACCAATTCCAAGAGACAGCTAGAGAGCTAGAGAAGGAAGTCTAAAGGGAGAACAGAACATGTTTGGAATATATGCCATGATTGAATACAGAGAGGGAAAAGCTGTTGAAACAATATATAAACTTTAAAACTTCAGGTATGATGGCACAGGCCTGTAATTCCCCGGGCTTAGGGGGTGGTAAACAGGAGGCTGGAGAGGTCAAGGTCATCTTCGGCTAGTTAGAAGCCTATCTGAGATATGTAAGACGCTGTCTTAAAAACAAAAACAAGACCAAACAAAATACTCCCTCCCAAAACTAAAACCTCCAAAACACCAGGGCGGCTATTTCTTGCTGGAAATGCCAACACTATAGACAAGAGGACCGCCCACAGTTCCAGGCTGGCCGTGGCTACGAAGTGAGATCCTGTTCAAACAAAAGTCACATTATAAATACCTTATGTAGATTACTTACAAAAAATATTTGTATAGACACTGTAAAAGACAATGTACATACGTATAAATTTAGATCAATATTTACTGATGGAAAATAAAATGTTTCTATTAGAGCTAAAGAAATAACAATTGTTAGCAACAGTCTTCTCATAACGCAGACAATGAAAGAAAACATTCACTTAGTCATCACTGGACCTGCTCAGCCCAAGTAAAGCCAGCTTACATCTAACTGTGGCTCATTTAGAAACCTCCCAGGTAACAGTTACAGGTCAGAGACTCTGAATCTTCTTTTCACAGAGTGCCTCAATAGACTCCCACATACTGTCTTCCAGTGAATGACAGTCAGGGACTATGACTTTCTTAGAAACTTCCAAAATTTCTAATGATAAGCCTCAGTTATACTATAGGTTAGTTTTTAGTTTCAATTGCTTTTTTTCTTTAATATAAAGTTAAGCTTTGGCCCCTGTGTTTGTGGTTTAAAAAATAAAACTGCAGATCTTGTTCAGGTATCTAAAATGCCAGATGCTGGGGTTAGAGAGATGGCTCAGCAAGTAAGATTATGGGCAGCCAAGAGATAGCTTACTGTTCTTCTAAAGGACTTGGATTTATTTGGTTTTCAGCACCCACGTGGCAGCTCACAGCTATTTGTAACTCCCGTTCCAGGGCATCTGACTCTCTCTGCTGGTGTCTGTGAGCACTGAAGGATACACACAGTCAGACATACACAGAGGCAAACCCCCTTAAGATAAAAGCAAAATCTCAAAAAAGGTTTTTGAATGCTAGATACTGACACCATGATGTCACTCAATCATCTCCCCAAAAGAATTCTGCCAATAAAGACAGGAAGAAATAATATATTTTTTAAAATGGGGTTATCATGAGGAACAGGAGCCAGGTGTGCTGAGGAACACTTGGGAGGCAGAGGCAGGCGGATCTCCGAGTTCAAGGCCAGCCTAGTCTATAGAGCCAGAGCAGGCAGGGTTATAGAGAAAGCCTGTCTCAAAAACACCAATACCAAACTAAACCACGCCCCACCTCACCCCAATAATACTAAAGACCAACCAGACACTGGAGTTGTAGCTCAGACCCAAAGTGTCCAACGTAAGCAAGGTTCTAGGTTCCATCCCCAGCATGGAGAGAGCCAGGGGCCCTCCCAAGGGATTCGTGATAGGTTTCAAAACTTGTGACAAACAGGGTGACCCAAGAGAGTTCCCCAGTCAAAGCCGTCTATCACTGTATGTAATTCCAACATGATGCATGAAACACAGGGTCCAGTTGGTCTCAAACCCCAAAGAAAAGAAAATGCCCATGGCTTCTTGGTCACACCGAGCGGCCACCCAGCTCGGTGATGTCAGCATGGACAGGACACCTCAGGATCAAGATAATTCTTCCGGAAGTCCCTGAATCTTACCCTCAGGAAGTGGTTGGACAGTGAGATGCCTCAGCGGGAGAAGCTCCTGCCTCACACGCCTGTCAATGTGAGCTTTGGTCCCTGAAACCCCGTGAAGGTGGAAGGAGAGAACTGACCTCACACACATACTTGGTCCGTGCGAATGCAACAATGAGTACAAACCTCGGAGGGATGGTCACAAGGCTAATACAAGTACACTGACTGTTGTTATTAATGGTGAACAGCAGTGGTAGTGGCAGAAGAACGTGGGGCATTGAGAGCTCTTCTAGCCTGCACAAGGCTGTGTTTGATCCCTATACCCACCCTCCACACACACAAAATCAGGACAGCAACCCTGTTAATCACATACTCATGAGACTAAGGCAAGACTCATGTGAGTCTGAGTACATCCAGGCCAGCTTACAAAGGCTTTCTTGAAAGGCAGGAGATTACTAAGTGGCAATATATATTAATTTGTGATATACTTGAAACCTCAACCTGATTTTCTTCAAGTTACTTTCAGTACGTATATGGAAAACAGACTTTTTAGTGATAGTCAGCTTCACGCATATTCAGTTTCTGCTTTCCTACATAATCTGTGCTCATTCTCCACCAGTCGCCATTCTGAGGTGTACAGTCATGACGTGGATACAAGGCTGTGTCTACACTGCCTCCCGCCATGCCAAAGCGTAGGCTGAATCCATCTCACGGCCATAAAAGACAGCAAACAAAAAACAACCATGTTCTCAAGAAATGGCTTATGTAGAACTTGAAAATAGGGAGTGCCAGGAACTGGAGAAAAGCACACAGAACCTTAAACTCCACTGCTGTCTCAGGGAGTCGTAAAGGCTTGAGTCCAATCCTGCTCCTCTCCTCTTAGTCATAAGCCACGGAAAGCACACGGCAGCCCCGCGCTGCTCAGGCACATGGCGCCGCAGCTGCTTTGGATTGTCCTGAATTTTCTCCTAGTCTTGGACTCTTCAACAAGAGAAGGATGATGTCTGTGGTGGTCTCTTTTAAATACTGTGCAATAAATCTTGGGAAGTATATTTGGGCAAACTATTACCATGGGATTTCCTTATCTACCTACCTATCTAGATTCTCTCCATGTAGCCAAGGCTGGCCTCAGACTCAAGGTTCTCCTGCCTCAGGATTCCTGAGTGCTAGGGTTCAGATATGTGCCACCAAGCTCAACTTGACTCATATATTTGAAGGTTGAAATTTAGAAATATGTTATAGCAATAAATGTCAGGAGTGGCTATAGAAACAGGCCTGCTGCCATTCTCCCACCAGACAGACATGAATATCTTTTTCAAAATCAGTATAAAATTAACAGTTCTTCAGCAACATAGCGAGTTCAAGGCAAACCTTAGCACCATGAGACCTTGAAAAACAAAACAAGGCTAGGGACATGCCAACTGGATGGATTCTTGCTGTGCAGACAAAAGGTCCTATGTTTGAAACCCCCAACACCCACATAAAAGGCCAGACATGGGTACCTGTAATGCCAGCAGTGCTGAGAGTGGGAACAAGTAAAGTCCGTCCAGTAAAGAGGTAAGCAGGCGGCTTAAACTGCTGTGTGGACTCTAAGTCAATTTTCAAATTTGAAGTTTGTAATCGTCTGAGTGCTTCAACCCTGGGCCTCAATCTCATTTCCAAGAGAACACATATATGTGTGACTACGGGGAAATTTGGATGTTTCTAAAATCCTATGAAAATTCTAAAAACAGTAATGAGTATAAGTCACTTATCAGTGAAAGCATTCCTGCAAGAGGACTGGGAGGTAGTTTTACTTTGTACTTCCATACCCAAACAAAACAAAACGAACCCAAACAGAAAAACATCACATTTTCCAGTTCAAAGTTGTAAATTACAAGTGCAAAGGTATCTAAATGTCCAAGTTTACAAAGGCGAACCCTTACCCAGAGCCTAAACTAGCAATACCTGCAAATAAATCAGAATTAAATATCAATAAAATTCACAAAGCCAGAAGCAGTTTAGTGCTCACAAGTTTATATTTTAAGTTTGATAGATTCTTGTGTATTTTCTAAATACACAGACAAACAGGTTTTGGAAGTTTACATACATGTCTCAGGACATTTAAATATTAGGTAGGTAAATTACATTTAAAAAAGAAAATTGGTCTTTGTAAAAGATCTTACCAGAGAGCTTTTACAAACAGCAGGCAGAAGAGTTCTGTTTACAGTGTTTAAGATGCTGTTTCTCCCGTATCATAACAGCCTCAATCATCCCTTTCTTGAACCCCAAATTTTGTTCTCAATAGCTAGTGTATTCCAAATTTAGTACCCAGTGTCCTAAAATTCAGGGTGAGAAAACATCTTTCAAAGTGTGCTTATCCCTAACATGTTTTAAATTACCTTTCGACTTAAGACTGGGATACAGCAGATAGATAGGGAAGGGACAAAGTAACGGACTCTAGTAAGTCTAGACTGGCTAAGAAAACCTGTTAGCTCTAACTGTGGAGATTAGGTACCATAGGTAAGTTAAGGATCTGGGTGACTGAACGGCACACAAGCTGGGGCTTATATCTAGTTCTTCATATTTAAAAAAAATCATCATTTTTCTTAAAGTGAAAATATCACAGCCCACTCACTAAGGACTACAGTGAGGTGTGAGTCAAAAGTGACAAAAGCAACTCCCAGAAGGAAACAAAATTCCTAACATAGCCATTTCATAGGGAGGATATAAATGTATAAAAAGAAGTTGTTTTATGAGGCATCAATAGAGCCCCATAAAGAGTCCCTAAAGAGTCGGGGCTTCAGATCAGACCTGATTAATCCCTGCTCTAGAAAGCTGTGGTGATTTAGGCAAGTGTCTGAGTTTCTCTGAGCCTTTCCTTATTTGTAAAATAGAATAGCACCTACCTTATAGGTTAGATAAAATAAGGCAGACAACACAAAAGTGTGGGCATACCAAAGAGTGGGAGTTTGAGTCATAAACCAAAGAATGAGCCTACATCTCGTATGCCATGTTCAGAGAACGCTCCAACTCACAGAGCCTAGGTTCCACGTCCCCAGAGCCTCCTGCCACTCACCCTCCTCAGGCCCTCTGCAAGCCCAGCCCTTCACTCCTCTGATTGCTCCCTTTCTACCAGCTTTTGCTTTTTTCTCTTGGTTCCCCATTCTTACAACTAATCTGCAATGTTTGCTTTCTGTGCTTCAGTATTCTAGGAACTGTATGTAATGAGTTAACTCACTCTTTATTAGGATGGCCAGATAGTATTTCCTTGCCCCCAAATTCAGAGCTACTTGTTATTGTCCGGTTTCCTCTTCTAGCACTACACTGCTCACACGCACGCACCACGCTCTTGATCACTAGGGTGATAAAATTTAGTAACTTGTCTAATAAAAAAATATGAGAGTCAAGAACCTTGACAAATAAGGGACCATATGGAAGAAACTGTCTGGGAGAATAGCACATGATCTGTATTTATGACATAGTATTACCACTGTGGAATATGAAAGTGTATGTTCTTCCCCTTCATTAAAATTAAAAACTCTAAAAATATTTTATTTAAAATATAAATTACATGAAAAACTTCACCAAATGTACAACATAACTCTGCCAGACTTTCAGACAAAATTCTGAGTATTCAATCCATTACCTTTCTGAGACCAATCAAAAGTTCTTAAGAGATTCATCAACTTCCTGAAGTTGTATTGTCAGAAAAGGAATATACTTAAAAAAATAGAAACGTCCAGTAGTATACCTTAGTACTAAAACTATTTTTAAAAAAAGGTCTAGAAGGGAAAAGACAATCCCTCAAGACCGAGAAACAAAATAACTTAGGCAGTCAGCAAGTAGAAAAATCTGTCAACTCTGTTTCTGGTAAAGTGTTTACTTCAAAGAAACTTTTATATAGGCTGAGGCAAATATATATTCAAGAGTATAAACATTTTTTCCTTTGGATTACCTAAAAACAAACTTTTTAAAGAATATTTCAGATGACTAAAAATATAGCCAAATCTGTCACAACACGACATAAAAGGCAATGGACAATTATAGATATTTTAAATTAACAATAAGTCATCTACATCAAACCTGTTTCCAACTAAAACCAAACAAAAGCACAACAATCCCGTAGTGTACCAAATGTGTATTTCAATTTACTGTATGCAATCTAACAAAAATTTGGTCATAATTTACCAGATATACATAAATGATTTAAGAAATAAAGGAAATTCTGTTTCAAGGTAAGGTCATATCGAGTAAACTAAAATACAATAAGGATGTAAAGCCAAGTCCAGTTTCTATGCAATAAGTGAACTACTGTCTAATAAAGCAGATTTAGGTGATCTTTTTTAAATATATATATTTGCTCTTTAATATATATTTATATATAGACAGATCTACCATTGTAAACTATGGTTTATTTTAAAGGAAGGGGATAGATGGGTGAGAGAATCTTTATGCCATACTTACATATTCACAAAGCAGAACACTTTACGTTTAAAATACTTTTTCATTCATAATATCTCTGCCCAACTATGTCTACTTTGGACTTTACTAGAATTACATTTTACTCCTTTGTTTCAAACACAGAGAATAAGGTGTAGTCTTCATTTCAAACAAAAATCAAAACGCAGCTCCTCTCCTGCCATCCTCCCAAGGGATGCAGAGACTACATACAGTTCAGAGGGCAATCAGTGGGTGGGTCTCACCACGAAACACAATATTTCATCTGACTTATCCATGCAGAATGTCACTGTCCAATATCAAACCATTATTCTACTGAAATCAGAGGCAATGAAGTTTGTCTCTTTTTTTAAAAGAAAATCAACTTTTCAACTTTGACCAGATGGAGCACCAAAAGGATTGTATTTGTCAAAGCAGCTATGTGGTGTCTTCCACACAACTGTCATAATTTAGTTACTTGATATAAAATAGGAAAATATACTCAATTTGTATTTAAAAGAAAGCTGAAAATATGCCGTCTCTCCGTTTTTTAATATATATATATATATATAATATGCTCCTGACACATGTCACATTGGCATGTCAAAAGCTGCTGAGTGCGCCACACTGTCTGCTCACCTGTCCTCGCTCACCTGGCTCCTTAAACCTAAGGGTTCCAACTGCACGAACAGCCCTGACTCCTGAAGAACTTAAGACAATGCAACAATAGAGGCTCAACGTTTTACTTTGAGGATTTTTACACACTGTTGAATCATGGAGACTATAAAGATTTCATCAAGGTGTGGTGACTTTAAGGAATGGAAAAATATATTATCAACCACAATTTTAAAACACTCAACATCCCGAGGTAAGTATGAAACAAAAGAGAATGCATATTTTGTGTTCATTTTAATGATAAAAAAGGGCACAGGAAAAAAAAACCTGATATTTCACTTATATTGCATAACAAGCTAACCAAACTGGACATGGAGGATGAATTATAAAACAAATCATTTTACGTCTGTTTCTATGACTATTCTTCAATTAGACTTCTGTATTTCAAATAAGGCTGAGGTATAGTACACTGGCAAAAATATAAGAGGCAAACAAGAATAGTGCCAAAGTAACCGATACCCAAAACCAAAACCCATGTCAGAAAACATCATATAGTAACCATTTATCAGATTAGAGCAGCAGGAGAAAGTTACTTCTAAGTCATAATCATTTTAGTGGTATTTTTCAGCTTCACCATGGTAACTTCGTAACATCATTCTTCATTTGTGAAGTAGTAAAATTCATGTCAAAAAAGGAAGGGAGGGCGGGGAGTCAGTTAGTTCATTCCAATAAATTACCTCTCCAGTTCTTATAAACATGCCTATCAGCACAAAAGTAAGAAATAATATCTAAGACTAGAAGAGACTTGGTTTTAAGTTATGAAGCAAATAAAATGAAAAAAAAAATACAAGAAAATAGAACCAATGGGGTTGAAAAAGCCCCTCACTGAAAATCTGTATTAAAAAAAATAAAATTAATAAAATAAAAATAGAAACAAAACTCTACTAGTACAAACTAGCCTGAGTGGTTTGATTGACAGAGTGATTGGGTCAGCTGTCACTGTACTTCCATAAATGGATTTTCTTCATTCATGTTAAAGTGGCACATGAATGTAAGCAAGCTCTGTAAAAGACAGGTACTACATTTTCATACAACCCAAACAGTTAACTGTATATCCTATAAATAGAAAATATTTTACTTTGATAACTGACTGAAATAGGTGAGGGCTCCATGTATCAACCACATGGTTGTTTGCTGTATAGTCCTGTGCAAATATAAAAAAAATGTTTTTTGCTATAAGGCTTTAACCCTACAGTTTTTCACAGCAATGTAACTACCATCCAGCATGTACCATATTTTGCAAGCCTTCAAGTTCAACAATCCCAATTGTCGATTCATAGTATGTCCAATGCAGCATTCTCGAGGAATATTGTAGGTCAGCTAATCATCCAGAGACGTAAGCGCCTCCCGGTTCATCCCACCGCGGTGCATCGCTCTGATCCTGTCCGTCCTCAGCTAGCTCTTCATCAGGCTCGACTCCTTCGTTTTCCTCATACTCTTCATCCCGAGGGAACTCTGTATCTTGTCCCTGATCTATGCTTTCCTGCCCTCCTGGTTGTGATTTATCTACACAGTCCATGCATACTCCGTAGCGTCGAGATCCATGTTTTATTCCAACACTGGCTGCTAACATGAAGATCTTCTTACACACCATGCATTTGTATTTTTTATCCTTTTTATGCACCTAGTTCCAAGAGGAAAAATCCAGTCAGTAAGAATAGGTCATATAAAGAATGCATTTGAGCTATTCAAATTAAGCTATATAATTAGTAATGAGTGGACAGTTAATATTTCTAAATGAAGTACAATATCAGCTCAAAAATAATTCTGTTTAAAGCAGCTTAGCATCCTTCCTTAAATTTGCAAGTAAAACACTTTAAAATATCCCTGGCATAAAAACACACATCTCCATGACCAGCAAGTGGGGTTTCAAGTCACTTACCAGGGAATGTCTTTTCACGTGTTCTCTTCTAGTAAACATCTTTCCACAAATTTCACACTTAAAGGATCTTACTCCAGAATGGATGAGCAAGTGCCTCTTTAGTGTCCGCCTGTACTTGGCTACATAGCTACAATGAGGGCATTTCAACTTGTTCATGATTAGAGATGAGTCACCTTAAAGGGGAAAAAGCACTGATCAATATATTATTAAAGAGAAATCATCTATCAATACTATGTTTAGCCATAAAGGGGTAACAATTATGAACACAGCTTGGAAGTGTTTAATCATGGAATTTTAGAATTTTGTAGTTGTTTAGTTGACCAATACTTGCCATTTTCCCACGGCTCTTGTGTGGGCCAAGATTCTGGCAATAATCCATACTTGAAATCATTTGGAGCACCCGGTAGCAATCCGTATTTGAAGTCATTTGAAGTACTTGGTAGTAACCCATACTTGAAATCACTTGAAGTGCCAGGCATCAAACCATACTTGAAATCATGTGATGCTCCTAGTATAATTGAAAAGTGATTTTGAAGTAATGGTTGGGAAAACTCTTAATTAGAGCCAGAGAACATAAAATGCAACGACCAGAACAAGGCTGCCTTACTATAAACTCACTAAAGCTGCTGTGCCGGCTCACACCGTATCCTCGCACTTGGGAAGCTAAATTCAGAGTCGGCGATGGGCAACAAGGTAGGCACAGTCTCAAACACTACCCAATTCCTTCCCACTCTGTCTTATCCTCAAAACCTGAACAAAAAACATGAGGTCCTAGATTCAATTTCCATACTCCAATGATATAAATAAAACTCTTGAACCTCCCAAAGTGTGAGCTTTAAAAAAAAAAAAAAAGCCACAAAAAACCCAGCAGCAGAAGTCTAGTCTAGTCTATAGAAGCTCGGGACCTCTGCCTCACCACACACCTGTATCCACATCTCCCATTCTCTTCTTAAAACAATAAAATCCTAGTACTGGGAGGCTGAGACAAAGAGTAAAACCCTGTTTCAAAAAACTGGTACAAACCAAAACCAAACTAATTCCAAAACCAAACTAATTCAAAGCCTGTCGTGCTACAAGGAACAAGGGCTACCCCTCTAACTCTCAGTGAAAAGTCCACACTTTCTACAACCAAACCAAGACTAGCCTGATGAAACCCTTCTCTCCAACTGCCCACTTCCAACAATAAGGACCCCGGTGTGGTTTTCCCATGAGAGTAAATAAGCTCCCATTGCAAGGCACTTTTAACTCTGACTTGCCTGCAACATTCCTTTTCAATATAGGCATGCACAGAACTTATTCATATAGCAATGCAGGTAGAATATCTCTAATCTAAAAATCCATAATCTCAAATGCTCACAAATTGGGGTTGGGAATTTAGCTCAGTGGTAGAGCGCTTGCCTAGTAAGCGCAAGGCCCTGGGTCCAAGGTCCTCAGCTCAAAAAAAAAAAAAAAAAAAAAAAAAGCTCACAAATCTAGAATTTCTTTTAAAGCATATCATGGTGCTACTGAAAAACGTTTTGATTCTGGAGCATTTTAAGTTTTAGATGAGAGACGCCAACCTCATTTCTGGTTTTGCTTCTGTCAGTAATGGCCATGCACTATTAATACTGTAAGCCCTGATAAGGACTCCATCCGTCATAACACATCTAGTTCTGAGTACGTCTCCTTCTGCTAGAGATGGTGTCCCCTTAAAAACTAGAATAAATTTAAGATTTTCTTTGGTAAAAGAATTATAGAAGAAAGTTAAAAAGGCTCTTTGGGAACAGGTGGTGGTATATGCCTTTAATCCTACCACTCACTCTGGAGGCAGAGGTACTGTAGCTCTGATTTCAAGACCGGCCTGGTCCAGAGTTCATTCTAGAATATAGCCAGGGCTACACATAAACAAATCTGAGTTTGTTTGTTTGTTTGTTTGTTTTTAAAGCACTGCATTACCACTATAAAATTGTCTTGAATTTGGAATATATACTTTTGGTTTGTTGTTGTCTAATTCAAGAAAGCCTTTTGGGGCTATAATCCTAAGTACATTGTTGTTAGTGTTAGCATTTCCAAACATGTGGGACAGGGATGGCAGCCTGGGCCTCCAGTCTGTCATTTTCTACTTTAACACTTCTTTAACTAAGTATGTTACTAACAGGACATTAGACAGAAGACTATGCCCTTTCCTTATTTGTTGAATATATTTAAGAAAGCTAGCATGTACCTGGTATTGCTGATTTGAACTGTTCAAAAAACTGACCTCAGAAACCATATTAAATGGTACTCACTACGTGTGTGTGTGTGTGTGTGTGTGTGTGTGTGTGTGTGTGTGTATGAGAGAGATATTTAAAACTATTAATAAACTGACAATGCAAGAATTATATTTTTAAAAAAACACTTCAAGTCCCATGCTTTTCCATATGCACCATTAATATACAAGCAGCTGGTGGGCTGGCTTGATGGAAACAACCGCTGCCAAGCAAAGTCATCTGACTGGGTAGAGAAAGCTGGCTCCCAGAATCAGAATACGTACAACAAAATCAACAGTATTTCTTTTTTAAACTTTAAACTACAGATACTCTTTCTTCTCAGTAAGGCAGCCATGCGTGCACACACATAAAATGTCATAGTAAAAAAACCTTTACGGTTTATTTTTTTTTTGGGGGTTGCAAAATAGATTTCGGTCCACTTCTATCAATCTATTTCATGTACAACAGTCATGTAGTTTTTGACTTTTTAGTCAATGTTTCCCCAAAGTAAAACTGCTTTAAAATTTATCATTTTAAAGTGAAAATCACTTTAAAATTTATTATTTTTCTTAAATTTATTTTATGAGTTTTTAAATTTTATCTTTATGATTAATCATTCATGTGTACATGTATTTGTGGCATGAATGCAGGTGCTCTAAAGGTCATGTGTCAGACATCACCCATGAACAAAACCAAAAATACCAATTTACATTTACCAACTTCCTAACTAAAGTTATCACAACTGTAACTAACCTCAGACTGGTCTCTAATTGGAAGCATTTACCCACAACTAGCCACGAATCTATGGTAGACTCACTAGCACTCTGCGATCTTCACAACGTCTCAAGCATTCTTGCCAAAAATCTTACTGTACCTACCAGCAGCATCTCCTGCATCTTGACTACTGCAGGCTTCAGCCAATAAATTTGTATTCATGGTCCTATCACCATCAGGCCCTGAGAGTAGTGCGCCATCCAAATCTGAAACTGACACAATGAGTTTATTTACAAACTGCACCAGAATCATCCACCCAAGAACAGTGCTTTCCTCCTGGTTCTTCTCTATTTATAATGCAGGTCAAGTAAGAGGCCTTCCAGTATTGGGTATCGACCACACGCTGAGCACCCAGGTGAAGCGACCATAACGTTTTACTCATCTCTGGTTTTCCAACTGCCTAAAATCAATGCCCTAATTCTAACTATGTGCTAAACAAATGTAACACTGTTGTGTGCACACCATGTATGCAAGTATAAGAGCTTGGAGTCCAGTCTGTCCTTCCAGTATGTGTTCCAGGACAACTCTGGATGTCAGGTCTGTGTGGCAGACCAGTTTATAAGTCACCTCACCAGCCATGAGATTTCTGGCTTGGTGATAATTGTGAAAACTGGGTTAACATATGAAAATACCTTTAATTCTTTTTTTTTTTTTTTTTTTTTTGTTCTTTTTTTTTTTCGGAGCTGGGGACGGAACCCAGGGCCTTGCGCTTCCTAGGCAAGCGCTCTACCGCTGAGCTAAATCCCCAGCCCTCCTTTAATTCTTTAAATGCTGTGTGTGATGCTACAGTCTGAACCCAGAGCTCTGAACACCCTAAGCATCCTAGGTAAGCACTGTAACACCACCCTTACCATTACGTGACCAATAAACCTAAAACACTCAAGATTTACTTGTTTTGTGTAAACTACTAAGCTATCTTTTTAGCACAATCTGAATTTTTAACCCATAATGAAAACAGCTTTCACCCACAAAAACATATACAACTGGTTAGGAGTGGTCTTTGAGGAACCAACCTGTCTCAGGTACTAGCTCTAGTTTTGTCAACTGGTTATGTGACTGCATGCCTTGTTAGCTCATTTATATTCATATTAAAGCTCTGACAGAGGAATTTTAGTTGAATAACCAAATGTTACGATCATGTGCCTGACTGATGATCACCTGTCACTGCGTGGTGTATGAACTACATGTGCTAAAAGCAGATTGGAGTTGTCCTTTTTAGTTCAAAAATAGACCTAGTTAAAATTCCAGGTGGAGATGTAATAAAATAGTTATTGTTGTTGTTGGCTAAGAGTTGATTTCATCTACTGGACAGACCTAGAGAGGAAGTATTTCTATTAAAGCCATGATGATGAGGTGTACTTGTCACTGCTATCAATAATTTGCTGCAAATCCATTCAATTCTGACTTCATTCACTCCTCTCTCATGCTAATGGGTTCTTATCTCGATTGCCAAATATAGTGTGCACTTTAATAATAAAGATCTTCCTGAAACACAAATCCTAATTTTTCAATGGCTTATTACAGCTTTCAGTATGATTTAAGCTTTTTAGTTTAGCCTGACCTTACTATTAAGGTTCCTGCTTCTAAACCTAGGATGATGCCTACTGCACTAAATCCCTCCTCTACTCAACTGAGTTAAGTATCTGAAAACATTTTAAAATCCCTCCTTTGTGAACTATCTATCTCCTTGTCTCAAGACATCTTTGGCGTGATCATCCTTGACTGCTCTGATGTAAATACAAAAACTTTTCTTTAAAGAAGTAGACATTTAACGGAAAAGGTCTTTACAGTGTATAAATCAACTGCTATGTATTCATTCATACAATGTAATATGATACAGCACAAATCATTTAGGTGCTAAGGAACTAGCACTGTCATCACTGTGAACCAGTGATGTAGTTGGTGCTGAGGGGTCATGGTAAGAATTTCATACTTTTAGAAGGATGTAAGTAGTTTTGCTAAGAATCTGCTCTTCTATACTTGAATCCTAAAAATCTATTTCATGATGCCATGAATGAATAAAAGGAACTTAAGAGGAGATGCGGAGACCAATGACAAAGCAATCTTAAGCTGCAGGCTGTGCATCTGTTGCCCAATGCCTGCCCTTTGCAGGGGGGGGGTAAGGTACAGAAAAGGAGAAGAAAGAGCAAGCAGAAAGCAGCTCTTAATAACCCAAGCTGTGGGCTGACATCATACAGTAAAGTGCAGCACAGGCGTGGTGGGAGAATTACTATTGTGGGAAGAAGCTAGGCCATCTTCCAATGGCAGCAGAGGAAACACAGGGGGTGGGACAGAGGGTACAGAGGGTACAAAGTGACATTTAGTCTAGACCACTGAGTCTAACACACCTGAAGTATAGTGTTTGGATAGTTAAAAGGGCAGGCTTGCTTCTACCTGGTACTGAATCCCCTACCAGGTCATTCTGCTCTTTTAATGTAATGGTTTTTAGCACTAATGGGGACTAAGCCAACTAAATAATTCTAAAAGTTAAAAACTGACTTTCTGTGAGGACTTTTTTCAAAAATGCTCAAATTAAATAAATGCCACTTAATGCAAATAATTTTATTATTCTACTTGTTTCCAAATACAGAAATTTAATCAATAAATCTGGTCCTGGTACTGGAAACACAAAATGGTCTGAGTAAACAGATAATGATAATTAATACCAGGGGAGTAAAGAATAAGAACACTCAAAAATGCCAAGGACCCTACAAGTATTTATCCCTTTCACAAAGCATCTAGAATGTTCTCAGGGAATACTTGGAAGGTTAACAGGGCAAGTGGAAAGAATGGCTTGTGCTGGGAATAAAAGACATAGGGGATGTCTTCAGAAATTTGACTAGAAGATGGAAGCAAGAGAAACAATAAGAAACTAAACATCTTTAAATCCAGAAGTCACTAAAATGTTACAGATACTGACAGAGAGAAAGAATATATTTAAGATTCCAGAGTTTCAGGTTTGAGTATGCAGGAGAGCAGATTCATGCCAGTAATCCTAACACTTGGGAAATGGAGACAGGCAGACTGACGTGAGTCTGTGAATCCCAGCACCCAGGAAATGCAGAGTGTGCTGAGCCATGATCCTGCAGAGAGACCACTTGGGACTGCTAGCCAGGTTCAGTGACAGATCCTGTATCTCAATGGAGTAAGGTGGTAAGTGGTAGAGCAGGATATAAAATATCCTCTTTAGGCATGTGTCTCCCCTTCTTCCCCTCCTCCACTGCCCCCCCATGCACACACATACATACATACACACCTATAGGATGAAACGGTGGGCCACGAGATAGCTCGAGTAACAGGAAATTCAAGTACCTCGCTCTTCATAAGAGCAGGGTCTGTAGTATTTTCCCAGTATTTATTATATAATGCATAACAAATAAAAGGCTTTTAAAGTATTATTAAACACTAGGTAGAATACTTTGACTTTTGCAACCCAATAGTAGCATTTCTAATAATTACACTAGAACATCCACAAACTGAAAATATTTACCCAGAATTTAGTGGTTTTGTTTTCCTAATAAGTATATTTTACTAATCATAAAAATAAGTACAATTTAAACATTATCCAAGCTACAATTTTTCTCAATGTCTAGGGAAGGAAGGTCATTATCCATGTTTTATTTTGTTTTGTTTTGAGACAGGGTCTCACGACATAGCCCTGGCTGGCCCTGAACACACAGAGCTGCTGCATTTATTGCTAGGATTAAAAGATGTACCACCATGCCCTGCTTAAAGTCATTATTCTTAAAGGTTCAGACAATTTTTTATCATAATGCTGTCAAGATGGCTTACAATACATGTTTGTTCTGTTCCTGAATTATTCTACTACAGTGATTTGCTACACCCACTCTTCAACCAGCTAGCTTTTTGGTTCTTTTTGGGGTCACTGACTAGGCTGGCCTCATTCATGATCTAGGTATCAACCAGTTCTTTAAATGAGGCATTTCCTATCTCCTATTCTAAAGTATTATAAGGCTTATTTTGTGAGGTTGGGCATCAGTGGAGAACACCTGTCTATCATGCATGAGGCCCAAGATTCAATGCCCATCATTACGAAAAAATGAATATCCAAGGGCGATCCTCATCCTACAGATACTAGGTTCAATATTCCTCATCCAAAAATCAAGTGCACTGTTTCCCTTCAAAATTAACAGCATACTGTGGTAGAGTTACTAAAGGATTACTTACTAATTCTTGAAGAAACCAAGTACTTCATTTGTTTGTCACTTCCAAAACCAAATCCCACTAGGCCAGTTTTCCAGCTGATAACAGCTTTTACAAGTATGTTGCTTTATCTGGGAATTAGTCTTGTTATGGGGTGGTAATAGTAACTCTTGGGCTGGGAAGTTAAGAAAAGCTGCTCTACCTATGAAAGGACCTACATTCGGTTCCCAGCATGTACACAGTGGCTGAAAACTGAGACTCCAATACCCAAGCTTCCATCTGCACCAAAAGAGCAAGTTATACACACATACATGCAGGCATAACACCCATATGCATTTAAAACACTAAAACCACCACTACCACCACCACCACCACCAACAACAACAACAAAAACTCTAGGTCATCATTTTCTCTATAATTAAGATTATAAGATAAACATACTTGATTTTCAGGATAGTCAACATAGTCCTATAAATCCTCCATCACAGATAAAATTTCTTTTCAACTTGACAAAACAAAACAAAACAACAACAACAAAAAAACCCTAGCAAGACTTTTTTGAAGACCTATAATATTCTTTTCAGTAGGAATGGTCAGTACATATTAGGATTCAAATGATTTGAGGCTGGGGTTTTCCCTGACTCAGGAGCCAGGCGCTGGGGTGAAAGGCTGCTAGCTGAGAGAGGCACCAGCTGACATTCTTCCTCGGCCAACCCACTGTATCAGGAATGCCCCTCTCAAATCCTCCCCTCACACTGAATGTCCCTCCCTCTACTTCCTGTGCCATCTCTATCAGGAGACCTCTTAACTCTCTCCTACTGTATTTTGTTGTTGTTGTTAATAATCCTACTTCCTGTCAAATGACTCGGATCTATGGCTGATAATATTCAAGCAGAAAGCTCTTGGATTAAAGGTATGTGCTAAGATTGAGCCACACTACAACTAAAAACAGGGTTTTCCAGTAAATAATACAATCTCAGGGTTCACAGTGTGATCAAAAATATCTTGCAACACTGAGTCTAAGAATCAAGTTAAGGCCAACTAAGCTACGTAAGTTGCAGTCTACTTCACTGATCCCCATCCCCAAAGGGGGTAAAGGGGTATCCTACAAGACAGCTTAGCAGTTAAGGGCATCTGCCTCCTAGGAGATGACTAATTCCAACAAGTAATCTTATTCCCAAATGAGCAACTCCCTACCCCCAACACACACACACACACACACACACACACACACACACACACACACACACACACACACACACACACGATAAACACGGCACAAGTTCATAATCCCAGCTAACCAGGCTAACTTGATAGGAAGATGGCCAAGTCCCAGGCCAATCTGAGCATTTTAGGAAAACTGCAGTATGAAACCATAAGTTTCATATAATACTGAGTTATGAAACTCCCATCAAATCAGGGTTAGTCTTAGTACCAATATCACAGTACACATGCCTCGGACAGAAAAGGGAGGCTAGGATTCATTCTGGAGCTGAGGCAAGTGCAGCACTTGCCTGTGTGTGATCAACTTGTCTGCGGGAGGAAGGTCTCCCTGACACTATTTCTACATGCAGTGCAGGCTAACCCAGTCTTTTAGGATCCCAATACTCTTGAAAAGAATGACGTTATGAGCTGAGCTGATGGCAGAAAAAGATTTAAAATAACGGAAACTGTCATACAAAACTCTAGAGACAGGGGGTTGGGGATTTAGCTCAGTGGTAGAGCGCTTGCCTAGCAAGCACAAGGCCCTGGGTTCTGTCCCCAGCTGGGGGTGGCGGGTGGGGGGGGGAGAAAAAAAAACTCTAGAGACAAATGATCTACACAAACTTCATTTTCATATAAACACATCATTCATAATTTAATATAGCATATGTATCTTTTTCTCTTTTGTCTTTCCCATTCTGTAATTTCTTTTACAACACAAACGTAAATGCTAGTTCCCATAGCACCCTCACCATTCAAAGACCGAATTCTACCAATCAATAGTCCTTAACTAGTTTCCTCAGTACATTCTGTAACTCAAATCTAGTTAAAGAGATCAAATCTCTACTTGAAAAAACCTATGTTGTCCAAGTCATAAAACAAGGATCACAATTTAGCCTTCGACATACAAAGACAGTTGTAGTCTTAGCCTGATCATCTCCCTCAGCTCTTCCCCATTCCCTTTTGTCTTCCTGTCCCCTCCGCTCACAGCCACTGTGCCATGACTGTCTTCCTCTGCTGACAAACTCTTACACAACGGCAGGCACACAACCCCCACTGCCCTCTCTCCCTCTTTTGAGCTGTTAATCCATCTCCCACACTGCATGTAACCTTTCTCGTAATTCCTACGCATGAAGTACTACTTACTTAGGAATTAGTTTCAAATAAGAGACCCTTAATCTTAACATCTACAATGTGCTTGTTATCTTGATATTTGCAATTTTTGTTTCTAGATTTATGATATGAAAAACCAATTTCTAAGGAAAATATCATTTGTTATACTATAACCTTTTTTCAAAGAGTACAGTTTTGAGACACTTACAAAGCCAGTGCGGGGTAGAGACGGGCGGGCAGACCCGATGCTCCTGGCCAGCAAAGCACACTTGGTAAAACAGGAACTGAGCAAGTAAAAGCCCTACCACATTCAACACAACAAAAAGGTAGATGTACATTGTCTACACAAACTTAGATATTCAAAACAGGAGAGCAGCTCAGTAGCTAAGAGCACTGGCTGATTTCCTAGGGCCTGGATTAAATTCCCAGCATCCTCATAGCAAGCTCACAATAATCTTTTACTTCCACTCTTCTAGCTTCCCTGGGCACCGAGCCTGTACATAACAGCCAGACATTCAGGCAAAACACACAGAACAAAAACTTAAAAAGAGAGAAATTTAAAACAACCTGGTCAACTAACTATATTGCTGCCAGAAACCAAATATTCAGTGAGGTGAGGTGGTGGTAGCTTAGTGACAATGCAAAGGCGCCAGTTCATGCTTAGCATTACCAAAATACAACAGAGTACCTCTTCTCCAAACTTAGGCCACATTAACAGTGCCCTCATGGACTGATAATTTCCAAAATTAAAAAACAACAAAAAATCTCAAGAGCAAAAGTCATGAAGGGGAAAAAAAAAGATAGCAGACAACTTAGTTACTATCTCTTCAAAAAGTATTTAAAAATGTGTGTTCAGAAAGTACATGGCACTGGAGAACTTTTAATTAACTTCAATCGTCTTTTCTAACTTTAAGGGCACTAGACATAACTTGTCATTTATTTTTCATATAACCCTGTAAAACAGCACTCTATTTTAAACTTTTAAATACAGATACTATAGCTTAACTTACTTATACCCATCATAGTCATAAAGAGAGGAGCTGGTTTTCAACAGCTGACTGATTCTGGGCTGACTCCACCGCTGATCTAACCCTATGCAGAATCACCTGTAGAATGTCCCTAAGAACCCCCAGCTGCCCTGGATCTGTAACGCTCAAGTCTACAGGCTATGCTAAGAGTTAAGAGCTACTCTTTGACAAGGACTAAGCAAATTTTGCTAGAAATAGCTCCTTCTGTTTACATTCAACCCATGGTCCTTCCGTATGGCTTTTGTGGGGGCTGCTTTGTATGTACAGTTTAGCTCTTTACATTGAGAGCCCAGCTGGGCATGGTGATAGACACCTTTAATCCTACCACCGGAAAGGCAAAGGAGCTTTGTGAGTTTGAGGCCAGCCTGGTCTACATGGGGAGCTAGCTGGTCCAGATCAGCCAAAGCTACATAGTGAGACCCTGTCTCCAAGAAAAAATGTCTCACTATTTTCGGACCATAAAGTTCTTAATAAGGTCTATTTTCCTTCTTGTTTAAAAACACTGCTTAGTCTTTTCACCTGACTGTATGTGCGCTACTTTTCACTTTTGCGTCTGTGCCTCCTGGGTGTTAGATTCCCAGGAACTGGACTTACTGCTGGTAGTGAGCCACCATGTGGGTGCTGAGAATTTAACTTAGGTTTTCTAGAAGATGCACCTTTTTGAGAATATATTTTGATTCTTATTATATACAAGGCATAGGAACTAACCAAGGATTAGTATGATTATATTCTTACATGTTCCAAGAAAGCTAGACAAATGCCTTTGAACCCAGCACTTGGGAGACAAAGGCAGGCAGATCTCTTGAGTTTAAAGGGCAGCCTAGTCTACAGAGCAAGTTCCAGGTCAGCCAGGGCTACAAGGAGAAACTGACTTGAAAAACAAAAGTCACAACAAATATATTTCTACCTCTCTTTAAAACTATATTGGAAGTGAAAGTTTGTATTATTCTGGGGCAAAATTGGGGGAAAAAAGCACATTGGAAGGCATATAAATGATTATGAAGGCTTCTAAGAAGGTAGTATAGCATAATTTGCTTATTAACAAAAACAAGGCTACAGTTCAGTGCTGCTCCAGGCTCCATGTTTTAAGGGAGTCTTTAAAAGCTATTTGAACTGCACACTTGAGCATCTATTTGCTAGATGAACTCACAAAACAAGTGGCCCCACAACTGTCTGTTCTTATTCCTCACTCTAGGCCGCTTTGATAAGAGCACTGTGACTGCTGGAACTGCCTTTTGAGCAATCACAAAACAAACTGTGCAGTCGCCTTCAACTCACAGGGCTGACAACCAGCAGGCCAGACTAAGAGCTATACGAGAATTCCACAAACACTGGCTTGACCACTTATTTTCCTGTACCTTGCATACTGTTTAGGTGAGAGAAGACCCATTTTTCTGCCACTGAATGATGCTGTAATGCTGTAACTCTTCTTTACAGAAGAAGCGACACCATCAAATTATAAAAGTGTCACCAGTTGAATAGGCAGCTTATCATGATGAAACCAAATTTGTGAATGCAAGCAAGTTCAGATACCAAAGTGCAATCCCTGAATTATCATTATTAGCATCGAATTATCTATTTTCTAGGATGAGACAAACTGACACATTATGCACAATTTTTGATAGACCTGGTGCATTGATATAGACGGTGAGAAGATGCTTGCTAAAATAATTGCTAATAAGTGTTAAGACTTTTCAAAGTATCTATCATGGATCAATAGTATTGTTTTAAGTTGCTCCAATATTATGTGGTAATTAGAAGCTCTGATTGGTTCTGCCATCACCCAAAATATCTGCTGAATTTTCCAAAGGGTTTTTACTGTACACGTTTCCAAGTGCTCAAAAATGTGTGTGTTGTCATGTGCACACACACACGTTTAGATGCTCTGTAGTTACTGCCACAGTGGAGTCCTCAATGCAGCACAAGTCCTGGTAGTTACCAATCTTGATTTTTTTTAAATATACCCCTTTTTTTAGATTAATTTATTGTATGTGGATGAGTACACTGTAGCTGTCTTCAGGCACACCAGAAGACATCAGATCCCATTACAGATGGTTGTGTGCTACCATGTGGTTGCTGGAAATTGAACTCGGGACCTTTAGAAGAGCAGTCAGTGCTCTTAAGCCATCTCTCCGGCCCCCAGTTTTGCATTGTTAAGACTTCTATAATAATAAGCCAAACACGCAGTGCCAGCTAAGGCATCTATTACATTAAAACCTGCCTCAGAGGCAGGAGTGTTGGCACACCCTTGGAGTCTCAGTACTTGGAAGGTAAAACCCAGAGTACAAGGATGGATATAAAGGTGATCCTCATAGTGAATTAGAGGCCAGCCTGTGCTACATAAGACTCTGTCTCTAAAACAAAAGTCTCATTAGGGACATTTTTAGCAAGCTGATAAAAACTGACATAAAATATAAGGAAAAAGAACAGCAGCTAGGCATGCTCGTGCAAGCAGATCTTTGTCTACATGAGTTCAGGACAGCTAGACAGCTACATGAGACAAAGAACAACCCAATAAGTCATTGTACATACATGTGGATTTCCATGTATTATTTCTTTCTACTTGTGAAAACTAACTCAAAGCCAAAAAGCCAAAACCATTCCCAAGGCTTGCCTTGCAGGATGGCTCAGTAGGGAAAGGTGCTTTGCAACCCAAGTTTTAATCCTGGAACTTTCATAAAATGGTAACTCCAAAGTAGTCCTTTGACTTTTGCATGTGTGTACTATAGTTTACACACACACACACACACACACACACACACACACACACACACACACACACACAACATAAAAATAGATTAAATTAACAAACAAAGTAGTGAGTATGGCTCAAGGGGGGGTGTAAATAAAATATTTAATATAAAACACTCCATCATCATTATGGTATAGATATTAAACAGGCATGGTTTTCATTAGACAGACCTGGCTGTAATGGATCATGTAATGTAGACCAGGCTGGCCTTAAGTTGCAGAGATCTACCTGCCTGTCTTGAAAATGATGAAGTGTAAGTGTACCCAACTCAAGCATGTTTTGAGGTAAACAGGCATCAAATCACAAAACTAATGGTGCACAAACCTAAAACAGGGAATAGGAAATGCCAACCCCCTGAGATGTTTCCAAATTAGGAACAACTAGAGTAAAGTAAGGTAAAGGAAAATGTCTACTTTTTGTTTCTATTCTTTAGCAATCCTCCACCCTGTTTATACAGAGGTCTTTACCACCTACGACATGCTAAGATTCTTGGATATATATATTCTATACACTGTTTTAGGAATATACTGAAAACAAAGGTCTCTGTGGCCTGGAAAGAAAAACTGCAACAAGCAGTTGCAGATCCACAGAAACAACCCCACCCAGAAGCCAGGCTCATAGTCCTCTGGGAGCTGTTTAAAGGATAATGACAGTTAGGTGACAATAAGAAAAGCATTCCTGCTTCTGGAGACCTGTGATAGACAGAGTCATCTTGGAATTAGCAAACTTCTGTAGCAATAAAGATTTAAATAAAAAATGTTAACTAGATGAGACAAAGTGATTAATTACACACTACAAGTAAACACTGCCAAACAGTGCAGAGTCACACTCCTCGATAATCCTGAAGGGATTTAAGAGTTCAATTTTAAAATTTTCCAAATTGTGAAACAAAAGCAGACCCTAAAACCACTTTATTTTATTTTTGGTTAGCTAATAAATTTACACAAGACATTTATATTTATCACTTATTATTAGAAAGCTTTGTTTTGTTGTTTTTTAAATAAAGCTCTTGTTGGTTGAATTACCAAACTGGGATGTTCAATAGGCTAGAGATAGTAAGACCATTTCTAACTTAAAGACAGTTTGCTCTCTCCGTGTTTACAGATATAACCTTACCCTAAGTCACAAGGTATCTGTTACGTAGTTATTAATAAGCTTTTGGCAGATAGTACTTCAGTTACTACCAATCTAAAACTTAAACTCAGAGACAAAAGACCCAAAATTCAAGCATCCCTGTTCTATTACTTTCATAATTAAAAACTTCCAATTAAAAGTAAACTTCAGCAAGTACGATTAGAATAAAAACCTTTGAATATTTACCTGGCTCTTCCTTGATGAGTAGGGCCTTATTTTCTTCCGGATAGGCAACAGGTGGCTGCATCACGGAGCAGTCTTCGACTATTGTCTCACTATTCGGTGGTATATTATAGACAAATCTCTTTGTAGTTTGGTTTTTCCTCCTTGCTTTGCCAGTCTCTTGAGAGGCCATATTATTCCAAATAAACACTTTTGTTTTACCTTGAGATTCATTTTCAGCCAATTCAGGAGAACCATCCTGGACCCAGTTACTGTCATTCATCTGGTAGTTTTCTATTTGGCCCTCGTCGACATTACAACCATCATTTTCAATTTTTATATTACTTGCCAAATTGGTAAGATTCCGTGTCGCCCAGAAGCTGGCAATTTTTTGATCCCGTGATGAAGTCAGGCCATCTCTACTAACTGGTTTCCTATTATTATAGTCCACAACTACAGACTCTGGAGCTTCTGATTTAATGCTAATATTTAAGGCATCTTTAATAAAATTTCTGCAAGTTTGAACAACTTCACTCATTTGAAGGTAGCTGGCCACTGTCATCACTTCAATGGCATTTTGGCTTGTGAGCACCAGGTTCCCAGAATACAGGAAGTCCAAGATGACTGAAAAACCTTGAACTGCAGCAATATCTAAGTGGGTAGTATTGTTTTGGTTAGGGCTTTCTTTGTTTGAAACACAATATAAAGTCTTAAAGAAACGGCTGCCTGCAACCAGGATGTTCTTATGAGCTTTAAAGATTTTCCCGCTCACCACAATGCTGACATCACAAAGAATATCTTTCTTTCTCTGTTCATCTAGTTGTCGAAGAAGTTGATAGCAATAGGAGTTCTCATTTGGCCTACTATTAAAGTCACAGTATCCCTCCTCTGATGGTATTTCTGACTCCTGTAATTGGAGGAAAAGATTAACATTAAATTTTATTTACAATTTAAAGTCCAAGGAAAACAAAACGTTAACTGTCAAAATAAATCATTAAAAACTACTCAACTATATCAATTCATGAATAGTTTATACATTTTGAGACAGAAATATCCACCATATTAAACACCAAAAGAAATGAACCAAGTCTGGTGCAACTCACTATTTACAGGGAGGGGAGGTGTAGGGTAGGGGGGCAGGGAGAGAAAGGAAAGAAAGAGGGACAGATAGGGAGGGAGGGCTGGTGGGTAAGAGAAAGACATATGAAGATCAGGAGGATTTCATTGCCTTCTTTTCACATATAAGCTAAGAATATGAATTTTAAAATTTAAAATAAAAATAACAATTATTTTCAAGAAATTATCATTTGTTTGAAATCAAATTAGTGTGCTCTATCAGCCGGGAAAGCAGATGCCTCTTCTCACTACACTTAAATGCCATAGTAAGTAGGCACATCACCTTATCTAACACTATTACAAAGGTCAATTTTAAGTCCAGGCAAGCACAGTAATACAACAGTTTAAAATCAATGATGCTAATTAAATCTAAACTAGTGGGAACTTCTTTCCACTAAGAGCATATCCAGTTTCTTTCTAGGCAACTTTCAAAATGCCTTCTCTTTATGATCACAAATACTATCTCATCTATAAAGTGATTAAAAGTTCCTGAATTCAAGAGGCTTTAATGTATACAAATTTTGCTTGCTTTTCATTGGGTGTACAATCATTATAATTCTATTTAGCATCACTTTGGATAAAGTTCCTATATACCAATTAAGCTAATCATGTGGCTCACAGCTGTAATCATACTACTGGAGCTGAAAGAGAAGTCCAAGGCCATCCTCAATTACACAGTGTTTGAGCCAAGCCTAAATGGGGGGAGGAGGGTGCCGTCTGGGTTCAATCCCCAGCACTGCAAGAAAAAATATAACCAGACATGGCTGGAGAGATGACTTAATGGTTAAGGGCACTAGTGGCTCTTACACAGCAGCAGGACATGTTTGGCTCACAACCATCTGTCAACTCCAGGGGATCTAATACTATCTTCTTGTTGCAAAGCAACCACACCCCCACCTCAAACAATAAAATTAATCTTTAAAATCCCTACCCCCTTCAATGACGCTTTGAAGTATCTCTGCACTCTTTCCCCTTGTTAACAGTCAAGTAAGAAACAGCAGCAAAACAAACTATCCGTATTCTAGTACTCATCGGAGCTTCATAGGACTAAGGGGACAGTGGAGCACCTGTAAACCTGAGGTAAAATACCCGCTCTAGACTGAAGAATGTGAAACACAGTGGAAATCAGTGAATTGCAGCAGACCTTTGGCAGCCTCATCTTCCACTAATCTTAGTGCCTAGGTTTCATGAAGCCATTCTACTGTTGTAGCAAACCTCCCAAGCCCAGCCTATTATACCAGAATGCTCCATGCTCTCCACAGTAGCCATTTGTTCTCTACTAAAATACTCAATGATCTTTAAAAACTCTAGCAGTCAAGAATAAAATAGG
Organism: Rattus norvegicus; assembly: GCF_021556685.1. Taxonomy (NCBI): domain Eukaryota; kingdom Metazoa; phylum Chordata; class Mammalia; order Rodentia; family Muridae; genus Rattus; species Rattus norvegicus. Next base: position 93,692,757 of record NC_141535.1, read on the forward strand.
TGAAACAAACCTATTCATTAGTGTAAGTCTTAACTTTTTGCTTTGAAAGAAAAGTGAGGCTTCAAAAATTAAGGGATAGCTGGAGCATGCATGGTAAAATGAAGACTATAATCCCAGCATTCCTAAGCAGAGACAGTTCAGTAATAGTGTGAAGGGAGGAAAATGTTTCTGCTTCACTGTCTCTCCCTTCCCTTCCCTCTCTCCCTGGCAAAGAATATGCATGAGAACTACCCCAATTCTAAGAGGCTATTTTTAAAAACATAGATCTGACATATTACATGTTACAAAATTTCAAAATATTTAGCACAAGATGTAAAAGCAGACTGACAATTCTAAAAATGCCCATAATGAAGTTATATAACCTAACTTCCTATGACACTGACCTAATGAGACCTGGCCCCATTGAAAAAGCAGGCAGTTTAGTAAATTCATTACCTAGCTAAGGCTCTTCAGACAAGAGGAAACACGGGCTGGTACAGACAGACCTAGCTTTAAACTTTGTTGTGCATGCTGCATACCTGACTAACAAGCAGGTTCATTTGTTTGGTTCAGAGTTCTACCTAGTAGATAGTGCAGTAAAAAGGGCACGAGCCCTTGGAAGAACATCTGACAAAATATGGCAGCACTTCTATGAAGGATCTGTGGAAGCAGTGAATTAGCATTTAAAAGTAAACAACTACCTCAAGTTTAAATAACAAGTATATGATATGGAGACCTGTAATCACAGACTTTGGAAAGTCAAGGCAGGAAGTTCATTTTGGAGACCAGTCTGGAATATACAATTGAGCCAATGTGTAAGTGCTGGGAAGGTGACTCCCCCGCCCCCTTTAAGAGCAGCAAATGTTCCTAACCATATTGAGCCACCTCTCCAGCTAGCCCTTCTAGCTAGTTGTGAGAAAGGGATGACTGGTGGTATTTGAAAAAGCAGATATTGGTGTAATTCTATTAGCAATAAGAAAAAAAATGGTGGTTACATAGTGCTTGATTTGTATAGTATGGGTGTAATGTGGGTAGACTTTTGACTAAGTAATTTTTAAAAATAAGGCCATCTTGTGTGACGAATGCAACATAATTACATAATTTGGTGAAACACTTCAGAAAATATAGGACTCAGTGATGTAGCTTTAAGATGGCTGCAATAATTAGATATAACCATCTCCAAATGTGGATTTTGCTTTCCCTTTTTGGATGGGGGTCTCACTATGCATTCCTATAATTCCAGTCCCAGGGTATTTAACACCCTCTCTTTCTGGCCTCCTTGGGTAACTAACAGGCATACATGTTGTTTTCACACATACATGCAGGCAAAACATGTACACACATATGATAAATATTTTTAAATAAAAAAAGCCCTTTAAAATAAAGTCATGAATATATATATGTATGTATGTATATGTGTGTGTGTGTGTGTGTGTGTGTGTGTGTGTGTGTGTGTGTGTGTATGCGCCCTCTCCAAGGAGATTTGCAAAACAACTAAATAGACACAGCAAATAGATTAATAGGGTAGGAGGCTGAACATTCTAAACAAATGAGATACAATTTTTAAAAGAGAACCAAGATGGTCTGTAGCATCCTTGAAAGTCTAGATTCACAAAAGAACTGCAAGGTGTACCCAGTGCCCATAAACACTTACATTTCCCACCAGTAAACACCCCTCACTTGCATCGGGTTTATCAACAGCACTTCCATCGACAGTGACACATGCCTGTGATCCTAACACCTAGGATAGGAACAGGAGAATAACAAGGTCAAGGCCAGGCTGAGCTATAGATAGGACCACAATAAATTAAATAAACAAAGCTGAGCCCAACGACGACAAGGGCTTATAATGGTGGCAGTGATTAGGGAAGCTAAGGCAGGAGGATCAAGTTCAAGCCCACCCTGTCGGTTTTGGTTTCTGTGTAGCTCTGGTTGTCCTGGAACTCACAAAAATAAGCCTGCTTCTGCCTAAGTGCATATGCCACTACGGCTGACAAGACCCTTGTCTTTTAAATGAAAAGGTAATTAATTAAAAGAGCTGGAATGTTTGCCTGTGATAACCCTAGGCTCTATCCCTAGTGTCACACAAATAAATAAAAGCTTACCTTTCAAAAGGGGCAGGAGTCAATGTTATGGATGCCTTACAGAACTTATAAGTGTGAGAGACAGAGACAAATAGAGACTCTGTGTGTGTGTGTGTGTGTGTGTGTGTGTGTGTGTGTGTGTGTGTGTGTGTGTGTAGATACAGGCTTAACAAAAGATACACTAGATTGGCTGACAGACTGAAGAGAGATCTATGTCAGCAATATGAAGAGGAATCAATACCAGAGGATGAAGACAAGAAATGCTGTGACCAGCTGGGAACCTACTGCTAATAGTTTTAGCATAGTAAGTAGCTTAATTGATAGAGTGCTTGTCTGTCATGTACAAAGTCCTGTGTCCTGTGCTTGATCCACAGCACTGCACAACCAGGCACAGGCACCTGCAAACCAATCACTGGGGTGGTGGAGACAGAAAGACCATTAGTTCAAAATCATCAATGACAAATAATTTGAGTTCAGGGGCTGGAGAGATAGCTCAGAAATGAAGAGCATTTGCTGCTCTTGCAGAGAAGAAGTAAGTTGAGTTCCTGGTATCCATATCGTGTCTCACACTGGTCTGTAACTCCAGTTCCAGGAGAGCGAACAGACACCCTCTTCTGGACTTAGCCTATATGAGGATGCATGTGGTATGCACAGACACATGCAGACAAATACACACACACACTGTTTAGTCAAAAGACTAGAACAGACTGAAGGCCAGCCAGGCTTTACTGCATTCCATGATGCCTTATTTACAAAGGAAGAGCGTGGGATATAAATAAGGTAAATTAGAGGAAGCAAAGACCTTGAAACTAGGGAAGGTAGAAGTCATTGAGCGATGAGACAGAGCCTGAAGTAAAGTTCTATCAATGTAACTTACGTGATGAGACATGGGAGAGAGGACAGATAGCTATTGTCTGTTACCTTGGAGAACTATACTCCAACTTGTAAACCACTAAGCAAGTCCCCCTTTGAGGTGAAAGAGTAAAGCTAACCTTAGTTGGAAGTCATACAAACTTGACCATAGCTTATCAATCCAATAGCAACAATAGAAAAATACTTAGTGTAAACTTTTTCAGAATTTTGTCTATGATAATCAGCAGAAAAGACATTTCTAACAAATCAGTATGTGAACCTAAAGTACATAAAAATCAGTATTGCTTTTGTTTCAAGAACACACTAGGAACAGTAAGAGAAAATAATTTCTGCTTCCAAATTTAAAAATCAAGTTCAACTTCTAGAATGTGAGGACAAACAAGGTCATAGCAAATATAATCAATTTTCTACTGGTGCTAACACATTTAATAGTCGATTTAAAAAAAAAATGTAGACACAGCTCTCCTCTGTGTCTACCATCTCTTTTGTAGCGCCTTGTGTGATGATGGGATTCTTTTATGGCTCAAACACCAGCCCTAGAAATTCTACTTCTGCTGTTTCTTTTTCTTTCAGGCAAGGTTTCTAACTGGCCTGGAATCTACTATGTAGACCAACTCAAAGATTAGCCTACCTCTGCCTATATGGTAGAGGATTCAAGTCACACCACATCCACCATAAATTCTAATTCTTTTTGAGGTAGAGGAGCTGAATTTTAAGTGATTATAATCCTTGGTTTTACGTGTGTGAGTGTGTGTGTGTGTGTGTGTGTGTGTGTGTGTGTGTGTGCGTTTGTAGTCCTAGCTGTCCTGTAACTTGCTCTATAGATCAGGCTGGCCCCAAACTCCTTCCCCTGCCTATGACTCCCGAGTGCTGGGATTAAGGGCATGTGCTACCACCACCACCCTGCCTCACATATCCACATGTGCATTATGCATTATGCTAGTGTTTCTAAATAGGAACACATGCATTCGGTTTGGTTGAGGTAGGGTATCCTCCTGGCGATCGTCTGCTTGAAATAATGGCTAGTATTATAGTCATGTTCCACTGCACCTTACAACACAATCTTTTGCTTTTTAGCATTTATTCTTATCTTATGTTATGTGCTTTGGTGTTTTGCTTGCATGTACGGTATGTCTGTGTGAGGGTATTAGATACCCTGGAACTGGACAGAGTTATAGTTGCAAGCTGCCACATGGGTGCTGGGATTTGAACCCAGGTCCTCTAGAAGAGCAATCAGTGCTCCTAAGGACTGAACCATCTCTCTATCCCTACAAATGCAACCTTTATAGCATTAGTGATCCTTCAAGACCTGTTGAAAACCTAACTTTTTACCCTGCTCAGGAACGAAACAATCTCCCTCACAGTCTCCACTCACAGGCCCAGCACCACTCTCACTCTCGCTGCTGCTCCCCCATGGCAGTGCCAGAACACCCTCGGCTCCTTGGTCAAACCCAAGTTAGCGCTAATTATCACTACTTGGAGTCAATTCTACAAGTCTCTCACCCTCTACGAGCAGAACTCAGACTGAACTGAAGTGTCTTCACTGCTTTCAACACTCACACCTACCATGCCACTGTGACTATTCCTTGTGGGCAAGGATATCTTTCAGGTTTACTTTGTGCCTTGTACTGTACCTGTAGATATGTAATACATACTTCCAAAATACTTTAAACCACAAATGAAATAAACCAGCTTTTATGGATTAATTAAACAATTGTACTTTGATGGATCATAGCCTCATCTTTCATACTAACTTTCCTTCTTAGAAGATGCAATTTTTGGGCTGGAGAGATGGCTCAGCGGTTAAGAGCACCCGACTGCTCTTCCAGAGGTCATGAGTTCAATTCCCAGCAACCACATGGTGGCTCACAACCATCTGTAAAGAGATCTGATGCCCTCTTCTGGTGTATCTGAAGACAGCTACAGTATACTTATATATAATAAATAAATAAATCTTTAAAAAAAAAAAAAAAAGAAGATGCAATTTTAAGGGCAAAGGATGTACAAAGGTCATTTCCTTAGTATACACCAGCCCAGGGCTCAATTCCCCGTGCAGGATACACCTAATTCAGTTGTGCCGTTATGAGTCTATTAATCTCGGTATTCAGGAGGTAGAGAGAGGAGTCATCCTTGCTACACAGAATCTGAAATCCGCTTGGGATAGATACATGAGACCCTAAGACTTTTAGGACCTGAAAGATGTCTCAGTAGCTAAGACCACAGCTTGACCCCAGATCTCACTGTAGGAGGAGAACCAACTCGTGAAAGCTGTCTTCTGACCTCCATACACAGGCTGCATAGCACACATGCCATATAGCACACATGACCCCCGCACCCCATATGTAACCCCGCAACACATATGTACACACAGAACATAACAAAAGACTTTCAGGATTCTTTCTAAGTTGTTAAAAACTAGCCAACCAAGCAAGAGTAAACACCAACTAACCTTTGGGACTTCCTGTTTCCAAAGCAAGGGCTGATCTGCCTCACCTTTCTCTTCTCCACCTGACATCAACTTATTCCAACTAGTAATTTCAATCACATCACTGGGTTGAATTCATGTTTAATTTCTGGAAAGGCTAACTAAACTTACAATAATAATAATTTGGGTGCATGTTGTAGGTTTAGCAGACTGCAGAGAGTTTGACAGAATGAGTGATTTGGGCTCTGAGAATTTTACAATTGGGTAGAAAGTAGTCTGAACCAAGCTACAGTGGTAATCACTATAATTAAAGCAATTTTAAAATCTTTCTGGGCCAAATGGGCAAATTCTGAATGAGATAATTCTTGAAATTGACTCTAAGGATACTTAAAGCTATACAGATCTCCAGCACCAACCAAAAAGTTTAAGTGACTTACTTCTCTTACAAGGATCTTAGATTCCTCCCACGGTGGACATAGGTCAGTAGCACTTGACTAGCTAGCATACAGAGGCCTAGGATCAAAAATCCTCCCCCAAACAAGAAAGTTCTTCCCCAGGCATGGTGATATATGTCTGTAGTCCCAGCAATAGACGGACAGTTTAAAGTGTAGGTCCCAGACATGGCAGTCGAGCTACTTGAGAGTGTTTATCACATAAACCTGACAGCTAATGGTGCCTTGGAAGCTCACAACGTAAGACTGTAACATCCAACATCCACTAAGCTGCCCTCCAGCCACTATATTATATATTATACAGACACAGACACAGACACACACACACACACACCCCTTAAAATAATTAAAAGTTTGAGGTCATGAAAAACCATGCCTCAAAAACAACAAAACCCCAAAACCCCATAAGCAAAGCACCACTTCTCCTTGGGAGCAGTCCTTAACAACTAAGGTCTAATTAAAAAGACACACTCTGACTTCCAATTACTAGGGAACAGAGGTAGGAGATGACCAGAGGCTTAGGCTCCAACAAGCCTGGGAAACCTTGCAAAAACCTATCTCCAAAAAAGAAAATCAGGGTTAAAAGTACTTAAGTTTTGCTGTTTTGTTAGTCACCACCAAAACAAAAAAGAGCAGGAAGAGGAAGAGGAGGAGGAAAAGAAGGACTTTTATATAAAGCATAAGAAACAGGTCCCGGGCAAGGAACATGTCTGTAGTTCCAGCAACTCAGGAGACTGAACCAGGACCCTCACAAGTATTAAGGCCTACCAGAGCTTGCAGGTCAGTGTTCCAGACCAGCCTAGGCAATGCCTGACAAAATCCTGTCTTAAAAGGTGGGGAGAAAAGTCAGGTAGTGGTGGCATACAACCTTTAATTCCAGCATCAGGAGGCAGAGGAAGACCAGCCAGGGCTACAGAGAAACAATGCCTCTGTGTAAAAAGGGCATGGGGGCGGGGCACTAAAGACAGTAAAGCTCTCACCAGCTTGCAAAAGGCCTTAGCTTTTCAATTACAGTACCTGACTTCCCAAGGAAATGAGAAATAAAAGTAAACTTTAGTAATATACTAATAACAATGTTCTAATACCTGCTTGGACTCTCAAAACCCAGCACATGCCTTTAACCTGAGGAACTCCTGACAGATATAGAGGCAGGTAGATCTCTGGAAGTTCAAGGCCAGGAACATCGACAAAGTGAGTTTCAGACCAGACAGGGCTACATGAAGAGAACCTGCTTCAAACAAAACACTAACGAACAAAAAACAGCCATATTGCACAAGCTGGAAGTCCTATCACTTACAAGGTCCTTCTTCTGTTGGATACTAATCCAGGCTATAAAGCACAGTAAAAGTCTTTAAAAGTATCACAACAGAGACTGAAGAGACAGCTCGGCACTTGCTGCTCCTTCCCAGGGGTTGGCATTTCATCCTGACCACCCATATCATGTGATGGATTCACCAGCTCCAGGAACTAAGTTCCAGGCTGACCCCATGCCTCTGGCTTCCTCAGGCACCTGCAACTCAAGTGTACAGACCCACTATATACAACATACAAACCTACACATGATAAAAAGGGAAATTAAAAATTTATGACAGAACGAAAGGTCTTTTAATAGGAAAAGGAAGCTTCCAGGTGCAGAGTGATCACCTAGCATAAATGAGACCTTGGATTTGATCCTTACCTCTGTGGAAAAACTAAAATGAGAGCTGGATACATTGACAACACACCTTTAATCCCAGCATGCAGGAGGCAGATCTGAGGGCAGCCTGCTGTACAGAATTCCAGGACAGCCAGGGCTACATAGAGAAACCATTGGGGGTAGGGGAAAGGAAGGAAGGGAGGGAGGGAGGAAGGGAAGGGAAAAAAGTAATTAAGAAAGCACAGTGGTGTGCAGTGGTTCTTCATATAGACAGTCAGTCTGAGCCAAAGTGAGATCCCGTCTCAAAGAAAAAAGTGTGAGAGAAAAGGAGGGACTAAATCCTTTCTAGCCTACAGGGTCTCACTACATAGCCCTAGTTGGCTGGAACTGGTGTGAGCTCTATCTATATTGGAGCTCCTGCTGCCTTTGCAGCACTGGGATTAAGAGAAAGTGACACCGTGCCCAGGTCAAACTCAACTCTTGCCTTAGTTTTAGAACTCACATTTAGTATTATCTTAACACTTGTCTGAGAGAAAAACCTGAAGATGACCTTGAACTACAGATCTCATGGTCCCACTTCCCAGCACTGGGACTGCAGGCATAAGCTAAGTGTTTTATATGAATGAACACACACATGCCTCACATTTGTGCCTGCTGGATGTCCTGGCAACTGCAATTATGGACGACTGTGAGTTACCACAAGGTGATTGACCAAACCACACCTTCTGAAGAACAAGCCACTGAGCCATCTCTTCAGCTTCCACCTCATTTTTATTTTTTTTTCCACCTCATTTTTAAAGAGGACGCTAACACAGAACACTCTGAAATTGAATTACATTTATAGTGAGAAAAACTCAAAATGCCCAGGCTTATTTTATGGGTCTCAGTCTCGGAAAATATGAAAGGGAAAATAGTTGGCTCTTGATTCAAGAGCAGTACCATTACAAAGTGGCTTCAAAATTGATGACAAAGGCACTTTGAAGTCTACCCATGCTACACAAGATCCTGTTGTAATAAGATAAAAAATGTAAACGCTGACATTGATGAACGGGGTGTGGTGTGTGTGTCTGTGTGTGTGTGTGTGTGTGTGTGTGTGTGTGAGAGAGAGAGAGAGAGAAAGAGAAAGAGAGACAGAGGCAGAGACAGACACTGAGAGACACGAAGAGACAGAGGCACCAGGAAATAAACAAATCTTGGTGTGGGGAGTGACCTTAGCAGTGAGAGCACTTGTCTATCTAGTGTAAGGTCCCAGGTCAGCTACCCAAACCCAACACTACTTAACCCTTCAGCTGGTTGTGTTGGGCATGCCGGTAGTCCAAACATTTGAGAAACAGGTAAGAGGACCAAAGCCAACCAGTGCTACAAGACACTATCTTATTTTTTTTTTCCTAAGAGTAATCTATAATAAAATAAGCACGATAATAAATAATGGTTAGAGGATTAGGACCCAAGAACGTTCTTTCAGAATGTTACACTGCCTCCTAAAGGTAACCAAAGGCTACAAGGCTACAGCCACCACCACCACCATCCACCCCACCCACCAAATCCTGCTAGGAACCTGTCATTATTAACCAGGGAAAGAGATTTTTCAGGTGTTTCTTAGAAGAACAAGCTATTCCTCAAACTAAGGTTACTCACAAATGAAGAGAAACAGTGAGAAGTGGTAACACCTAAAATTCAATCAAGGAAACCAATACATAACCCCTTAAGGTTAGGGAGTTAACAGAGAAGTCTTAAAACAACGTGGGATGGCTCCTATATCATGTTAAAGACAATGTCATAAGGAATTAATTGGGAAGGGGTAGTTTGAGTCAAGTTTAGAAAAAGTTTTGCCCAGGACTGAACTCTGGAGACCCAGCCACATGCCTACAGGATACACACACACTAGGTGGACCATAAGGTTATCCAACTAATCCCCTCCCTGAGTTATGGATCACCAAGCAGCTCATTGTTAGTCCCACTCATGCCTACCTACAGGACAAAATATTCTAACTACTTAGATTTAAAAACTCCAACTTTTTAAAAGAAACTTTTCTAAACACTTACATAGCAATACTTGGGAAGTCAGCTTTCCATTTTCACAGGCCACAGCTTCTATCACCTTACTAAAGACTTTCAGGTATCTATCACTGACTCTTAATGACTGACATGCCTTAACCCTTTAATGACTGAAATGTCTCTTCTGTAAAAAGAGAACAAGTTACTTTCCAGAATAATGGAAACCAGTCTGATACACTGAAAACAAAACAAAAATGTCAGACCTATCACATTTCCAGAACAAATCCAAAGGTAGTGATGCAGAAAGCTGAGATCTGGCCCTGGGCTTGCTCAAATTCACTTTCTCCATTACAAAGCTCCTCATAGGCACTGGCCTTAGGTTGCCAACCAGGGTTTAAGGCAATTTACTAAATCTTTATACCTTAAATAAGTGACCTTCATAAGGTGTGGTAGCACACACCTTTAATCCCAGCACTCAGGAGGCCAAGACAGGCAGATCTGGGAGTTGGAGACCAGTCTGGTCTATATAGTTAAGAGTTTCAAAATAGCCAGAGATCCTGGAGAGGAGAGAAAGAAGGGAGGAACCTTCTTTCTAAGATTTAGGCAAATCTGTGCAAATAAAAATTTCAACCCAAACAAGCTCCATTTCCCTGCCTTCTGGGGGTTAAAGAAAAACCAAACAAACAAAATAACCCTGTGCTTTTAAAACTAAAGCCTCTGCTAAGCTGGGTTACTTGTGTGACTAGTAAACTATAGTTTAAGTGTGTTGAGCAGCAGGATCGCTCCCATAAACACCACAGTGAGGTACTAATACCTGAGTGTTGACTTTCTAAAATCAATGACTGGCCAGCAACATAAAAGAAAATTCCACCCACCACCACAGGCTGCCTGAGTCATAAAAAGGAGGACGACCAACATCTATTTGACTTGAAAAGGGCTATCAAAACAGTTAGGCTCCTGTCTTTGGAGTAGGAATGTTTAAAACTCATAGGTAGACTTGTTTTGTAACTAGGGACTGACGGTTTTCCAGTGAGCAGATTAAGCCCAAATCACTTCACATTAAACATTTCCAAAGCTAAGATTAACAGCCTTCATATAAGCTATTCACGACCATGTTTTTGAAAGAGATAATACAGAGATTCTCAGAAGAGAAATATAAATATAAGTAAATAGCTAAAATGAACAAAGATCTTACTAAAAAGAGCCTGCCTAAGGTTCAACAAGTTTAACGGGGATGAACACCGTAAAATTATTCAACTAACTTCCTGCACATTTGCATACGCCTCTCACATTTCACATTATCTCGGCCTGACATGAGTTTGAGTGGCTTGCCAGTAGCACCGAAGCTTAAGGAAACTGTCTAATCTATTCTTCAGACTACTTCTAGCACTTTAGTGTCCATGAAATCTCCGCTGACTTAAAAAAATTTTGACCGAAAGTCAATTTAAAGTTAAAATCTCCAACCTCTTCCAACCTCTCCCAACCTCTCTCGGATTCAATCAATCTCACAGGCAAACCCTAACTCCTGAGAAATAAACCCAGCGCTATCATTAGAAAAGTGTCGTTCCACCCCCCCTCCCCCAATACATCCACAACTTTGGAAAACTTTAGTTTCCAGGCTTTCCAAACCCCTACGCATAAGCTCCCCCGAACCTCTCTCGACCGGAACGACGCCTTCCCCGAAGGATCTTAATTTCTCCCCTTTCTTTGCTTTAGTTTTAGTCTCTCCCACTGATAAAACCTTTCCCAAAAGATCTGAGGAAAACCAAGAGCCGGATCTACGGTACCTGGGCGTTGGCTTCGTGGAGTTTGTGTTCGGTGGAGACGTGGTGCCTCAGGAGCAGGGTTTTCTTGTAGTTGCGGGTCCCTCGCGAAAGCTCATCATGCCCCACCTGGGGAAGGTCCACGCTGCCCACATCCTCGGGGGTCGTTTGGCACCAGCCGCAAAACATAAGGCCAGTATCATTGGAGTACCGCAGCCAAGGGAAGTCCTTGAGCCAAGAGGTCTGGAAGGAGCACTGGAGCTTCTGCATGAGGGACTTGGGCCTCGCGAGCGGGAAGTGCTGGACAGTCTCTCCTTCTCCAGCTCCCACACCGCTGCCCTCTGCTTCTTCCCCGCCTTCGCCTCCCGACCGCCTGCTGCTGCTGCAGCTGCCGCCTTCCGCCCCACTGCCATCGCCCGGGCTCGCCCCCTCCTCCTCGGTGCTGTAGCTCAGGGACGCCCCGTCCTGCATCAACTCCTTCCCCTCCAGCGCGTCCAGCTCCGGATCCACGGCCGCCAGCCCTCGCCCATTGAAATGCCTGAGGGGCCACGCCGAGGTCTCCGGGCGGCCGCGACTGCTGCCATTGTTGCCGAGACCCCCGCCGCCTCCCCCGCGGAAGGCCAGAGTCCGACGGTTCCTTTCCGCTAGCAGGGGGCCCCCCGCGCCGCCGCCCAGCAAGGCGGGGCCGCCCGTGTCCTGAGGGAGCAGCAACTCCTTGGCGTCCTCCGCGGCGGCCGCCCCGGCGGAGGCCTCCGAGTCTTGGGGCTCCAGGCCCTCCGATTCCATTTCCTCGTCGGCCCCGCGCCCATTGGGCTGCGGCGGCACGGGCGGCGCGGGGAGTCGCGGCTGAAACTGCGGAGGCCAAGAAGAGGCCTCCCCGCCAGCGTTATTGTTCGTGGGGCCGCCGCCGGTGACCAACCCGCCTCCTCGGAACGCCAGCGTCCTGCGGTTCATTTCACTGAACGACATGGCGCGCGCCGCCGTCGCCGCCGCCGCCCGGTGCCTCGGCTCGCGCCCGGGCTCGGGCCGCGTCCCGCGCGCTCGCCGCGGCTCCCCCAACGCCTCACCCCCGCCCCCGCCCCCGGCGCTGCGCCGCGCCGCTCTGCGCTGCGCTCCCGCCGGCACGGCCTTACCCTCCTGCCGGCTCGCGCTCGCTCCCAGGCCGCCGCACGCGTCTGCCGCCGCCGCTGTCCCAGCCGCGTCCTCTCCACCCCCGCCCCGCCGCGCTCCGGGCAGCGTCCCGCGCGGAGAGGTGGGCGGGCGGCGGAACCGGGGCGCGTGCGGCCTTCGAAGTTGAGGAGTGCGGGCGCCCCTCCGCTGCCCCGCTTCAGCGCTGCGCGCACACACCGGCCCGCCAACAGATCTCCGTCCTCGGGGAGTCGCGCCGCCGCCGCCGGCTGCCGAGGAGCGGACGCGAGAGGCGCGCTAAGCCGCCAGGCTCCGCCACATAGCGAGCCGACAATAAAGCCGGCGGAGCGTTTCCGTCCGACCAGGCCCTGGCGGAGGTCGAATGGCAAATGAACAACGGACCGTGCGCCCACAATGCACCGGGGTAGCAGTAACCGCTGGAGGGGGAGAGGGTGGGGGCCGGCCGGGGGAGGGGGCGGGCTGGGCCGGGCTGGGCTGGGCCGGGGGCGCCCGGGGACCGGGAAAGGGGCCGGCCGCTCGGGCCTGCGGGCGGGGGTGCGGCCACGGGAAGGAAGCGGGCGGGGCGCGGGGCCGGGGTCTCGGGGCGGGGCCGGCTCGGCCAGGACAAACAGCTGGCGAGTGTCAGGGGCCGCCTCGCCGCCGCGCGCCCGAGCGCACCGTGCCCGACTCTCGCCACGACTTCACCTGGGACTCGGGAGTAACTGCTGTGGGAGCGCGTCCCAGCCCTGTCATCTACCGGGGGGCGGGTGGCCGTGCCCGAGGAAGTGAACTTATTTTGTTCCTTGACAAAAGACTGGACCAGGCGGTGCCTCCCTCGCGAGGACACCTCCTTGGGCGCATTGTGTACGCCGGGCAGCACCTCTAGCCCAGGGCGACGATCGTTTCACAGAAAATGCACCGCCCCGAGTGTCTTATTGCTGTGATGAAATGGAAATTTAAATAAAAGGTCGAACACGTGCGTTCACTGGGAAGTATTGACATGGGTGTTACATCACCAGCAGCCAATCAGATAACTCCAGTCGTGTTTATACTTCTACAACCACCTTGTGAGTATTACAGTATGTCATAGCGTTATAAATATTAGGCAGGGTTTTCCCCACGAGCGGGGAGGAGTCAGCTGCTGCGGGCGCCGCGTGCGGCTGCGAAGAGAGTGCAGCTCCGAAGACAGGGTGAGCAGATGAGAATTAATTTTTAGGACTTTGAGAAAAGCTGTTGGCATCGCGTATGGAATTTGAGTGATCACATCGGTCAAAGCTGGTCAAAGCCTCCCGAAGTTATATTAGCCTAGGTTTGGTTTTGGGTTTTTGAGTTGTTTTTTTTTTTAATCTTCCCAGAAAGAGGCCTTGCCAATTAAGGACCCATAAACTTACCCTCCCCCCTTAATTATGCTCTATTTGGAAAACATTAGCGCATTTAGACTCATTAATTCACAAAGTGAGGTAGATTTATCTATTATTTATTGGGGGGCGATTTTTGAAACAGGGTCCAGGCCACCCTAGTCTACATCGTTAATTTAGGACAGCCAGGGATATACACTAGACCCTGCCTCAGTTTCAGGATTACTCAGAGTCCAGGAATTACTGGGATTACAGGTGTGTGCCACCAAGTTGTACAACTTCTTCAGTTTGAGCCTATTTCAGGCTTTTTTTTTTTAAACTTACTTTCTTAATTTTCTTTTTAAAAGACAGGGCCTCTCTATGTAGCCCTGTCTGTCCTGGAACCCACAGACCTGCCTGAAGCTTCCCTTTTGGGGTGGGCTGGGGAGAGCAGTGGTCTTTCATTTTTCAAGTTTTAAAATTAGGATGGAGGCTGTTCTTTGTGAGTTCCCAGAGCCTTTATGGTGGCTTACTACCTGGAACTGCAGCTACAGGGGATGTGCTCCGATACCAGACACCGGTGATGTACAGACATACTTGCAAGAAGACACCCAGGCACACAACTTTTTAAATTTAAAGCAACGTGTTATAAACTAATTCTCCAATGTGTTATAAATTAATATTTGCTAACACTTTTTCTAAAGACAGATTACCATGTCCTGGCTGGCCTTGAATTCGTTCTCCTCAGCCTCATTCTGTCACCACAACCAACTTACCTGAATGGAACTTTTTGGTTTGTTTATGTGGTCTCACCTTATAACCCTCCTTGTCCTAGAAGTCACTGTGTAGATCAGGCTGCCTAGAATTCACAGCAGCCCCGCCTCCTCGAGGGCTAGGATTTAAGGTGAGAGTCCCCAGGCCCAGTTACCTTAAAGCTTTTGACTGAATTAGGCACAAGCTGAGCGCTGAGGTGTGTGGGTTTAGAGTTTTCAAAGCCATGTGACGTGATTTGCCTTTAATGCTTGTACCTGATGTGATGAAGTTTTGTATATGAGCTGACATGCATTACTTGTAACATGAGCTCAAGCTTTCTTATGGACAAGCAGCATGATTTCGCTGAGCAGACTGATGGACTACCTGCTCATAACGCTCTGGATGTGGGTCATCTTCCTAGCAACACACATATCCTCTCCCCATGCTACCAGTGGTAGTAAGTGGTTACTAGCATCAGTTATAAGATTAAGATGTTGAGAAATGTCATCTGTATTTATTCATGTCATCTGCTTTATTCAACTTATCTCATCTCTAGCTTGTGCCCCTAGTTAATGTATGATAGGAACTACATTAACTTGGGCTGGAATCTGCTGTCTATAGATTTCTATAGCAATAGAATCAATGAAAACACTTTAAGTCCTAATTGGCATTTACAGTGCTAAATGTCTTTGCTCACACAGACATCCTTCCTAATGTTTTATAAGTCTACACTGTTGTTAGGTATGGTGGCACATTACTGTAATCCCAGGACCGAGGAAGCTGAGGCAGGAGGAGAACCAGTTCAAGACAGCCTCTGTTACATAACAGGCTTTCGACCAGCCTAAGCTACACAAAATCCTGTCTCAAAAAATAAATTAATGAATAAATGTTTAAATAAATAAAATGATTTCCACAATGTCGTCTTTGTGAAATTATCTTTAAACATGAACTAATTGAGAATGAGTGATACTCTGGGGAGGGGAGCTACTGGGCAGCCCAGAATGGCCTGTGACTCCGTCTCCAGAGGATCCAGTTGCCTCTTCTGCCCTCCACAGATGACCTGACCCAACACACACATAAAAACACTTAGAATGAATGACACTAGGGTCTGAGGATGTTGGCAGACTTGGTATAGTGCTTATGTAATTAATAGCCAAACAGTGGTGAGAGGAGTAGGGGTGTGTGTGTGTATGTGTCTAAAACCTACAAGAAATCAGAAACCTTGAAGGAATCAGAAACAGGTCTCTGCCACCAAGTGCCCTGTGCCAAGGGAACTGTGACTAACAAGGGGCTCTCCTCTGTAAATGGAGTGCTTAGGAATTCCCCCACCCCTTCCAGTCTCCAACTAACAAGCAGGGACCTGTTCTCCCCTGTAGCCCCCATACTTACTGTTAGGGTTCTGCCATATTTAAGGGAATCCCCCCTGATGCTTACCAGGGGAACCCCTGAAGAATGGGGCAATCCCAAGCAATCTGTCCCCTAATTTCACTCTAAATTTTGTAAAACGTCATGCTATCTCTGTGGGACCAATAGGGAACGAACTCCTAGACCTGGCTCAGCTGAGCTTTGGTCAGACCAAACTATCCTTTAATGCCTTGGTAGAGGCTTCTGCTGCTCTGCACTTTGCCTGTTATGCTTCAGAAACAGTGGCCCATGCTGCTTCTGTGGAATGGGCACAGCTTGTCTCCCAGAAAGATGGTGCTATTTTACTCTCAAGCAAGCAAAAAAAGTAAGACTTTGAGAGAGAGGGCTTATGATGTCTTTCCTCACAACTTCTTTGATAAACTTTTCTGTTGACTCTTTTATCTAAGGAGAACTTACTCTTTTGAAAACACTGTGTTAGAGCCACGTATGGTAGCTCACTTGTTTAACCCTAGCCCTTAGGAGGCTGAGGCGGGAGGATGAGGACTTCAAAGTGTGCCCTACCCTAGAGAATATTTTCAGCTAGGGTAATCCCTTCCTATCAAAGCTAAACCTTGTACACAATGTTGTATCTATAAAATTATAAGATACATTGTTTTTAGTTGCTACATTAAAAATTAAACTTTATTGTTCAAGTATAGTTGTAGGAAAAAAGGAAAATCTCACCCACTATTTACAGTACCCAGAATTAATGTGAAAATAGTATATCTGTCTGTACTTAGCATTCTAGTTTGGATATTTGTGAGTTGGGTCCTATCTCGTTCTTAGCAATTCATGCATTTTAATATCACTAAATACCCTGTGTCATTTCAATCACCCTATATGGACATGGATAGCTGTCATAATCAGGGCATTGTTTTACTGTCTTTTGCCAATCCTCCCCATTATAAACTTTTTTTTTTTGAGGTAGGGTTTCGAGTAACCCAAGCTAGTCATCTTGGAAGTCCCAATCCTCCGGCCTATGCCTTCCAATTAGCAATAATCCGCGCCTCAGATAAACCTCACTGACTGTGATACTGCCATTACGCAAAGCTCGGCCTACGCCTTCCAGTGGTAGCCTAAGACTTGTCCCACTGTGCTCAGTCAGCATTTTTTATATTACTTATTTTATGTATATAAGTACACTGCAGCTGTCCTCAGACATACCAGAAGAGGGCATCAGATCCCATTACAGATGGCTGTGAGCCACCATGTGGTAGCTAGGAACTGAACTCAGGACCTCTAGAAGAGCAGTCAGAGCTCTTAACCACTGAGCCATCTCTCCAGCCCCCCAGTCAGCTTTTAAACAACTTTTTAACTGACACCCTTGAAAGAACAACACTGTAATGTTTTCTTTACTTATTTATTTTGTGGTGCTGGGAATAGAGCTCAAGGCCTATTCTACCTGCCAATTGAGCTATAGACCTAAGTTCTGTTCTATTTCCTTAAGATAAATGCTAAAAATACACACACACACACACACACAACTATTATCCTTTTATCTAAAAAGTTACTCTTTCAAGAATATTGAATTTGATTACATTATATATACATATATCTTATATGTATGTGCATGTATATTAGATATATATTTTTCATATACACACACACAGAAACATGTTCCCTCCACCCTCACAGTGTGTGTGTTCATATGCACATCCTGTTTTTTATTTAATATGCATTGTGTACCACAGGGAGTGCGTGGAGGTCAAAGGACACTTTGAGTGGGTTCTTTTCACCAATGGTTGGGCTTGGTGGTCCTGGTTGTGTTCAGTTTTGGTTCACTGGGCAGGAATTCAGTAGGGTACCCTGGCTGACCAGCTAGCCCCAGGGTCTGCCCGTCTCAGCACAGGAATTGCAACGCACACCCTAACCACCCTAACCACCACACGCAGCTTTTCCATGTGAGCTCCGGCGATGCACCACACCTGGGAGACTGAGGCAGGAGACTGCTGAAAGCTCCCAAGGCCAGCAGAGGCTACCAAGGCTGTCTCCAAACAACATCAAGAAGACACTGCCCTATTAAAAAAAAAAAAAGCTACTTGCACAGCCCCTAAAGGAAAATGTGTTTTTATTGTGAGTAGGGAACAAGAAATCTTGTATATATACACATGAAAAAAGCTGGTTCACTGATTCACAAAGAAGCATTGTTAGTCAGTTTTAAAAACACAAATATTAAGGAAGGCGTGGTGGCACAGGCATGTAATCCTAGCCTTGGAAACGAGGAAATTCAAAGCCAAGTGAGTTAAAAGCCTGGACTATGAGACCCTGTCTCAGTCTAAAAGCACAAAACTCATAAGTAAATAAATAACCACAAATAGGATAGAATAAAAACGTGCAAAGGACTGTATTAGAAAGTTACCAAAAAAGAAGAGTGGGTACCATGGTCTGGACATTTGTGTCAATTCCAAAGTCATATATCATATTCCAGGGCCAGGAGGCCATATTCCTGAGGCAGGAGCGATGGGAGACTCGGTGTTGCCGCTCTTCCAGAAGACTTCAATTCCCAGCGCCCTCATAGGTGCCTCCCAGCTGCCTGCAGTCCCACTCCAGGGGAGCCAATGGGCCACCTGCACTCAGATGAGACACGTTAATACAAAAATAAATCTTAAGAAAATATTTTTTTAAAAAATAGTGTCTTTTCAATGAGATTAGTTCATGAGGAAAGAACTCTAAGAGATTAAAGATGTGCCGTGGTGGAGCACACCTTTGATCCCAGCACTCTCGAAGTAGAGGCAGACATATCTCTGTGAGTTCAAGGCCAGCCTGGTCTACCGAGTGAGTTCCAGGACAGCCAGAGCTACACAGAGAAACCTTGTCTCAAAATAACAGCAATAACAAAAGAGTACAGTGTTAAATTTGGAGGTTTGAACCTGTGACCCCAGTACTTGGGAGTGGAGGCTCCTAGTAGGATCCAGAATTCAAGGTCAATCTCAACTATGCCAACCTGAGCTACAGAAAATCCTATAAAAATAATATAGACTGGGCGTGGTCAGTACACACCTTTAATCAGGGAACCCTAGAGGCAGAGGCCTTAGAATCTTTGTGAGTTCAAGCCTGATCTACCTAGAGAATGCCAGGCAAGCCAGGGCTACCTAATGACAGGCTGTTAGGCCAGGTGTGGTGTCCGGGTCTTCAGTCCCCGCACCTGGGAGCCGCACACAGGTGATTCTACCAGTTCTAGGTCAGCTTGGTCTCCTAGTGAGTCCCAGTAAAGGCAGAAGGACAGTGAGGCCCCGTCTCAAAAAAAACAAAACAAATCAGGAGCCTCTGCCTCTTGAGCAATATGTAGTAACCAAACAGCCACGGTCAGAAGGACATGTACATGAATCCATCTAGGAAGCCAAGCATGAAGGAGTTTGAATCAGGATCTTACTATGTATCTCAGACAGACCTCAAGATATTTACCCTCTGCCTTAGGTCCCCATGTGCCAGGACCGCAGACAATGCCATCAAATTTGGTTTTGTCTTTCATATTCTTTTTTTTTAAATTCATGAAGCCTTTTGTTTTGCTTATAGTCTTATTCTGTAAACTTGATTGACTTTTGAACTCTCAGCAGTCCTCCTGCCTCAGCTTCCTAACTGATGGTGGGATTAGAAGTTGAATTTTCAAAGAAACTTATTTTCTGTAGTCTAGTGTACAAAAAAACAGAGTTCAACTCCCAGAACCCATGTGAAGGAGGAGAGAGCCAGATCCATAATGCTTTCCTCTCAGGTCTCATATATGTACTAGGAAACACGTAGGCCTCAGACAACAATTATTTTTTAGATGGCTTCTCTGTGTAGTCCTGACTGTTCTAGAACCCACTCTATAGGCCAGGCTGACCTCAAACCCTGAGATCCACCGGTCTCTGCCTCCCGAATGCTAGGATTAAAGGCGTGCACCACCACTGCCAGGCCACACAATATTTTTTAACTAAAAAATTAAAAGTAACTTAATGTTGGCGCTGGAGAGATGTCTTCGTGGTTATAAGCACCGACTGCTTCTCCAGAGGACCTGGGTTCAATTCCTAGCAACCACATGGTGGCTCATAGCCATGCATAACTCCAGTTATGTGAGATCTGCCACTCCCTTCTGACCTCCACATGCACATGGTATACATACATACATCCAGACCAAAAATAAAATACACATAAATCTTCTTAAAAATTAATGCTAAGCTAAACATCGTATGGTTTCAGTTTCTTTGTATTTAACCACAGGGCTCACTATATTCTCAGAGGGATGAAGGAAGGGTAAATTGCTTTTGTGTATATGAATTATATAAAAGTAGATTACAATGTGGATTTTTATATGTCAGATAAAATGAGAACAGTGAAGGGTTTGTGGTGGTTTGAATAGACTTACATATTTGAATGTTTAATCATCAGAGAGTGGCACTATTGAGAAGGATTAGGAGGCGTGGCCTTGATGGAAGAAGCATGTCATGGGGTGGGCTTTGAGGTTTCAAAAGACCAAGCCAAGCCCAGTGTCTCTTACTCTCCCTGCTCCCTTTGGATCCTGACTTAGAATGCTCAACCACTTCTGCAGCACAATGTTTGCCTGTAAGCTACTGTGTTTATACTATGAGGTTAATGGACTGAACCTCTGAACCTGTTTGATGCTTATGTCTTTGGTGAAAACACCGATCCTCACTATAGCCTGTTATATACTCATCCTATATTTTTTTTTTTCGGAGCTGGGGACCGAACCCAGGGCCTTGCGCTTGCTAGGCATGCGCTCTACCACTGAGCTAAATCCCCAACCCCCTCATCCTATATTGTAAACTGCCTCAAACACATGCTCCTCTTGCTGCAACCTCCCCACTGTTGCGATCTCAGGGACAAACTACCATGCTTGGTTACATTATTGCTTTCTATTCATTGAGCGGCCAAACCTTAAGATTTCTTCACTGATCGGTTGCCTGGGTAGTTAACTTGCTCCTCCTCAGTAGCCATGCATGTCACAGCAATTCCACTCGATAGTAAATTCTTAAGTGCAAAGCAATTACCTTCATAAAGCTCAGGTGAGAACACTGGGAAGAGGGGAAGATGACTCCTGGTGAAGTGTACCATGAGATGCCTTGGGCCCAGGCTTCCTACCCAAGTCCATCCTGTTCCTTGGGAGGCTGAGGCACAAGGCTAGCTTGAGCTGACTGGTAAGCTCCTGCCTTCCAAGGCAGTCCTGAGCAGGAAAAGCTTCCTGTTCCCAGGCATCTTACAGATCCATAGTAAAACAAACAAACAAACAAAAACCCCAGTATGGCACCCACACAAAACAGACACTAGGACAAATAGAATCCAATAAAGGGCCCCCCAAAACAAACACAGCTATAACATATGATTTTATTTATTAGTTTATTATTTTAGACAAGGTCTCATGTAGCCCAGGCTAGCCTTCAATTCACTATGTAGCCAAGGGAGGCTTTCAATGCCTGATTTTCCTGTGCCAGCATACAGATAAGGACTCACCCCTGTCCTTTGCTTAATTTGTTACTTGTCAGCTCACCAAACCCAGACAGAGAGAGCACTAGCCTCAGAACAAGGTCTGTTGTTGGGTGTGTGTGGTTGGTTGGTTGGTTTTTCTTGCTCTGTACACCAAGCTGGTTTCAAACTCAACAAGATCCACCTGTCTGTGCCACCTGATTTAATCCTGCGCTGAGATTAAAGGCGTGTGCACAGCTAAGGAAAATGGTTTATACCACAAAATGTTCTGGATTTAATGAGAAGTAAAAACAGCCTGCTCACCACAGGGCTCAGTCAGCAAGTCACTTAAAGGCATCTTCCGAGCTCCATCAACCGTGCATCAGAAGTTAGGATTTAGGGCTGGTAAGATGACTGAACCCACGGGGCACTTGTCCCCAGGCCCCACATGTTGGCAGGAGAGAACTAACTCCTACAAGCCGTCCTCTCTGAATGTGTGTGCTGTCTTCCACAATAGACAAGTGAATGCTGCTGTTGTCCTTTAAGGATTTAATACACAAGATTGTTCCAACTCTCTAGAAACATGAGCTTTACTGAGGGAGGAGGACATCCAAATTAGTAATGACGGAGCTAGCTCAGTGATAAGAACACTTACCTATCCTTGAGATTCTGGGTTCCATCTCCAGCAACCAAAATAATTATGAAGGTTAAATGTTAATAGACTTATGTACAAGTTGCTATGGAAACATGGACTACTGCTAGTGGCTTGGGAAACGGAATACTCTTTTTTTTTTCTCCATTAATTTGTTTATTCACTTTACAGCCAGACTGCAGTGCCCCTCTCTTACACCCTTACACACACACACACACACACACACACACACACACACACACTCTCTCTCTCCCCTTTCTCTTTCTCCTCACGGCAGGTACCAACCCACCCTGGTGCATTAAATCACAGTAGGACTAAGCACATCCGCTCCCACTAAGGCCAAACAAGGCAGCCCAGCTATAGGAAAGGGATACAAAGGCTCCCAACAGAGTCAGAGACAGCCCCTGCTCCAATTGTTTGGGGACCCACATGAAGAACAGGCTGCACATCTGAGCCATATGGTCAGGGGGCCTATGTCCAGCCTGTGCATACTCTTTGGTTAGTGGTTCAGTCTCTGTTGGCCTTCCCCTCTGTCCCCTTCCCCCGCTTTTTTTCTTCTTTCTGGAGACGGGTTCTCCCTCTGTAACTCAGACCAACCTGAACTGTACTATGTAGCATGCTTGAATTCAGAGCAGTCCTCCTGCCTCAGCCTGCTAAACGTGGGATTACAGGCATGAGTTACTGCGCCCAGGTCAGAAAGAAAGCCTTGAAGCAAAATTTTTAAGATACATGAGGAATACGTCAAAATAAAGTTTATTTCAAACATAAGCAAATATTTCAGAGGTCAGTGTGTTTAGAGTGTAGGAGAAAGACTTGAGGTGAGGCAGAGAGATCGGTACAGAGAGACTAATTAGGGATTTGGAATTGGAAGTCAGTGACAGAAAGTTTGGTTCAAGTGCCCAAATCCTGGGTTCAGCCCAAAACAAGACAACAATAAAGGCTTTGGAGTTTTTCTCTGGTAAGATGAAATGAAGAAATGGAAAGGTTTTAAAGCACAGGGCTGACGACATCAGTCCTTGCTCACAACTGAGTCCTTCATACTATCCATATGGTCATCCGTCCATCAATTCGATTTTTAACTTGACCGTCTTGTAGCTTCTCGTATCAGGAAGACAAGGTATGTAGCCCTGCCACATTTGATTAGTTGATTTGAAAATAAAGCAATGTTTCTTCTAAATTTGCTTCATTTGGGATAGTATGTATGAATCTCACATATTTAAAATGCAACCATCAGGCCCACTTTAGAGGACCATTGCTGAGCTGCAGATCTGAGACCTTAGAAAGATAAGATAGTTAACCCCCTCGCCTCTTACAGTCCTACCCAAGAAGCTAGAGACACTATGGTCCTCGGATTATCTCCACCTGCCTCCCACCACATGGGGACACTGAGAATTCTCTAGTCCTCTCTCTCTCTGTCTCTGTCTCTGTCTCTGTCTCTCTCTCTCTCTCCCTCTCTCTCTGGATGAGGCCAACCACTCACCTCAAAAATATTAATCCAGAACTGCTCCTGTCAAAAGGAAATGCGGGGAGGGGGGCAGGGTGCTTAAAAGTGGAGCAGAGACTGAAGGAAAGGCCTTCCACAGACTGCTCCACCTTGGGATCCATCCCACATGCAGCCACCAAACTCAGTCACTATTGCTGATGCCAAGAAGAGCTTGCTGACAGGATCCCGGTTATAGCTGTCCCCTGAGAGGCTCTGACAGAGCTTGAGCAATACAGATGTGGACGTACACAGCCAAACATTGGACTAAGTACAGGGACCCCAATGGGGAAGTTAGAGAGCTGAAGTGGTTTGCAACCCCATAGGAAGAACAGCAATATCAACCAACCAGACACCACCAGAGCTCCCAGGGACTAAACCACCAACCAAAGAGTACACAGTGGGGGTTGGGGGATCATGGCTCCAGTTGGATATGTAGCAGAGGATGTCCTTGTCTGGCACCACTGGGAGGGGAGCCCCTTAGTCCTGTTGAGACTTGATGACCCAGAGCAGGGGAATGATAGGGCACTGAGGCAGGAGTGTGTGGGTGGGTGGGGGAGCACCCTCATAGAGACAGGGGGAAAGAGTAGGAGATAGAGGGCTTGTGGAAGGGAAACCAGGAAGGGGGATAACATTTGAAATGTAAAGAAAATAACCAATAAACACTTTCTTAAAAAGTAAAAAACTGGGCTGGAGAGATGGCTCAGCGGTTAAGGGCACTGACTGCTCTTCCAGAGGTCCTGAGTTCAATTCCCAGCAACCACATGGTGGCTCACAGCCATCTCTAATGAGATCTGATGTCCTCTTCTGGTGTGTTCAAAGACAGCTACAGTGTACTCATATAAATAAAATAAAGACTTTAAAAAAAAAAGTAAAAACCTTTTCTATTTTTTTAGTGTGTGTGTGTGTGTGTGTGTGTGTGTTACTGTTTAACCTAGTGACACACACACTAGACAAGCCCCTTCCACTGAGCTATCCTCCCAGCTCAACAATGAAGACAACAATGGTTTTATCAGGCAGCAGTGACCCTTCTCAAGTCCTTACTGTGGTACAGGTAGGAGATAGAGACAGGAAAATCAGGTGTTCTCATTTCAGCTACTTAGAGGATTCAAGTCCTGTCTGAAGGGGAGTTATAGGAACCATATGAAAACGTGCAATTTTGTAAGCTATTTAAGTATAATTAAACAATTTCATGCATAATAACTGAACAATAATATCTATAATCCCCAATCCAACTCCCAATACACAAAGGTGGCGCTGTTCATAATCAGCAAACATAAGGCTCCCCTCAAAACGTTTTGTCCTTCCTCCCCCAGCAACACAAGAACCTCTGTGTGCTACCTGGCACAGTGATACCCTCCTACAATCCTGTGCTTGGGAGATTGAGGCAGTAGAATTTCATGTTTGACTGTAGTCAGACCTGCACAGTGAAACCTTGTCTAGAAAAGAAACCAAAACCAAAACAAGACACCGCTGCACCTGGACAGGCAAGAGAGTAGAAGGAGAAAATGTACACAGGGATCTCTGTATAAACCACTCTGAACGGTTGCAGACCTCAGAGAGAGCCAGCCTTCAACACTGTCGACATGCTACCTACTCTCTTGGGTCAGTAGTAACAGCCTAGTGGGCAGGGACAGCCAACTGAAGACAGGCAGGTGTGTTGTTTCCCTGCTTCTGAGATAAGAAGCAAATCTTTCTTTTGGCTTACCAGGCTTCCTGACCCAGCCCTGTTTGCCCAGGCCAGTCACAGCCAGAGGTGTGTTAGGCAAAGTTACCATGCCTCACCAGTCTGTGGAACTCTCAGGCTTGCTGAGCGAGCACAGTTCAGGTCTTGCCTTCTTGCTACCAACGGCCCCATATTCTACTGTTGATTCTCCCGTACTGTGCTTTCCAGGTTTGCTCAAAAGACGTGTGGTGGAAATCTCATGCTTGATGTCACTTGAGTTTGTGAATTTAACGTCTTCTAAGTCACCTCCAGCGGAGAGGCACAAGTCGCACCCACACACACAGTGTGGCGCCTAGGGGCAAGTTACTTAGTAACTCTGGATACTGGCTTCTTCATTTGTAAAATGGGGCTAATGATAGAATAAAGAAAGCTCCTAAGTTCATTGTGAAGGTTTAATAAGATAATGTGGGTAAAGCACTCAGCTCAGAGCCTGGTGGATAACTCATTTAGTGCACATATCTAAGTAGTGTGTGTTGGTCAGATCTTCTGTCACATACAGATCAATGGTGACTTGGAGTAGACATGATCCAGATGACAGACAGGCCAGGTACCCTGGTCTGACATGTGACCTTATGCACATGTCATGCAATGGCACTCTGTACCCCAAAGATTTTATCATTAACATGTGTCGATTAAAATGATCAAGATAATAAAGGGATAACACAATCTTCTCTCTCTCTCTCTCTCTCTCTCTCTCTCTCTCTCACACACACACACACACACACACACACACACACACACAGAGTCTAATGTGATGTGTATCAAACAGATGTAAGTAGGAGGAGGAGTTGTGCTGGCTGGTTATGTGTCACCTTGATACAAGCTACAGTCATCAGAGAGGAAGGAGCCTCAGCTGAGGAAATGCCTCCATGAAATCCAGCTAAGAGGCATTTTCCCAATTACTGATCAATGAGGGTGCCATCCTGGTCTGGTTGTTCTGGGTTCTCTAAGAAAGCAGGCTGAACAAGCTGAGTGAAGCAAGCCAGTAAGCAGCATTTCTCCATGGCCTCTGCAACAGCCCCTGCCTCCAGGATGCTGCCCTATTTGAGTTGCTGGCCTGACTTCCTTCAGTGATGAACAGCAATGTGAAAGTGCAAGCCAAATAAACCCTTTCCTCCCCAACTTGCTTTTTGATCATGGTGTTTCGTCACAGCAGTAGAAGCCCTAAGACAGGTCAGGACTGAGGAGAGCAGAGAGCTCTGGGAGAATCAGAGTGAGGATAGACC
This sequence comes from Rattus norvegicus, assembly GCF_021556685.1. Lineage (NCBI taxonomy): Eukaryota > Metazoa > Chordata > Mammalia > Rodentia > Muridae > Rattus > Rattus norvegicus. Next base: position 93,719,073 of record NC_141535.1, read on the forward strand.
AGCCTAGACTGCACCAGAGAAAATAATGAAATAAAATCCTCTGAGGTCATCAAGATGGCTTTCTAGGGACACAGACCTTAAGGGGAAGAATGGTTACTGTTGACCCTGTGAAGAGGAGAAAAGCATCTCTAGAGTTTTAGAGGAATGTGTTGCTGTGGGCTGAAGGGCAGAAAGCAGGCCCAAATGGCTACATTTGAGGGGAGCACTATCTGAGATAAAGAAAGTGGGACCCATAACACGGCTCTCTGGAGCAAATGTGCTTATTTATTCCCTTTTATCCCTTTAAAGAAAAATCAGGATCTTACACTATAGGGAACTGCAGTCAACATAGAGACTCTGTCTCACCTGTTTATTTCCAACAAATAATGGTTGAGAAACCTGTGTACTCAGGAGGCAGTGCATCTCTCTCTCTCTCTCTCTCTCTCTCTCTCTCTCTCTCTCTCTCTCACACACACACACACACACACACACACACACACACACACACAGAGAGAGAGAGAGAGAGAGAGAGAGAGAGAGAGAGAGAGAGAGAGACTGTAACTTTAATTTTTTTCAAAGTCTATTTCAATGATGGTTCTTAAATGAAAGCTCCCTTACAGCCCACCACCCACCAGAGGTAATGGAAAAGAAAGGATATGGGGGAGTGGGCCTGTTTAGAAAGGGTCTTTGGAGCAGCTCCCATCTGTGATGTCTGGAAATCGGCAGTTCAGTTCACAGGTCAGCAGTGGCAGCTCTCTATCCACTTACAAACACCTCACAGATGCACCAGCAGCCCCGTTCAGTACGCGCGTTCAGCTATGTCAGCAAGGCTTTAGCAAGCCAAGCTCTGCCTCAGTCACTGTCTGTGGAGTCCTGTTTATACCCCCTCCAAACATCACGTGTCCGCCACAGGCCTGACTCAGCTGACATCACTCTGGCCATCAGCCCAAGTCCTCGGAAGCATCAAGAAACTGCAGCACAGGGGCTGGAGAGATGGCTCAGTGGTTAAGAGCACCGACTGCTCTTCCTGAGGTCCTGAGTTCAAATCCCAGCAACCACATGGTGGCTCACAACCATCTGTAATGAGATCTGATGCCCTCTTCTGGTGTGTCTGAAGGCAGCTACAGTGTACTCATACAATAAAATAAAAATATTTAAAAAAAAAAAGAAAGAAAGAAAGAAACTGCAGCACAGCACGAGAAGTTTGTGGTGCATTTCTCTCTATGGAGTCCCGACAAATGGAGCTCAACAACGAATGTAAGGAAGACCAATACATGAGAGTTGTTAGAAAAAAATCCTTCACCGTGTGTCCTTTCACATGCTTGCTTAGCAGAACGTCCCCTCTTCTATGTCTGCTTCAATGAAACGTTCCTTCACAAGGCTGCCTTAGTCTTACACCTGTGTCCACTTAAAGAAAACACTTCTTCATGTGTTTGCCCCAGCAAAACACCTTCCAACACAACTGCCTTTCCAAAGAACTCCCTTAAGTTTCCACTTCAAAGGACCAAAGGCTATGGACCAGCTGTTCTCAGCCTTCCTAATGCTGCAACCCTTTAACACAGTTCCTCATGCTATAGTGGCCCCAACCATAACATTACATTTGTTGCCACTTCACAACTGTAATTCTGCTCCTACTATTATAAATCATAATGTCAATATCTGATGCAGGATATATCATATTCGACTCCTGTGAAAGGGTCATTCAACCCCAAGGGGGTCATGGGTCATGACCCACAGGTTGAGAACTGTAGAGGCTGTTAGAAAGGTGATGAGCTAATGAGTTGGGGATTTAACTCAGTGGTAGAGCACTTGCCTAGAAACGCAAGGCCCTGGGTTCGGTCCTCAGTTCTGAAAAAAAGAAAGAAAAAAAAAAGGTGATGAGCATTTAGTTTGATAAAGATAATAGAGGAGAGAACTGACAAATCTGGATGTGGAGAATTAAGAAGAAAACAGCATTGCACATAATTCTCAGGTTTCTGAGACTACTCTCTGAAACATGTAGCTCCTGAAGAGGAAATGTTAGGGATGTGTAAAATTCGAGATTCACATTTGGCAATCTGACTTTGAAGTCATTGCAAGACGTTTAAAAAGGTATGTAGGCTACCACTCATAGGAAATACATACATGAAATATATACATTCATAGGAAAACATACATACCGTACATAATATACTATATGTGTTAGGTGCAGTATATATGCATGTATAGGTTGTCTACATACAAGTGGTGAGAATACTGATCCTGCTTCATAGAGATGTCACATAAACGGAGGGGGAGATTAGGGGCACGTAAGTAACTGTATTAGGAAGAGACGTCATGGAAGGTACTGGGCTGGCAGGAGAAGGGTATAAGGAAATGCCTGAGCAGCTGGTAAGATGACAGGTGAGCGGAAGGCTTAACCAAGTGTCATAAACATAGTCTGGTTATGCCACTTTTAAAACTTTTTTCTTTTTGTTTTTTCTGATAGGGTTTTTCTGTATAGTCTTGACTATCCTAGATCTGGCTCTGTAGACCAGGCTGGCCTTGAACTCAGAGATCTGCCTGCCTCTGCCTCCTGGGTGCTGGGACTAAAAGAATATGCCACCACTGCCTGGCTTTTTCCTGTTTGTTTATTTATTTGTTTTTTTTGTAAACACTTTAATCTTTAAATGTATTCATTCACAATTTCATTCACTTTCAGTGCACTTTGACTGTATTCCCTGCCCCCATTTTCTTCTCTTACTCTCTTTCTCATTAACGCCTTCTTCTTTCTGAGGGCCTCCATCTTACCTTCACATCTTTTGTGCATGGGGGTGTTCCACTGCATCTAATTTACTGCTGCTTGCATAGGCACGTGTCAGTGAGTAGTCACATGAGCGAGAGAAAGAGGGATACTCCATCTGCCCCATTGACTGCTGACAGCAGCTCAGTGAAGGACGAGGCCCAGGAACTCCTCCCTGGTCCATAGCAGAATGCTGGTTGGTCTTGTGTGGGTAACTACTGATGCTTGGAGTTCACGAGGACAGGACCCTGTCATCGCCAGAGGACATTCTTCCCACCCCGCTTCCTTCTGTGATATTCCCTGGGCTTTGTGTGGAGGTGAGGGTAGCGATGATGTCTGTTATGGGGATAAACAGTCAAAAGTCCCTTATTCACAGTACTTTGAATAGTTTTGAGTCTCTGCAATTAACCTTTGCTCACTACAAGCAGAAGTTTCTTTTGCAAGGCTGAGAGCAGCACTAGTCTATGAATAAACACAAATGTTAGGTAGCAAAACAGTAGTATAGTAGTGGGTTCCTTCCTGGGGCCTATGACCTCCCGAGCCATGGACTTTCGACCGCTTTTACAGTTCCAAGTATGGATTCCGCCTGTGAGAGGGTCTACAGTCCAATCATAAACCGTTGGTTACTCCCACACAGCCATGCCACTAATGCATCTTGCCTTGCAGATTGGCACTGGAGTCACAGGATTCATAGGTGGGTAAGACTATAAACAACTTTCTTCCCCAGCATCAGGCATAGCTCATGGTACAGTGAAAGCTGGCCAACACGAAGGAAGTTTCTATTGAGTTCCAACCTGATTCTTGCAACCAGTATGTAGTGTCTTCAGTAAAAAGGGTTTTATCATATATTTCTAATAAGGAACCAAGAACAAAGCCAATAGCATGCAATATTTGGGTGCCTCTGGGCCTCCCTGACCAACAACTCATAAAGAGGTATCCCATACCAGGCACTGGGATTTTTGCTTTATAATTTATGGCTTCTGGGAGCAGTGTTATTCACCCATGCAAGGAATCTGCCTTCAAACTCTCTTTTGAAAAGTTATATTTTTAAAAGCTTACAAAACCATAGGTTTCCATATGGCTTTTCCATACACTCCTTATCTTGTTAGCTCTACCTCCTACCCTCTTACTTCCCATAGCCCCTATTTTCGCTTACACATTTCTACCCATGGTGATATAAATTTTTTTGAGGCAGGATCTCTGTACATAGGCCTAGCTATCCTGCAAGTCCTTATGTAGCTGGGGATGGCCCTCAAATTCACAGGAACACTCATGTTTCCGCTGGGATTAAACATGTGCACCTCCATACCCAGCCTGGTAATCCAATTTTTGACAGTTGGTCCTTAAATTCTGTTAATAAGAAAACTAATAAAGAAACAGAAACCATATGTCCAAAAAGTAAAACTGTTTTATAAATGGGTAGTTAGTGAATGTGAAGTAGGGAAACAGTTACCAAAACAAAGTGCGGCATTCCTCAAGACATTGTTTAATAAGTTCACAAGCATGTACTGAAGACCATTGTTCTAACTTGGTAAGGTCAGAGGAAGCATAGAATTAACCACAGATGAAATGGTATGTTCTAGAAAGACAACAGCAGTTTGAAAGGCACAAGAGATCCATGTGTCAATGTGGCACATACTTTTTTTTTTTTTTGGTTCTTTTTTTTCGGAGCTGGGGACCGAACCCAGGGCCTTGCGCTTGCTAGGCAAGTGCCCTTCCACTGAGCTAAATCCCCAACCCAGGCACATACTTTTAATCTCATCCATCACTCGGGAGCCAGAGACAGGTGGGTATCTCTGGGTTCAAAGCCAGCCTGGTAAGGGTGAGTTCTAGGACAGCCAAGGATACACAGGGAAACCCTGTCTCAAAAAAAAAAAAAAAAAAAAAAAAAAAAAAAAAAAAGGAAGGAGAGGGAGAGAGAGAGAGAGAGAGAGAGAGAGAGAGAGAGAGCACCATAAGGTCCTGAGGGTGACCAAGTAGGTGAAAGTGTCTTGGATCGAGCCATATTTGCATTGACACAAGCTGGCACTGGGTAATTCATAAGTTGATTATTGAAGAGAAGTAAGTATTGGGACATGTGCAGAGATTTTTTTAAAGCAAGGAATCAACATAACAGCTGGGAAACTCCAGGCCATCATATAAAATAGGGGGTGTGTGTGTGTGACATTGAAGACCGGAGAGTGTCACCTATGATGTCACCATAGCAGAACAAATAAGAAACACAGTTCAACAGGCTTTTTTGCTTTTGTTGTCGTTGTTGTTGTTGTTGTTGCTCTTCTTCTTCTTCTTCTTCTTCTTCTTCTTCTTCTTCTTCTTCTTCTTCTTCTTCTTCTTCTTCTTCTTCTTCTTCTTCTTCTTTCTTCTTCAGACAGGGTCTCTGTCTTAAGATCTGGACTGGGGATTTTTCGACACCCATTCTGGAAATTACTAACTTATAGCAAGTCGTTAAAACCAGAGGAGATGAATAAATGAAGGGAAACACAAAGTCGAAAGAGACAGAGACCTTGGTTCCTGGGCGGAACTAGAGCTTAAACACTGGACCTTGTGCATGTCAGGCAAGCAATCAGAAGGAGAGAGGGGGAGGGGAAGGGGAGGGGAGGGGGAGGAGGAAAGGAGAGGGAGAAAGTTGCATAAGGAAAAGGTGAGACAGGAATCCCGGGGTAATTCTGCTTCTGGTAATCATGTCAACTGTCCCTTTCTGTATCTGAGTCCTGCCTTCCATCCTTCCCAGCCTGCTTCTGCCGTTCTGCCTGGAAGAAAAAGCACCTGCTCTTTTCCCTGCCTTTACCATCCCTTCCTGTTCCGGTACTGCCATTGAGAACCTAGTAGACTTCTAACTTGGGCTACATCATCTCTAGCTCCTGTTCCCCTTCCTTCCACTCTTTCCCTCTGGGAGCTGTGGAGTCTGTGGCTAGCCCGTATTTGCATGGCTCACTTTGAGCCATCAGAATAGGCTAACTCAATCTCTCTCTCTCTCTCTCTCTCTCTCTCTCTCTCTCTCTCTCTCCCCCCCACCCCGACTCTCACCCCACTCCTCCCTCCACCCTTCTGTCGTTTCATTGTTGTTTTAAAGACAGAATCTTGTTCTATAGCCCCGGCTAGCCTAGAATTCATTATATGGACCAGGGTAACGTCGAACGGGCATAACCCACCTTCCTTACCTTTGCCTCTCTGCCTTCCAAATGTGAGGATTATGTGTATTTACCACTATGATTGACTTGGATTATTTTCTTTTAAAGACAGGGTGTCACCTGAGTACTTAGGCTACCAATCTGCCAGACAACATATACTCATTGGTACAACAATGGCGGGGACTGTTCTAGCTTCGAACTCATAGAGATCTGCCTGCCTCTACCTTCCAAGTGCTGGGATTTTTCATATAATTAATCTTTATATATTTCTGTACTATACTTGGATTCTACGTTAATAGTCAGATTTTTGGAAAAGCCTTGATCTTAGTTATATCTAACAGACTAAAGTAAGATTTCTTATTTCTTATTGGTCCCAAATCCCTGTGGTGAACTTCAAAAATAATGATGATTCCATGTTGCTACCAAAGGTTTACTTGTTGTGATTTTCTGTGTGTGAGCTTTGCATGTGCATATGTGCAACATTTCTATGCCTTGGATCCATGGAGGCCAGAAGAGGGATCAGAGCCTCTAGACTAGGTGTTCGTGAGCCAGCATGTAAGCGCTAGGGACAGAACTGAACAAGGCTTTGTACTGCAGGGCAGTATCTCCAGCCTCTCACGTGATGTTTCTCATTTATGTATGTATGTGTGTATGTGTGTATGTATGTATGTATGTAATGCATTGGTATGAAGGTGCTGGGAATTGAACCCAGGTCCTCTTGCTTGTAACCACTGAGCCATCTCCTCAGCTGCTAGCAGTACTTCTCAATACCATTATATGAAGTAAGTGTCCCTGCTTCTGATGTCTGCCTCGGCAACATGGGAGGTAGAGACAGGAGAACACCCAGAAGCCCTTGGCCTCACTAATGCCATGGAGAATGATGAAGAGATTGTCCTCTGATGTTCACAAAAGCACCACATTCACATATGTGCACATACGCGTGCGCGCGCGCGCGCGCACGCACGCACGCACACACACACACACACACACACACACACACACACAAATAAAAATAAAGCAGCAGCAAGGGCTGCTGAGATAGCTCACTGAAAGAAGCTTGCCACCCAGGCCTAGTGATTTCACTTGATCTCCCAGATCACACAGTAAAAGGTGAGAACTGACTCTGACATATGTGTACTGTGTGTGACAAACATGAAAAAAAAAATAGCCAATAGGGAAACAAGGACAGTAAATGATGCTGCAATTCTAACAGACAAATGCACGTAGTCCAGGGAAACGTGAGGGAATGGTGGGTGCTGGAGTAGAGAAAGGGGAATAAAAGATGACTTAGCAGTGAAGAGCATGTGCTGCCTTTTCAGAGGACACAGGTTCGATTCCCAGCACCCACCAGGCAATTCACAACTGACTCCCAAGTCCAGTTCCAGGGGATCCTGGGACTGCAGAAGTCTACAATCATGTCTGGCTTTCTGAGCCCTGGGGATTCGAACTTGCATCTTCATAGTTGTGTGATGGGAGCTGTCTCCTCAGCCCTAACTCAGCTCATATCAGCTATACATGAGTTCATGACATTTTCATACATGTCTGTAATGGGTTTGGATCATCAACTCCCATCACCCTTTGTGTTCCCGACACAGCTGGTCTCTCAGCTCTTTACCAAGGAGCAGGAGGCTGATTGAGTTAACTGTCACCCAGATGCTGCTAGGCAGTGTGACAGTACGATTTCAGGCTTATCAAAAAATGCTATGGTAGGGTTGGGGATTTAGCTCAGCGGTAGAGCACTTGCCTAGCAAGCGCAAGGCCCTGGGTTCGGTCCCCAGCTCCGAAAAAAAGAAAAAAAAATGCTATGGTAGGTTGAAACTGTTTGACTTGTGAATTGTCAGGCAAAAGGAAGCACAAGTAGCCCATGCTTACCACTGAAAAAAGACAGCAACCAAGCGTGCTGACTCACACCTATAATCCCAGCATTTGAGACATGGAGGCAGGAGGATCAGGAGTTCAAGGTCAGCCTTGGCTATATATTACATATCAAGTCTGAGGCAAGCCTGGGCTACCTGAGACCTTCCAAAAACCAATTCAATGTAAAAAAAAAAATCAAAGCAGGAATAAAAGAAAAAGAAATGTAAAAATCAGGCATTGCATCTTAATTCTGTGAGGCTTTGGTCCCACTCTAGTAAAGTATCAATCCCTGTGAGAGGGGAGAGAGCATTTTGCTCAGTTTATAAGACACAGGAAAGACAACAGAAAATCTTGGAGGTCACGGCCCTGTCGGCATGTTCACTCACTCATTTGGCCCAATTACCCATGCTCTATTTTTAGCTCCTGGAAATTGGGTGGTTGTTAATCTGCATGGTTGCATGCCATCCCAAAATGTCACCGCAAGAGCTTTCTTATCTGTCATCCTCTCCTTACTGTGCCTCAGAAAACACTTGATTTGCCTTAGCAGTCAACAACAACAGCAGAAATAACAGTGCTTGGAAACTAATTAAAGAGTCTGGCTGCCTTTGAAAAAGTTCCAGGAGAGGGCTAGGAGCACAGCTCAGTGGTCCCTCGGCTGCGTGAAGCCCTGATTCTCAGCACCACGTAAACTGGGCTCCGTAAAGTTTACCTGTCAGCCTGGCACTCCGGAGGTGGAGGCAGGAGGATTGAGAGTTCAAGGTCATCTGAGACTACACAGCTAGTTCAAGGTCAGCCTGAGCAACCCAGACTGCCTCTCTAGGAAAAACAACATGGAAACAAGTTTCACAAGAGAGCCTCTGCCCTGTGCTACAGACAACCCAGCAGCACACTGTCAGATGTTGTATTAGTAAACAAAGCAGGATTATTATGTGGGAGGTGGTTTTGAACCCTGGAATGTAAGCAACAGTCCAGCGAGCTGTCAGTGACTCAGTTTTAGATACTTTCGCTTAGCTGTTTTATTTGACCTTCCCTTTCCTTGACCCAGAGGTGGATTCTAGGCAGTCTCCACACCTAACTATATGGGGTTTGTTTGCTTTGTTTTGTGAGATAGGATTTCACCAGGGCAGGCCAACCTGGAACTCCCAATTCTCCAGCTTCCAGGAATGTGGCCACGCCTGGCTAAACCATGAGTGTTAGCTTAGTTTAGCTATGGCTTCTTTTGGGTGCTTTTGGTTTTGAGCCAGGGTCTCATGCAGGCCAGACTAGCCTGGAACTCACTATGTGACCAAGCATGACCCTGAGGCTCTGATCTTCCCGTCTCTACCTCTTAGCTACTGGTTACAGGTGCCACACCGCCATTACTAAATCTCCCAGTTGTGCCATGTCCCCTGTCTGATAACAGGTTTTAAAAACTCACTCTCAGTTTGATTAAGGAAAAAGAAATCATTAAGGATTTTAGACACTCTTATACTTCTTTTAATTAATGTATAGGATCAGAGTGGTAGCCCTTATGAACGTCTGTTATTCAGTCCTGAAAAGTATGTATTGAATGGATAACCAATCAGTGACCTGTGAAGAATAATGCATTGTAAAGTTCTGTGTAATATTTAAAAAATGTTAGCCGGGCAGTGGTGGCACATGCCTTTAATCCCAGCTCCCAGGGGGCAGATGCAGGTGGAGTTTTGTGAGTTTGAGGCCCAGCCTGGTTTACATATCAAGTTCCAGGACAGCCAAAACTATGTGGAGAGATTATGTCTCAAACAAACAAAAACAAACAATGTTATGGCTCCAGGCTGGCCTTCTGCCTCAGTTTCCCCAGTACTGAGATTACAGGTGTGAGGCTCCACTTCCAAAATCTTTCCATTTAAAGACTCTTCTACAGTGGAGGTAACATTCTTTTTTTTTTTTTTTTTTTTTTTTCTTTTTTTCGGAGCTGGGGACAAAACCCAGGGCCTTGCGCTTGCTAGGCAAGTGCTCTACCACTGAGCTAAATCCCCAACCCCCTGGAGGTAACATTCTTTTTTTTTTTTTCCCCCCCGGAGCTGGGGACCGAACCCAGGGCCTTGTGCTTCCTAGGTAAGCACTCTAACCACTGAGCTAAATCCCCAGCCCCAAGGAGGTAACATTCTTAAGATTAACAGTCATAGCTGGGGGCAGGACATGGCCTGTAATTTTAGCAGAAGCAGGGAAACAGAAGCAGGGGGATCTCTGGGAGTTCAAAGTCAGCTAGGCCTACATAGTAAGACCGTGGCTTAAAAAAGCCAAAGTGAATAAATAGGCCAGTGAGATGGCTCAGCAGACAAAGGTGCTTGCTGCCAAGCCTGAGGATCTGAGTCCAACCTTTGGGACCTGCCATTCTGTAAAAGAGAACTGACTCCTACAATGTTCTCTGAGCTCTCCGTGCCCAGGTCCTGCCCCCTAGACACACACAGTCAATATAATACACAAAATTTAAATGTGGAACATGTAAATAAACAATAAATACACGACACTCAAGTCATTTATAGCGATTATAATAATTACTGCACGGGCGGAACACACCTGTAATCACCGTGCTTACGAGACCAAGGCCAGCCTGAGCTAAGAGCTAAGCCAGCCTTGGCTATACAGTGTGACAATATTAAATGAAGGAGTTTTGGGCCTGCGCATCTGAAATGACTTTATCAGAGTGCTCTAGACCTGCAGTCTCCAAGGTATCATGACTGATCAGAAACCACGAAGAACTGGGCCATTTCTGTTTGTTTTGCCTTTCCAGTGTAACAATTACTAATATTTAATAAGAGATACTGACAATACTTTATGATTGGTAATAAATGCAATTTAGCGAGCTGGGTCACCCTATGTGTTCAGCGTTTGCGGCATTCATGGACAAATGCCGTTAGCCTCGCTCCTCAGGTCTTTACCCTGCCCGTTTTCCCTAGTACTGCTTTAGATGTAAATCACGCTATTATTCTTATGTATGTATGCATTTATTTATTTATTTATTTATTTATTTATTTATCCCTCCACAGTTCCCCCCAACACTGCCTTTCAGGCACATCTGGCTGTGGACCATCTTTTCCAATGACCTGTGGTTCTTACTACTTTTCTCAGGGTGGACTTGGGAGATCTAGTCACATTCCTACCACTTAATAATCATCATTGGCTTCAAAGAAGTCAGCAAGTTAGGCCAGGCGTGGAATGTGCCCTTAATTCCAACTCTCAGGAGGCAGAGGCAGGCAGATCTCTGTGAGTTCGAGGCCAGCCTGGTTAATAAGAGTTCCAAGTGGGTTAGGGCTGTTTAGGGAGACCCTGACTCAAAACCCAAACAGACAGAAAGGAAGTTAATGAGTTACTGCTTTTTTGTTTTGTTTCATCCAGCGTGAGAAAGGGTCTCACAATGCAAACCAAGACTGCAGGTAAGGCACCACGCCCAGCTTTTTGTTCTGGATTAACCCTAAAATTCTTTGTTGAGGTTCTGAATTTCAAACAGATCCAATCACCCCCACCCCTCCCCGCCCCCAAATAACGACAAGTTCTATCCTATCTGCTAACTGGCAGGCCTGTCTACCTTTCTTTGAAGTAACTAGACTTGTATTTTTCACTGCTAGGATCTCCTCCAGCACAGGTCTGATAGACTTACCACAATCTAAAAACCCTCCCCCACCTGACAAGAACCCCCCCACTTTGCTGCCACAGGATCCGGTGACTCGAGTTTTAGAAACGCAGTGATCTAAAACCTGCCTCTCACCGCAAAGTCACAAATATGTTTTTTGGTTTTGGACAGACCAGGTTTTGATAGACATTTGCTTGATAATACTTTAAAATTTTTCCAGGGAAATAACACACAGTTTGGCTCTGTTCCTCCCCAGCGGGGGGTTTCTGTTTTGGTTTTCTTTGAGGACCTCTTGTAGATGGCAGATGACAGTCTGCAGGAAGAAGACTCATGGTTTGGATTCTCTGGTGTGCAGAGGTCTCTCCTCATCACTTCCTTCCCAAACCAGAGCCTAGCCTTGAGCACCAAGTTTCTGCCCTTAGCAGGAAGGCCTTAGAGGAGAGTCACTAAGCGAGTTTGGCCTGTCCGTGCCTGACACCAGGAAACAGGGAGGTCTCTGAACCAGGCTCACAGAGGCCACAAAGGGTTTGCCTCCATAGACACTTGGATTGGGCTTGTAGGATTGGCCATTACGTCTCTTCTGAGCCCAACCAAGGCAGTAAACTATGGCTTCTTGAATCACACCTTCCTTTAGCCTTCCTGTCTGGTGCTAAGGATGGAGCTAACCCCTGTGCTGTTAGCAGGAGCTGGATCTCCAGTCTAACGCTTTATTCCCTGTGGCATCAATGCTGAGGTCTGCAGGTGTGCACCCTGAGTCTTACTGGGTTCTTTCTACTTAATCGTTTTCTCCTTTGTTTCTTCCTATTTTATTTTTTATTCATCTTTTGTCTATGAGTATTGACAACTCATGTAGTCTAGATTGTCCTTAATTTGGCAAAGTATCTGAGGGTGACCTTGAATTCCTGATCCTCTGCCTTCCCAGTCGCTGAGATTGAGCCCTGGGCCACAACCGATTTAATTTCCATTTATTCTCAACTCTTTTCCTTATTCCCCTTCTGGCCAGATCTCAAGTTGATATCAACTGTTGTCATAGCAAACACCCCACCCCCACCCCCAGTTCCCCAGCCCAGCCCAAGAGAAGACACACCTAAAATTCCTACACAGTTGGATTTCTTGGGACGATGGCCCCGAGCTCATCCTGCATCCTGGTGTCCTCTGAGCCTTAGTTTCAGAGCTTCCCATTGAATTTGGAGTTCTGGTGGCTTCCGAATCTCAGCCTTAGGTGAGACACAGAGGACTGGAGGCTGAGGCGGTTTCGGGTCTAGACCTTATCAGTCCGAGCCCGACCACCGTGCTATAGAGACCCTAAGCAAAACACGTACTTCCCTTTTCTGAGGCGTAGTTTCCTCTTCTGTTAGAAAGCAGAGGTTCCTTACAATTTCAAAGGCAACTTTTACACAGTTTATAGGCATGTTAACACTAGTTGGCTGTCCTCATTTGACCAAGTAAAGGTCAGAGTCAGCCCTGGTGGCCAGGAGCACAATGAAAGATCAAGGCCATCCTCATCACATGGTGAGTTCAAGACCACCCTGGGCTTCATGACACCACTGGCTCAAAAATAAATAAATAAAATAAAGACAGACTAAATAAAAGTAAGATGTGGGGGAGGGACTCAAGACAGGGTTTCGCTGTGCAGCCCTGGCTGTCCTGGAACTCATTCTATAGACCAGGCTGGTCTCAGACTCAGAGATCCCCCTGCCTCTGCCTCCCCAGTGCTGGGATTAAAGGAGTGTGGCACCTCTACCCAGCTAAAGGTATTTTTTTTTTTTTAAAGATAGAGCTCTGCAAACATTTGGAATGCTTTAGGCTTTCGCATACTCATACCACTGTTTCAATTGGAAGGTGATAATTTAGGGCTGAGATGACTCACTGGGCAAAGGCACTTACTGCTAAGCCCGCTGACCTCAGTTCAGACCCCAGGACCAAGAGCTGGTTTCCCCAAGTCATTCCCTGATCTCCTCTAGTGCTCTGCTCAGTGGCATGCACACCCACGTCCGCACACCCACATGCACATGCACGCACACACAAAGAAAAAAGGAGACAACTACGCAGAAAGCCTCTTGGCACGTGATTAAGGAAGACAGGCTTACAGACGTTAGGGTTACTTAGACACCACAGCAGACCCAGCTGGGAGGAGGCAGCAAGGACAGCTGCGCCATTAGGGGAATCTTGGGAAAGTCCTCAGCTAAGACCGACTTACATCTTCTAGACCTTTCCTTGTTATATAAAGGTGGAGGTAAAACCCTGTATGCCACAGTCTTTGGTTGTTGTATTTGACCATTTGAATTCGTCATTGTTGTTGTTTGTTTTTGAGATTTGGCCTTACTATGTTTGCACTCATAATAAATCTCCTGTCTCAGCCTCCCGAATCCACGCTATCTTGTAATACTTCTGGGACCCAGGATTCAAACACATACCCAGCCAAGATGGACTTGATTTTGTGCACTAGTCTGAAATCACATAACAGTGTTTCTGAAAGAAAGAAAGAAAAATGTATCTTCTTTTTCCAAAGAGCCAACCCTTAAATGCAGTTTTGGAATGCAATCTGTTTGAAAATGCAATAACAGGGAAGTCTGTATAAGTTAACTCTCCAGAAATGTTTGGAGGTAAAAGTATATCGACGACTATCAAAAACTTATTTCTAATGGAGGCTGAAGTTTTCAGTGCTATCATTATCTTGGGTAGATTTCGGAAGGTTCTGGGCTCTAAATATATAGACGAGGCTTATGGATTTAAAAGTACTTAAGCAGATGCCGAGACTTTAAACCCGAATTACAGATCAGTTTGATCACGTTTAAAGATCACAGAAGCCTTCTCTTGTTGCCATGGAACCCGCTAGAGTAGTGTCCACGTGTCCGTTCGTCCACGTGTCCATTGGCCCACAGTTGGAGGAAGATAGTAAAAGGAAAAGTCCAGAAATAAAATAGTCTAAACATTTTGTTTCTTTTGAGAGCAGGATCTCACCATGGTACCCAGGCTGGCCTGAAACTCACAGTGGTGCCCCTGCCTCAGTCTCTCAAGTTCTGAGATTACAAAGTATGTGCTGTTCTGAGAAGTGTGATAAAATCTTTGCTGGCTTGGTCCCTCCCGAGTTTGTCCTCCTTTTATCTGTCGGGTCCACGGTGTATATGGGACTCACCAGTCGGGTTATCAGACCATCTATCACTATGCCACAGTGCTGGTGTAGAGGTAACCCTTGCAGGATACTGGGCATGGTGCAAGCATACAATCCCAGCACTCAGGAGACAGACGGAGGCTGCCTGGGCTACAACGTGAGACCAAACCAAACAGTGATGGCGAGGATGCCCTAGGACATGCTGGCTCTGGTGCCCTGTGGCCCTGACACAATACATGCAGAAACAAGTTAAGGATATATAAGAGGACTATTATGATATATGAGGTATTGTATTAGATTCTTTGTGTCAGTATGAGAACATATACTCTTCCTGGGCTTGGGAGTGGTACAGTAGACCGTCATCCTGACAGAAAGCATGAGGTGGAACAAAATGGCTCACTTCATGGTATACCAAAGGCAGAAGGAAGAAGAGGCATGAGTGAAGGTGAACCCAGTATCACAAGCTGGCCCAAGCGTCCAGCCCATGATCCCACTCTTGAGGGTCTAACTTCACATCCTACTGCAGCAGACAAAATGCTTGGTTTCAGGCATCTCCAGGACCCTGCAACATACTCCCTCGAGCAGCGGCTCTCAATCTTCCTCTAAATACAGTTCCTCATGGTGTGGTGACCCCCCCCACCACCATAAAATCCTTTCCATGGCTACTCCATAACTGTAACTTTGTTACAGCTATGAATCGTAATGTAAATATTTGTGCTTTCTGATGGTCTTAAACGATCCCTGTGTAAGGATCAGTAGACCCTCAAAGGGGTCTCCGTCCCACAGGTAGAGGAGAACTTCCTTAGAGTGATTAAAGATTGCTACATTAACATAATCGGATCCATCTAACTTGGAATGGAGCCCAATTATGTCAAAGGAATAATCACATCTGCCTCAAATCACAGTCAGGTGAATAAAACATCTCTTCAGAGAATAAATAACACAGCCCTGTCTATCATCTATTGCCCTTCCTCATAATATTCAGAATCACTGATGTTCAAAATCTGAACATTTAATTGACAAGTTGGAATATAATAATTTCCAAAATTCAACAATGTTTATAAGCCAGAATAGGTGTAATTTTAAAATTCCACTATACTAGTTGTGAATGGTTTGATGAGAGTGGCACTCATTGACTCATGTTTGAATACTTGGTCCCAGTTAATGGAACTATTTGGGAAGGATTAGGGGGTGTGGCCTTGTTGGAGGTGGTGTGCTATTGGGCGTGGGCTTTGAGAATCCCACCACCTGCTCCCATTTCAGATCTCTTCTGTAGCTAGCCACCTACTACCTACTACCTCCACTCAGTCATCATGAACTCTAACCCTCAGAAACTGTAAGCCTCAAATAAACTCTTCCCTAATTTTCTCTGTTCATGGTGTTTTATCATAGTAACAGAAATGAGACAAATACAGCAATTTTGTTCATATAGATAACGATAACAGAATATTCATTACTACATGTTCCCAACCCAATTCATCCCTCCAACACATTAATTTATAACTTCTATCCCAGTGATCTGCATTCAAGAAAAGTGCTAAGGAATCAGAGGGTGCAGCACAATGATCAACGCTTACCTAGCATGTGTGAGGCCCTCATCCAACCCCCCATCACAAAACCAACAGAGAAACATATTGGAAGCTAGAGAGATGATGGCTCAGGGGTTAGGAGTGCCTATCACTCTTGCGGAAGACCCCAATTTGGTTCCTAGCACCCACATGACAGCTCACAGCTCTAACTCCAGTTCCAGGGTTTTAACACTCTCTTCTGGCCTCCCTCCAGAAGGACCAGAAATGCATGTGGTACATCTACTTATGCATGACATTGATACACATAAAGTAAAATCTTAAAAAACAAACCCAGAACATAACTTGTAGATAACTTGGAGAGCTATGGACAGACATAGACCAGAACCATCTGGGGTACATGTGACTTGAGTTTACCAAACTCACAGGTCCCAGGTTTCCTTCTCAAGGCAGTTGGACCACTGAGATTAGTACAGGTCCCCTGGTGCCTTTCCAGAGAACAGTCACATTGTCCTCCATTTTGTTAAGCCAGACATCTGGAGCACAGGGTTCACCATATTCTCTTTAGCCACATCATCCAAATACGTAACAAGTTTTGTTAATTTTGCTTTCCATCCACTTCCATTCATCCTACTAGTGCTACAAGCAGACCACCCTTCTATCACCTGCCTTATTGAAATTTCCAGAACCCCTGCCCCTCGCTCCTGTCTCTATCTCCAAGTGCTAGTGTTACACGTGTGCCTCACCACATCTGGCTCTGGATGCTTGCCTCTAGCCTCCTCTGCCCCTCCCTCCCTCCCTCCCTCCCTCCCTCCCTCTCCCAACCATCCCCTCCTCTCTCTTCCCACCCAGGTGCTGCTTTCGCATATTGAATTACATTGAATATCTGGAATGCACTGCCTATTTCTGTTTGCATAAATGCCTCCTCGCCCTTGATCCCCATCCCAGCATGCCCTGCCTGCCCATACCCTGACTCTTACACCTGAAATCTGTCATTATATTTAGACCTCAGCTTAGAAAGGGCCTCTTTCTGAAATCTTTTGTCCCTGCAGTCCCAAATGTTCTTCTGTGCTACTCTTGGTGGTAATTTCTGTCAACCCCATGAGAGTACATAACCAAACTGTGGGTTTGCCCTTCTGTCTGAAATCCCACTGGCCTGGCAATTCAGAGAGTACTGGCACTTCAAACAAACTTTCCCGCCCTTGATCTTCCAGAAACCTGTTTCATGAAAAAAAAAAAAAATCAAGAAAATGTGCTTGCTTCCGGGGAATGCCTGCGTAAATGTATGCACATTTGTAATCCCCAGCCTCTACTCTGTTTTATACTCTTTTGGACTTCATAGCAAATAGCTAGTCCCACCATCCCGTCTCATTCATTTTTCTCTACTGTGCTGGCGGGCTTCTCCTTCAGTGGAAATGAATTCCATGTACCTCATAAGCATGCCCTGGGGCCAGCAACATATGAAAAGGAAAACTGGCTTATAGCTACATAAAACCACCAACTCAGCAAATTGTCCTTTTCTCCTAAATTTAACCCAATGAAGGAAAGTGCTTACATCACCAAGACTCCCCAGTCCCTGGGGAGATTGCTGACAGCTGATTTCTCAATCCTCCTCCAAGCACAGTAGAGGGCAAATGCCTAGATTTATGGAATCGGTGTAGTCACAGATCCGTGAAGAGGCTTTTAGAACCCATGACGACTACATACGAGGCAGTCACGGTGTGCTTATGCTCACGTGGTTCCTGTTTGTAAATTGGAGGGAGGCTGTCCTTCAAATCTCCTAATAGATACTGTAACATACCCTTGCACCATTTGGGAGACTATCTGAGAGGCATAACGATCTCCTTATGTAAGAATAAATAAACTCAGGTCAAACAGTGTAGTGATCTTCTGGTTCTTGGATGAAGACAGCGCTGTCCATTTCTTGCTCAAAGCACATCTTCCTCACTCTACTTCAGCTCACTCTAATGGACAATGACCAACAATGTGGCCATTGGGAAGCAGCATTCTCAGAGTTAAAGAGAAAGGGCTGCTTTCTGGGTCTTAATGTCAATAGCTCAAAGTGTGGGTTTGGCCACAGTTTCTGTAAATTTTTTGGCCTCTCTCTCTCTCTCTCTCTCTCTCTCTCTTCTCTCTCTCTCTCTCTCTCTCTCTCTCTCTCTCTGTGTGAGAGAGAGAGAGAGAGAGAGAGAGAGAGAGAGAGACCCAGCCAACCTCAAACTCAAGGCAATCATTCCGTTTCAACCTCAGAGTGCCAGGGTCACAGCGTGCACAGCTCCATAGATTATTTTCACTAGCTGAGGAGCACCATTCAAGGGTTGGTGTCCCGGACATAGAATGTATGGTCTTTGGAAACTCCCTGTAGAGTGTACTTCTTTTGTGGAGACATAGTCTCGAGATTGATGCTTCCCTGTTTCACTTATATTAAAAAGCTCTTGGAGATGGAAGGAGCAAACAAAAACCTATTTCCTTTTTAAGATTTTAAAAAACAAAAACAACAACAACAAAACCTCTGAAACATAGCCCGGTGTAGTGGTGTGCACCTTTAATCCTAGCACTGAGGAAGCAGAGGAAAGATGTCTGTCTGAGTTCAGAGCTAGCCAGGGACAATAGTGAGACACCCCCCCCCCCCACACACACACACACATACACCAAGACAAACATGAATCTAATTCCCTTTAAATCTTCCTGTAAAATCCAGGTCAGGTAGAACACACCTACAAGCTAGCTAATTGGTAGGCCGAGACAAAAGGATCACAAACTTAAGGCTAGCTGGCCAGTTTAGGGAGATTCTGTCTCAAATCGTTAAAAACAACTCGGGATATAACACAACTGTAAAGCACTTGTCTAGGTCTGGGCTTAGTCCCCAGTACTATGCACAGACAGACAGATGGACAGACCACAAGTTTGTAATCTTAGCCTTTGGAAGGCTGAGGCAGGATGCCCAGTTTGAGTGATTTATGCCCCTTTAGTCTTGGGCGAGAAGGGGCAGGGGGATGACTGATGCTGGACCTTCGCTTTCTGTGCTTTGATGTCGGGTAGATGCTGTATTTATTTCACTTGCCTTTTAATGCCCTCCTACTTACTGGGCAGGCAAAGATGAGCGTTCTTTAGAAGTCCGTGGTCTAACTTAGGGACACCAGAAACAAATTCCTACAAGGAATGGCCCATGGCCTGGAACTTGTAGGCTGCTTGGGACCAATCTGGAAAAAAGTGGAAAGATGATCTCATGCACAGTTACCCTGAGCTAAGAAACATCGCACTTTGCTCAGGAATTACAAGCAGCCTCTTGTCTTGGAGCATGGCCCTGGAGTGGGAGTAGTGGCTATGTAAGCAGAAGAGTGAGGCAGTTCCCCATGTAGGAAAGAGAAGCTTCTATGGTAGGGCCCTAAAGCTTTGTACTCTGGGACACAGGGTTCCCTCATAGTGTTTTGTAGGAACCGTTAATAGTTAATCTCTCAGAACATGTGAATTGAAAATTTTTATGTAAATTACTTTCCATTTTTACACTACTAGCAGTTGGAAGAGACATATCATAAACTCCAACTTCAAAGAATTTACAATCTGGCAGGATTTTAATTGTGTTTATTCCAAACACTTTCCACATCACAATGGATGTTTAAAGTGAATACATTAGGTAGAGTGAAGTACTCCATCTCTGGGCCTGATGTTTATTAAACAGAAAGACTCAAAAATCATCCAATTATTCTTGGAAAATGTGCATGAATGTGTGGTATTTGGAACTTTATTTTAGAATCCAAATGTCATAGACATCTGGACACAAAAATTATGCAAGAGAGACCTTTAGAAATGTGTTGCTAATTACTGACTCTTCACTGCAACCGCGCAGCCGAGCCTTTGTTGAGGCTCTGTGTGCGCTACCACCATAGCCCGTGCCTTTTCCCATGCGTAGCTTCTACTCAGGAGACATCCTACAAAGCTTCCGTCACCGAGCACTCCATAACGCTAACAAGAAAGCTTGTAAGCTTCTCAAGTAAGTGGGATATATTGGCGGTGAAGAGTGTACAAGAGCAGCGTAGCAAAACTGTCAAAGGATGGAGGGAACGAGAGCCACGTGAGCTGAAGGATGAGGGAAAGGATGGAGGGCAACTCTCAAGTGTCAGACCCTGGGACAAATGGCTAAGGTGTCAATTTAGCATCAAGATGGACCTGGCCTCCAGGTTCTCCCAGAATCCCTCAGTCCCAACCCGTGCGGCCCAGGGGCTAGGCTGCGCCCCCACCCCCACTTCCCACCCCAGAGGCTCTTCCCTCTATAATGCAGACATTCTGGTCACCTGCTGCCTTTTGGTTCTCCTCTCCTTCTCTTCCCTCCTCCTCAGTCTCTCCCCTCTCCCCTCACATGGCTCAGGTCATGTCCACTCTGACATTTCCCAGATGTCCCTGTCTCTGCCTCCCTCTCCCTTTTATCTATAATAAACTTTCTCCTCCACAATACCTAGGAGCAGTAATGCCCTTTCCTTTTTTATTCCTTTTTCTTTTCTTTTTTTTCATTCAGCAGCCGGCTGGAATGGAGAGGTGACCTGAAGCTGAGGGGTTAGAACTGGAAACTGTAACAGAATTTCACTCTCCAAATACACTGTGCAAACCTCCTGGACTCCAGTCACCCTCTAAAATCTGTAATATGAAAATATTATATTTATTGAAGGTCTATTTCTAATTTTAAAGCATAGGCTATACATTGTGAGTTTGTCCAAAAATGACTATTTTATTATGCTCCAGAAAGTTCCAAGTGAAGATGTCCAAGAACAAGGCAATGACCCTGTTCTCCTAGAGCTGAGATTCTAACGGAAGAGAAGACAAACAGAAATATCGATCCATAGTGGGCTGCCAAGTTGACACAGCTACATTCCTTTGAGAGGAAGGAGGCTCAAGTGAGAGAATGCCTACAGAAGACCAGGCTTTTACAGCATGTTCTTCACTGGTGATTGCCCAGGAAGGGCCCAGCCCATGGTGGGTGATGCGATCCCTGAGTCCTAGAATCTGTAAGAAAGCAGACTAAGCAAGCCATAGGGAGCAAGCTAGCAAGCAAGCAGCACCCCTCCGTGGCTTATGCATCAGCTCCAGCCTCCAGTCTCCTGCCCTGTTTAATTTCCTGTCCTGACTTCCTTCAGTGATGCACAATGATGTAAAAATGTGAGCAAAATAAATCTTCTCCTTCCCAGGTTACTTTTGAGCATGGTGCTTCATCACAACAATAGTAACCCTAACTAGGATGCAAAGCTATACATGTTATTAACACACACATGTAATAACATATGTTACAAATAAACTAGGACAAGATCATACCCTAGAGAAGACCTGGGTGGCCTGGGCATACGGAGACTGAAGAAAGGCACATCTCCTGCTTTGGGACACCGTGGAGTCAGTTTGATAGACAATGCAAGGGCCAAATCTGGAGGGACACAGAGAGCCAGACAGCTTGAAGATAAGAGTGGATGAATGACGAGGGCCGTGGTCAGGTGGGCCATGTGGATGCTCCATGGCAACAGAATAAAGCTTGATTTTTCTAAGTTCAGTGTCAGGACTTGAAGGGATTTCAGTTGGAAAAGGATATGATCTAATTCTGCTTTCTGAATCAGTGTCTCGTGCAGTTCAGGGTTATTCAAACTCACCGTGCTAGGCTTCAGTTTAATCTAAAGCATTGCTCAGATGCTTGTTTTGAGACCTGGTTACAGGGACAGTGCCAGAGGCCCTGTGCCAAGCTAAAACATGGTATCTTCAGGTAAAATAGTGTTGAGGAGACCAAAACTAGAGAGCAGTCTATTGTTCTAAGTCCTTACTCGAATGTTCCACTATGACTGTGATCATTTAGACCCTGGCTCAGATGAACTTACAACTCTAACAATGACCTTGAGCTGAATTAAATGAAAGAAGTCAATTGGGCAAATGGCAATGCTAAATGGCTACCCTTTGCTCTGAAAGTGTTTGTGTTGAATTTGGTGCTGTGTACATTTGGGGTTATCAATAAGTTAAGGGGAAAGATACACACACACACACACACACACACAGAGGAAGATATCTGACAAAGTGAATGCACACCTCCCACACATGTGCCCCTATACATATAAGCATACAGATGTACACATACAAAACACATATATATGTGAAAAAGAAGAGCAAAGAGATAGATACAGAGAGAGGAGCAAGGGGAGAGACAGATACGGGGGTGGGGGATCCAGTGTCTTTAGGACATCTTGATGACTAGCAAAGATTTCCAGTAGATATTGCTTTCTGGCTCTGTCTAAGAATATTTAAATTTATTGAACAATCATTTTTTACAACATTAAAATAGATATTTTCAGAAGACAGACTCTATTTGGAATAATTCCTTTAAACCAATTGTATGCAACTGGAATCATTCTTGAAAAACGAAAAAAAAAACCTATTTTAAATTGCTTGTTCATTAAATATTTAAACAAGAGAGAAAAATGCTGACCAATAGCAATTAAAAAATCAGGATATATGCCCAATTTGGAGAAAGCTAAGGAATAAAAGACATGGTCACCTCAGGCTTCTAATGCAATAGTATTAGCATATCATCTCAATGCCTTCAATGTAAATACAGGCACCAAACTTTAAAATGTCATTTCTGTGCTGTTTATTTGAAATCCAAGAATTCTTTCTGTAGAAAGAATGTAATTCAGGCCAGCCACAAATATCCTTTTAACCTTTACACAGTCAAATTATTGTGAGGAACACCAGTACATCGAAAGTTACAAGAAGGCTTGGGGTTCCTTTACATAAGAGAAAAAATATCACCACATGTTCCCAGAGTACAACCCTGAAAAAGCATTTTGCCTATAATACCTTAACCCACTCTAATGCCCCAGAGAATAATTTTAGGTCTCCACCACCCTGATTTCTGTACCTCACTTCCTTGAAAGTCCTGTTTTCAGGCTACTGGACACTAGCTGGTAGGCTGGACTCTGCTTTTGTTTTGTTTTGTTTCGTTTTTTGACAGAGTCTGAATATGTAGATCAGGCTGGCCTCAAACTCATGTCCATCTGTCTGCCTCTGCCTCCCAAGGGCTGAGATTAGCGGTGTGGACCACCACGCCCAGCTTTGAACCCTGTTTTATCCACACCCCAAACTACACTTGCCTACAGATCATTCATTATTTTTCCTTCCCTTGCCAAAGTTACTCTTTCCCCCTCAGTGTTATTTATAAGTTAATAAAGAAATCAGGTTAAACAAGACATTAATCATTAAATGATTGGTAGATAAGTAAACTTCAGAAAGACGTGCATTCTAGGGAGAACGAGCATAATAGAAACAAGAGAACAGAAGACCAGGGTCCCGGGAAGTAGCTCTGTAATCATACAGACCTGCACTACCACGATGCCAAGGATCTACGTAAGAAACGATGCCAAGGATCTACGTAAGAAACGATGCCAAGGATCTACGTAAGAAACGATGCCAAGGATCTACGTAAGAAACGATGCCAAGGATCTACGTAAGAAACGATGCCAAGGATCTACGTAAGAAACGGGCTAGTGGGAGCAGCGCCTGAAGGAACCGAGAACAGCAGCTCTTCCGGTAAAACAGGGGGAGAGAGAAGGACAAACAAGAGGGATAGAGGATGCAGGGATGTGGGGTCATCCCTGGGCAGGTTAGTCAGAACAAAGGGGTTACGGGAGCACACCTCGGAAACCTACTATCTGTTAGCCCAACTGGAAAAACTTAAAGGGACTTTGAGGGCAGATGTCCCACCAGGTTAAACAATACTGGTCCTAAAAGCAATGGATTACTAAACAAAAACCTCAGAGCCAGGGGAGGGACATCTCCCTAGGAGTCGTTCCTCAGGGAGCCCCAGAAGCACCCCCTCCCCCCAAAACAGCACAAGCGCTTGCTATTGCTCATGGTTGCTCACAAGAACTAGTTGATAAGACGCTATCACGGAAGTCTGCACATCCTTTGGATGCAAGATACAGAGAACTCAAGCTGCAATTGGGCTGGAGTTTCCTCCCTGCTGATGAGCTTCGTGGAGCTGGAGGGCGCTGAGCAGAGCGCATCCAGCTGCCAACTCCACGAACTACGAACTGGATGAATACCAGCTTGCCAGGCCAGTTGTGTTCATTGGCACAAGAGCGGCGTGGCTGTTAGTGGGGCAACCCATCACTTCCCCGATTGGATCTGAGTCTGCTCCACTAGAGATGATTCACCGAGTACTGTAAACCCGGTACAAAAGAAAGAGGAAGGGAGGGAGAGCACAGCCTATGACCAGGAGGTGGGGGGTCCTAAGTCCCCTAAGTAGGGACCTGCTACTGCTGCTTAGCTAAAGTGAAGGAGCTCAAATCACCTCCCTCTTCTCCATGACTACACTCACAAACAAAAGTTTCACTCAACCAAAGTCAGAGAAACCTCTCTTTGCTGGTAACTGGAGTAAACGCAGACACCCATGGTGCACTGGGAGCTGAGCATAAAGGATGGTTGAGGAATGAGCCTTAAACAAGATCTCCGTACCGCCTCCTCAAGACTTGGGGAACACTGGGGTGGGAGTACAGAGGAACTGGAAGAGAAACTGGCTGTAAAATGCAGTTTACTGCTGGGTGGTGGTGGTACACACCTTTAACCCCAGCACCCAAGAGGCAGAGGCAGGCAGATGTCTGAGTTCAAGGCCAGCCTGGTTTATAGAGTGAGTTCCAGGACAGCCAAGGTCACACAGAGAACCCATGTCTTGAAAAACAAACAAAGCAAGAAGAAGATCAGTCTAGCAAGCAGCACTCGGCAGTAGCAATCATAAACCCACAGCCGCTGTGTCCATTGCTGCTGGGACCACACAAACCACCTAACATAGCTCTGGGTGGAAAAGGGGGCCAACAGGGCCTAACATCAAAGTACATCATATACATGCAACAAACTGTCAAAGGACAAAGTTTATTAATAAGAAAAGCCTTGCTGGAGAGATGGCTCAGTGGTTAAGGGCACTGACTACTCTTCCAGAGGTCCTGAGTTCAAATCCCAGCAACCACATGGTGGCTCACAACCATCTGTAAATGAGATCTGATACCCTCTTCCTGTGGCCAAAGACAGCTACATTGTGTTCATATGTAGTAAATAAATAAATCTTAAAAAAAAAAAAAAAAAAAACGGGCTGGAGAGATGGCTCAGCGGTTAAGAGCACTGACTGCTCTTCCAGAGGTCCTGAGTTCAAATCCCAGTAACCACATGGTGGCTTACAACCACCTGTAATGAGATTGGATGTCCTCTTCTGGAGTGTCTGAAGACAGCTACAGTGTACTGATATATAATAAATAAATCTTTAAAAAAAAAAAAGAAAGAAAAGCCTTGTTCTTTAACCTTCATAAACATGTTCCCGTCAGTGCTTGTTGCCTTTACAGACAGGAACATGCACACATACCTGCATACACACACACACACACACACACACACAGAGAGAGAGAGAGAGAGAGAGAGAGAGAGAGAGAGAGAGAGAGAGAGAGAGAGAGAATAACAAGTCAAAGAAACATGCACTCTTCTTTTCCTTTCTTTTCTTTGTTTTCAAGACAGGGTTTGTCTTGGTAGTCCTGGCTGTCCTGAAACTCACTCTGTAGACCATGCTGGCCTCGAACTCGGAGATCCCCCCCCCCTGCTTCTCAAATGATGGGATTAAAGGTGTGCATGCACCACGACACCTGGTATGAAACATGCGCATCTTAAAAGTAATTTTGTATTAATGCAAATGAAGTCTTAATTGTTATGAATTCATGTAGTGTAATAAACTAAAAGTATCTTATGAAGTCGTGAGATTGGATATATTTCCCCCAAATTTCTTTATTTTTATAACCTCGGTATTCTAATTTCTTTTCTGTTGTGATAAACTCCATGACCAAAGTATCTTAGGGGAGAAAGGGGTTTATTTCAGATCACAGGTCACAATCCATCACTGAGGATAGTCATGGCAAAAATTCAAGCAGAGCAGGAACTTGTAGCAGAAACTATGAAGGAGTCTGCTTGCTGCCTCTCTCACAAGCTCACACTTACCTAGCTTTCCTACACAGTGCAAGACCATCTGCGTAAGGAATGGTGCTGCCCAAAGTGGGCTGAACCCATCCTTCCACATCAATTACCAATCGAGACAACCCTCCACAGGCAGATTTACAGGCCATTCTGACCTGGGAAATCCCTTACTTTTTTTCTTTTAGTATTTCAGACAGGCTCTCATATAGCCTAGGTTGGCCTTAAACTCACCATATAGTTGACGCTGGCCTTGAATTGATCCTTCTGTCTCAGGGTCCTAAAGGTTAGGAGCATTGACCAGACCTTCACTTTCAATAATAATTCCACGGATAAAATTTCTTTACTTCATTACGGTTCCTTGAAAGGGTCATATTCTCTGTCCCCAAGAAAAATCGCAGTGTTTTACCTTTTAAAAGTAGTTTATTCTTAAAACTGTCTGCCATGGTTTGGATGAGAATGGCCCACATAGGCTCACAGGTTTGAATGTTTGGTCCCCACTTGGTGGAATGGTTTGGGAAGTTTTAGGAGATGTGGCCAAGTTGGAAGAGGCATGTTACTGGGACGGGTGCTGAGGTTGCAGAAGCCCAGACTGTTCCAGTCAGCTCTCTCTGCCTCCAGAGTTGTTGAAACTTGTCAACTCCCAGCTCCTGCTCCACCACCATGCCTGCCTGCCTGCCTGCTGCCCGCCTGCCCGCCTGCCCGCCTGCCACCATGCTTCCCAATGTAGTGGTCTAACTGACCCTCAGAACTGTAAGTAAGCCTCCAACTAGATGCTTCCTTTTTAAGTTGCTTTGGTCACATTCTCTTAGAGCAATAGAAAAATAAGACACTGTCTTAGGTTTAGAACACACTTCCGGGGGAACCTTTTCTCTAAGCAGGGCCAAGTTTAGTATCAGCCAAAAGGTAATACTAACCCAAGAGGCACCTTTCTTCCCACACTAAAGTAGCCTTTGACATTTATGTTTTCTGTAAAGTTTCCTGGGCTGTTCATAGTGGTCATCGCTTTCAGCATGCCCTGGTCACTGTCTGGACTGGGGACGTCTCTAGCTGTGGCTATACCTTCATGTTCATGAGGCAGTGGGGAGCCTATATAGTTACAGGTCAGTTTCTGCATCAGCTCCATTTGCCACTTACTTCTTTTTTTTTTTTTGTTTTTTTGTTTATTTGTTTTTTTTTTGTTTTGTTTTTGTAGAACCGGAGCTGGCTTCACACTCAGTATTTGGCTGAGGGAACCTTGAACTCTTGATCCTCATGAGTCCAAATTTGGGGATTGCTAGAGCAAGTCACCACACCCATCATCATGCCCAGCTTCTATGACTAACAAATCATTTCTACTTTCTGTGTTTGTGGCTAGAGGCAATTGTGTGTGTATGTTCTCATATGTGCAAAAGTGTATGTATGTATATGTATGTGTACACACACACACACACACACACACACACACACACGCTTGTAAGAATACAAGAGGTATGGGACACTTCCCTTATCTTTTCCAGTATGAACCGCACTCACTTAAATAAGAGGATGTGTCTAAAAGCACTATGAATAACTACACAGGACTGCAATTGTGAGCCCAGCTGAGCAGCTGCTGTGCCCAGTTCTCTGCAGACTCCTGTCCCTTAGTCACCTCGTAAGCAAGGGGGTAAGGGTGTCAGTCCAGGCTTACAGGTGAGGAAGCATCTGTCCAGGCCCTAGCTTCCTAAGGGCCCAAGGGCACAAAGGTGAACCCTCCAGGTCACCCTTTCCTGTGGAGACTAACTGGTAGGTAGCCCAGCTCTGTCTAACTCCACTGCCCATCTCACCCCTCCCTGCATGGCCCCCTCTTCTCTGCCTCACCCTTGCCTGTCTCGCTTACTTTATATGTCCTCAGTCCACTTATATAAAGTTCCAAATCTAATCCACTACATTATATATCATTTTACTTGGTTTTTGATACTGTATTGTATCAGTTGACTCTTTCTTATTTGGTCTCCTTTTCTTAATGAGGCCTGGAGTTTTCTATGTAGCTCAAGTCGGCCTTGAATCTGTGATCTGACCCGACTGATTGCACATAGTCTTAAAATCCGCTACACATGTCTCCGTGTGCTCTGGATGACTGAACTTCTCCAGCTGTGTACCACCTCCTGCAATGGTCTCAGCACAGTCCCCAGTGAATACTTAAAGTAAGGAAAATGTCAGGAATCCAGGTGGGGGCTTGAATCTTGAGAAGTACACGAAACAGATGAGCCCCATGTGAACAGCTTTAGTTAATGTTTCCTGTTGGTCAGTTATAGTATAAACAAGCGCCATCATTTAAAAATCGCCCATAAAGCCCAGCACTGCTGGTGCATGCCTTTAACCCCAGTTCCTGGGAGGCAGAGGCAGGAAAATCTCTGAGTTAGAGGCTAGCCTGGTCTACAGAGCAAGTTCCATGACAGCCCAGGCTACACACAGGGAAACCCTGCCTCAAAAAAGGGGGGTTGGGGGGCAAGCTTGGTCACACATCCCTTTAATTCCAGTACTCAGAAGGAGATGCATTCGGATCTCTGTGAGTTTTCAAGGTTAGCCTGGTCTACAAAGCAAGTTCAGGATAGCCAGGACTCTGTTTCACAGAGAAACCCTGTTTCGAAAAACAAAAACAAAAACAAAAACAAAAAAAACCAAAAAACCAAAAACAAAAAACGAAAGTAAAGATGGTTTTTAATTTATTTTTTGAATTGGGATCTTGTGCTATAAAAATGGTATTATTAGTAAACTTTGCTGTTAATTATGTATGTGTGTATATGTGTGTGTGTGTAACTGTAATTCTTTGAGGGGTTCCTATGCCCATTTTAGCCGCAGGCCCTGTGTTCCTCGTAGTTTAAGTCTCACTCTGACTCGCTGTCCTCGTGTAGTCTCATAACTGCTCTCTTATTGTGGCCTCGTGGCAAATCCCTTGGTGACCTGTTCATCTCCATTCTTCCCCGACCCTTTGCTTCATGGATGCGTCTCTCTTCCTTCCTCGTGGTTGGTCCTTATCATCCTCTGGCCTCCAACTCGCAGAGATCTGCCTGCCTCTGCCTCCTGATTGAGAGGCTTTAAGGCGTGTGCACTACCCCAGGCTCAGAGCCAGGCACCCCATCCCCTCTATGCGCATTTGAAAGATAACACAAACGAGGTCAGTCTTGCAGCTCAAGGGCGTGAATAACCGGTCGTCTAATACATAGACTGTTAGAGGATGGTCCGTTCCGCCCGTTCCGTCCATTCTGAAGCCACAGAGAGAATCCAGGTGTTTTCTCCCCCTTTACACCTCTGCCACCGCAGGAAACATCAATGGAGATGATACAAACTGAACACACCCTCTTCCCGGTGGCAGTGAGTAATTCTACAGAAGCAACCTTGTGAAGGTCACCTTCCGCCTCCGCTGTCGGGGTGAAAGCAGAGAGGGAGTGTGAGGAGGAACCAGTTCATCTTGTCTGGCTTTTCCTCTTCTCAGAAAGCAAAACAAAACAAAGCCCCGACCTTTTTGTTGTTTGTTTGTGGGTGTGTGACAGAGTTTCCTCCTGTAGCCCAGGCTTGGCCTCAATCCCGGAATCCTCCAGTCTTAGCCTCCACAGTGCTGCTATTGCAGGCTTGTACACCACGCCCGTCTTTGAAGAAAAGAAAATCTAGGTTATTATGTTTAGTTGCTTTTTCCCTTCCTTGCAACCTCCTACCTGCTCCCATCCCCCTCCACCCTGCCTTCTGACACAGTCCTGCTGGCCCAGGCTAGCCTGGGACTCACTTCGTAGCTGAAGATTATCCTGAACTCTTGATCCTCGTTCCTGACCCCACCCTGACCTGCCCCTCAGTGGTGGGCATGAACCACCATTTCCAACATTCCCCTCCTGCTTGTCAGCTGTGGAGTTTCCCCTCGTTAGTGCATGGCATTTTGTTTTATACCGCAACTTTCAATTTTTTGATTGTGGAGGGTAATTGTTGCCTCATAATCTGGTCACGCCAAGAGTATCTTTAATGTCCCATTCCTTAGACACACTCAGGCACATCTGGACTAGATAAGTTAGGACGCATCCTCAGCAGAATGATGCGTGCGGAAGGCAATCACTTAGCGTTTGTAACATTCCTTTACATCACACGGATCCAGTTTCCGCAACAGATTTTTCTTTTTCGGGGTAGCTCAAACAATTTCTCCTCTTCCTTTGTAACTAAACCAAGGTGGGGGGGACACCTGCTACAGGTAGCAGGTGGCAGCACTGCATCATTCGGTTTTGAGCATTTGCACAGAACATATAAAAAACTTCATTTGTATCGATGTTTACAACATTCAATATGGTTAAAGGTTATTATACAATGTGAACAAATGCAATCATTTCCTTCTCTTCTTTCTTTCTTTCTTTCTTTCTTTCTTTCTTTCTTTCTTTCTTTTTTTTTGGATTTTTTCCAGACAGGTTTTCTCTGTGTAGCCTTGGCTGTCCTGGAACTTGTTCTGTAGACCAGGCTGGCCTCCAACTCAGAGCTCCACCTGCCTCCTGAGTGCTTGCAGTGTGCCACCATTCCTGGCATTTCTTAAACGATCTGTCAGGCTTGGTGTGGAACTGCAAAGTGAACAGAACCTATCCTGGGTGAGTTTCCCTGGCGATGTGCGAACCAGTGTCTATTTATCCCACATAGGGCACTGATGGCGGGTCAAAGTAACAAGACATCCCAAGCCCACCCCATGAGTTGATGGGCTTTCTGATAAAGGCTTGGGGTCACTTGCGGTCTGCATCACTGAAGAGCCTCCCCCAGCATGGTGGCTCACTCATGAAAGCTCACCTTGTAGGCACTTCCTCTGAAGAGCCTCCTCTTCCAAGCAGTTGTTTTTTTGTTTGTTTGTTTGTTTGTTTTTGTTTTTTTTTAACAGATGGAAGGGACAGTGACTTTATTCTTTCACCTATGGATTACATAGCAAAATCTTTCAAACACTATAAAATTACAATGTGATTACATTCTAGTTTTCTTCCAGTGAATGTTCCAAGCAGTTGTTGACTGATCCCATGACTTTCTGAGCAGTCCATCTTTGTTAAACATTTCCTTAGCTTTATGTGTTCTATGAGTCTTCCTCTTTCTTCTAGGAGGGATTGATTCGATTCAGATGAGATCACTACCCAGCAACTTATAAATGAATAGCTAAAATAATTAGGTAATGTGTTAGGAGGTCGTGTCTGAGGTAGAGGGATAAGAGAAACTCCTCTTTAGATTAGGGAGTCTGGCTAGAGGAATTGGCCTTTCAGCAGGGTTTTGAAGGAAATACAATGTATTTTTCTCTTGGCCTAAATAGAGAAAGGGAAGTCTAGGAGAAGAAACATCTGGAGAGCAGTGCTTGGAAGATAGGAAACAGACAGACTGGCTTACACAGAAAATCTAAAGCTAGAATATTGATGAGACAAGAGAAGAGGTGCAAGGTCAGCCTGCCCAGGACTTCCTCAGGTAGGAGCTGAGGACATTTACAATAGAGAAGCAACATGAAATTAAGACAAGTCTTTCTGGTTGTCATGACAATGAGGCACAACGGAGCAAGACAGAGGAAGTCCAATTAAAAGTCTGGATCTGAAACGAAAGCAGTTGTAACAAGAATGGAAAGAAAAGGACAGGTTTGAGAATGGTTTGGCAGCTCGAATCGGTATGGCTTGGTGACAGATTGTGCTGGGAGGCGAGAGAGGGAGGAACTAGCGACTTCCAAATCAGTGGCTTTGGAACATGGGGATCTTTTATTAAATCTTTCTCTAAACCACTATACATTATTCATTGAGATTAAAGATGCGCTCGAGTTGTGAGCCATCTTTAGTTTCCGACTGAGGGAATCCCTAGATTAGAAACCAACCCTCCCACACTCCCATGCTGCCTTCCCACCGGAAGCTGTGGGATGTGGCCGGGGGAGGGGTGCACATATATCGAAAACAGCCTTTTGTCCTAGAAAAAAGAAACGGGAATGCCAGAAGATACAATTAAACACATGTTGGACACTTTGTACAGGGCGTCCCCTTCTAGGACTTTTGTCACGACAGTGGCAGAGTGTGCTTGCTCTGCCTTCATTTCATGGAGCTAAGAAGTGGGTTTCCCATAGAGAAAAACAGGTAAACATTTGACAGTTACAGGGTAATCGGAAAGTTGTGCTCTAAAATCAAGATGATGTTAGCAAGGTCGTGTCTTGGCTCTTTCTCCTGGATACAAATAATGTCAGAGGACTAAGCACGTTCTGAGACTAGGCACTCTGAAGCACGGCATAAGGCTCCACGTTTGTGTCCTCTATGTCGCTTTCCTAAATCCTCTCAGGCCTCGTGGTTGGGAATTGACATGCTAGCATCCGGAGAGCCAACACTGGCTCGTTTGTTTGTGCCTCATGGTTTGGGCCATGCCATCTGTTGCCCTGGTATCTTGTCTCTCACAGAGACATTGGGAAAGAATATCAACATCATCTTTGAATGGAGCTCAAGCCCCACCTGATGGAAGTTCTTAATAGAATTTGGCTTTTGACACAGAACCAAACCCGATGGTTCTCAAACCCTCACACATTAGAAATATCTGGAGACTTTGAAGACAGACCGCTGTGCTCAACACTCAGAACTTAACAATTTAGTAGAGCTAAGGTAGAGAGCAAGAGTTGGCATTTCTGACAAGTGCTGGTTAAAAATCGGGTCCCCTAATTTGGGGAACACTGATATGACCAGAAAGGAGACTAACGGAAAGGGAGAAAACATTCCACAGACAACATACAGCTTGGGGTGTGGCTCAGGAGAAGAACTCCTACTGTAGCATGTGCAGGGCCCTAGGTTTGTTCCCCAGGAAGCTAAAACAGTGGGCCAGGGAGATGGTTAAGTAGTTAGCAGTGAAGTTCAGTGGCTAGCACCCTGACAACCACTGCAACTATTGGGGAGGTTCGAGAGCTCCTGTACTCAGGTACCCACACACAGACACAGGCATAAAACAAGAAGCAGACAAACATACTCCCCCAACCCCTAAGGTCCCCCTTGCTGATTTTGAGAGGCTAAACTGCACACAACGGAAAATTAGAAATGAACCTTTGGTTTTCTAAACGATGGAAATGCAAGATGGTGTCTCCTAACCCACCAATTCATAATTTTGGCAAGCAAGAGATCTTTGTACTGTACCAGGTAACACAAATCTTGCTAAAATGCTTAAATAGTAATTCCTGAAAGAGTCATTGTTCTAGCCTGAGAGTTTCAGTCACAGAGCTCAAATCCAGGGACATCACCAGAAACCACCAAATCCTTGACTGGAGGACAGTGAGGGGAGGGGAAGGGAAGAAATGCATGGAGGAGGGTGTTTACTGAATCTTGGGAAAGAGGTGCTGTGAAAATGGGTCTGTCTGCAAGACTTAAAGTGCTTCCCCCAAAACAAAATAGAATTGGGATGCTAAGTCAGGGAGGGAGTGTGGAAAGGATACTTCTCTGTCTTATGCTTTCCTGCCTTCTGATCTCTACCTGGAGCCCAACTAAAAGTCCAGAGTTGAGGGAACCCCCACTGTGAATCTTCAAGGTAGCCCCTGGCAGAGAAGGGCTTCTGGTGAAGCTGAAGGAGCAATGGAGTAGCCAAACTTTCTTTTTCCACTCTTCAGAGAAGACATCTGAGTTAGTGTAGGTAAAATTATCAGAATACTAAACTTTAGTTACAAATGTCACTACTATGATGAACCTTGGTTTACAGATAAGGAAACTCTAAGGCTCATAGACTTTAGAACCAAACACAGCACCCCCATCCCTCAGCCAACAGTAGCAGATTCCCCCACACTCAAATCTAGACATTCAGATTCTGATTGTGTAAAAAATTCAGCAAGTTTCTTACTGTACCAGACACGCTTAAGATAGGGCGGTGAGTGCATGCTTAACTTATTACAGAGGAGAGCGTTGTTACTCTTGGTAACAAAAAGTAATGACACTTCTTGGGGGAGAAGAGAGAGAGAGACAGAGAGAGAGAGAGAGAGAGAGAGAGAGAGAGAGAGAGAGAGGCACATGCCACATGTATTTGGGTGCCTATAAATGTCAGAAGAAGACTTCAGATCCTGTGGCACCGGAGTTACAGGCAGGGGTTTGCCACCCAATGTGAATGCTGGAAACCAAGCTCTTAGATGAGCGGCATATTATAATGTATTATAATGCAAAGAAGTTTAGGCTGACAGGAACCGGATGTAGATCTCTCCTGAGAGACACACCCAGAATACAGCAAATACATAGGCGAATGCCAGCAGCAAACTACTGAACTGAGAACGGACCCCCATTGAAGAAATCAGAGAAAGGACTGGAAGAGCTGGAAGGGGCTCGAGACCCCATATGAACAACAATGCCAACCAACCAGAGCTTCCAGGGACTAAGCCACTACCCAAAGACTATACATGGACTGACCCTGGGCTCCAACCTCATAGGTAGCAATGAATAGCTTAGTAAGAGCACCAGTTGAAGGGGAAGCCCTTGGTCCTGCCAAGACTGAACCACCAGTGAATGTGATTGTTGGGGAGAGGGCGGTAATGGGGGGAGGATGGGGAGGGGAAGCCCATATAGAAGGGGAGGGGGAGGGGTTAGGGGGATGTTGGCC
This sequence comes from Rattus norvegicus, assembly GCF_021556685.1. NCBI lineage: Eukaryota > Metazoa > Chordata > Mammalia > Rodentia > Muridae > Rattus > Rattus norvegicus. The sequence goes on from NC_141535.1 coordinate 93,753,568, forward strand.
CGGAAACCAGGAAGGGGAATAACAATCGAAATGTAAATAAGAAATACTCAAGTTAATAAAGATAAAAAAATTACCTCCTGAGTTCAGATAGCGCTGCATATTCATAGATATATATTCATTCCTGGGTGTGGGGCCACCCATCATCGGCAGCCTAAGGACCACACTCCTAGACCCTCCCCTTTGCAGCCATCAACTGTCAATAGGAACTGCTGAGCTAGGGGCAGGAGCTCGTGTGAGCCTCCCCCATTCATGCTAGAATGTTGACCGGCTTGATTCTGTGTGAGTCTGGTGCAGGCAAGACTGTCTGTCCTCTCTGGCCTGTAGTTTTACAGTAATTCTTTTTTTTTTTCTTTTCTTTTCTTTTCTTTTCTTTTCTTTTTTTTTTTTTTTCCGGAGCTGGGGACTGAACCCAGGGCCTTGTGCTTGCTAGGCAAGCGCTCTACCACTGAGCTAAATCCCCAACCCCTACAGTCATTCTTATGTAGTGCTCCCTGCGCCTTTGGAGGAGGGGTGTCAGAGAGATCCCATTTATGGATGCTGACTGCGTTCTAATTAGTCTTAACTGCCTTTATCACACAGTGATGCTTGTCTAATGAGACCCAATAACTCTACTAGTCTATAGTTATGGAGGTACAATTTAGAAGGTAGTTCGATTCTACATCCATTTAGAAAATAATAATAGTAAGTTCACCCCTATGGCCAAAGAGCTCCCAGCCATGGGTTTTTGGACAGACTTTCAGTATCAGGTAAGTTTTCTCCTGGGGAACAGCTTTAAATCCAAACACAAAGTGGTTGGTTACCCCCATAATAGTCATGGCATAAGTGCACCCAAGGCCATTTCTGGTCAGAACGGTTGTTACTGTTGCTTAAAGGCTCTATACACAGGTTGGAAAGACTGTTAATGACGCCTGCCCGCCTCAGTCTGCATGACATCTTCCAGTAGGGTGCAGGCAGGCTAGCAGCGGAAAGCTTCCAGATCAACAGCTTGATTCCTCCAAGACCTGTGTGTCACCAGGGGCTGTGGTGTCACCACAGTGGATTCGGACCATAAAGCTCTCCTAAGCAGCTGCCATTTCAAGTTTTATAATCATTTTAGGGGCGAGAGATGCAACTCAGTTAGTTCTGTGTAGCATGCACACAAGCCCAGGTTGTAATTTCAGCAGCCCATACACTGAACGCAGTGGCATGCATGTGTAGGCCAGTGCTCAGGGGTGAGCACAGAGGGGTCAGGAGTTCAAGGTCATCTTCTGATACAAAGTTAGAGATTAGCTTAGGCTACACAAGAGACCTGTCTTAAAACAAAAAGCAATAGCAAACCAGAAACTGAAAATAATTTTAGGTGCAATTGTTGAAGAATTTATTAATCCTGTTTACTGCCGTGAAACAAAATAAGGGGTTATTTATTGAAAATTTAATTACACGGAATAAGATGCTTTGTAAAAGATTTTTTTTTAACATGTACGATGTTTTTGCCTTTGTGTATGTGTGTGCACCATGTGCGTGCCTAGTGCTCACAAAATGCCATCCCATCCTCTAGAACTGAAGTTACGAGCCACCACAAGAATGCTGGGAATCAAAGACCCTGGGTCCTCTACAAGTGCTCCTAACCTCAGCTGTCTCTCCAGCCCCGAGTTCATTTTTTTAATAAACTAGTATATAGAATAATCTCATTCCTTTTCACACCAATGGGTCATTTTATACCATTCTAGTTTTGCCTCTCCCCACCGTCCTCTCTGTGTCCCGCACCTTCCTGACAAACAGCCTCCCTTCACTGGCACAGGGCCCACTGCCTTCCCACCTTTCAGACCTTTTCCCTCCTCTCCTGATCTCCTCCTTAGTTTCATTACTCTCTCTCTTCCTCCCATCCCCCTCTCTCTGAGAAAAAGAGAGAGAGAGAAAGAGAGAGAGAGAGAGCGCGCACACGTGTGTGTGTGTGTGTGTGTGTGTGTGTGTGTGTGTGTGTGTGTGTGTCGCAAACCTAGGTTCCTCATATGAGAGAAAGCGTAAAGTGTTTGCCTTTCTGTGCCTGGCTTATTGCTTTAACGTGACAACATGACAATTTCCAGTTCCTTCCATTTTCCTGAAGATGCCATGTTTTTGCTGTGTAGCTAAATAAGATTTTGCTGTGTGTATCATATTTTCTTTTGTACTTTATGTGCTTATTTATGATTTATTTATTTATTTTGCGTTTGTATGGCATCTAGATGGATTACATTTTATAGGTCTTGAACTCACTACTTACGCAAAGACTGTCTTGAATTCCTCCCCTTCTTTACCTAACGGGACGTCAGGACTGGTGACCTGTGTCCAGTCAACTCTCCTCCTCCCTCTCCCACGTTTTAAGCCACGAGACAGCCATTTGCCCAAGGTCTTTGTAGTTTAGATACTTAGGGTTTTGGGTCTAAAAAGATGTAGAGGCAGCACATGCACAACTCCAGTCAGCAGAGAAATAAACAAGAACTGCTTTTCCTGTGGGCTGGTTGCCACTTTGTCGCACTATCTGTCAGCTTTTCTCTGCTGATGGGAACACTTCCCAGACAAGGCCACTCTAACCAATGGCTGACGGGCTCCTTGTAAATGTAAGTTCCTCTTGGCAGGCGGAGTTGTGGAGCTGTCATTGAGAAAGTCTGCGAGGCAATACCACGAGAGAGACGGTTCCACAATGCAAGCTAACCATATGGGGGTGGGCGTTGCATTCTCTGTAATTAGACAAAGTGTAGAAAGCATAGGTCAGCTCATAAATACTGCTTCGTTACAATAAAGGCTGAGCTGCATGAAGTTGCCAATATTTGATGAATAAAAATGGCAGCGTCATGCAGTTTGTCTTAATAATCCTGATTTTAGCTCAATACCCAGAAGCGATCTCTCATTCGTAGGCCCTTTCAAGGTAAACGTATTGTATCTGTCCCCTCTGCACGGGACCATCACTCCTGGTGTTTTCTCTCTTGTTTGGGGACTTTGGGCAAACTGGAACATCAGAGAAGCTGGTGGCTAGTAAGAATTCCAGTGTGAGGTCGGGAGGACAGTTCCGAGGTAAAACTGGGCCTAGAATGCTTGAGGCTTGTGATGCCCAGAGCTACAGACAGAGTTCAACTGTGTAAAGTGCCAGGTCAAGTGCCCAGCTCACAGTTGGAGTTCAGAACTGAGCAGGAAGGCATCACCACGATGGTGACGAGTGTCAGTCATCTTCATGCCAATGTCAAACGGTGACCGTCTTTTGGTTGCACATTCTGCTATCTGCATTATCTCACTGACAGAAACTTTTTCCTAAAAGCAGTCCCAGTACCAGTGGCTAACGTGTAAAATCATATTGCAAGGACTTAAAAGATGGCCTTCAGGCAGGTAAAATGGCTCAGTGGGAAGAGTGCTTCGAACATCAGCCTGACGGCCTGAGTTGGATCCTGAAACCCATGTGAACAAAGCAGTTTCTGGGGCATGGGTTGGTAGCTCAGCACTCCTAAAGGGAGGCAGATGAAAACAAGCATCCAGAAGCTCTTGGGCCAACTACTCTGGAGTAAGAAGTGCCCGCTGAAATGAGGTCTGTTAGGCTGTCTACACAGTCCAGCCTAGTCTACATCCATGAGTTCCAAGCCAGCCAAGGCTACATAGTTAGCTGAGAAGCTGACAGGCCGAGGGGGAAGTGACTTTCCACGAATGTATACAAACGGCACATGGCAAATGTCATGGTGGTGGTTCTTTTGAGAGCAAGATTGGGAAGTGATTTCTTACACACAGACGTCTGTCTTGTGGTGAGTGTGAGGAACTGACGTGCAATTAGAAGGAAACCTGGGTATTTATAAATACAGGGTTCTGAGGAGCGATGCTCATTTTATACTTAGGGCGTTTCACTGAAAGTCTCACTTTTAGCTGTACTCGGACACTTACAAGCCGACAAGTCCATTAAAACTCTGCAAATCACTTCTCTTTGAAGCCACGATCTCTGCTCTTAAAGCCAGAGAGCAGTGCAGCTGGTGGTGGGCAGATGAGGGGCGGGTCTGCCGTGACACAGCTGCACTGGGGCCACAGGTGGCCTCTGTCTTCCGTAGACTTTCTAACAGAACTCTAGCTTTTGAAAAGCTCCTTTGCAGTAACCACATCTACAGAACACACCCCAAAAAGCCTAGAAGTTTTGTCGTCAGAGCTTAGGCAGTTCTGTGATTTCCTCTGTGGTTCGTAAGTGAATCGCACGTGCAGCCTCGTGATGCAGACTTCATTCCGTAGGCCTGTGGCTGGGCACCTGCTGCTTTGCGTACTTGATGGATGAATTGATTTTTGTATGTTGGGTTTTTGAGACAAGGTCTTGTGTAGCCCAAGCAGGCCTTGAACTTGCTACACAGTCAAGGAGTACTTAGGACTCCTCCCAATCATCCCTCCTCCACCTCCAAAGGGCTGGGATTTCAGGCAGATGTCCAGGGCACCTGGCCTAGAGGTTTCATTTTTAAAATAGTCCTAGAATACCCAGGCTGGAGGACAGGGTCTTGAACTTTCTAATATAGCACTCTACCTCAGAGATACAACCTTGAGTAGCTTTGAAACTAGACATTTCCACTTTAACGAGCTATTAGCACATCCCAGTCAATGAAGTCAACTCTAAATTTATCTTTTTCTTGAGCACTCATAAACCGTTGCTTTTGTTCGGTCATTGCCTGACCACAAGTTATGTGACGTTCTCTCCTTCCTTCCGTAGTCTTGTCACAGTCACAGCGGAGCCTGATGCAACCACTTCTCTATGCCCAGACTGCCCTTCCTTCTCCTTTGATTGCTAGGCTCCCACTCACTGCTTGCTCCCAACTCCTCTGCGCTGTAAGGGGACAGCAGGAGGACGGACCTGCTAATGGGAGGGTTCTGTCAAACGGCCCTACAGCGTGTGACCTGGAACTCCAGAAAAGTCCTACTTTCCTGTCATTCCTATGCTTTTCTTTTAAGGGCAAGCCTGTGCCCAGCAAACACTTAACTGAGTGAGAGTCTCCCCAGCGCTGCGTTTCTCGACTCCCATCTCCTGTAGATTAGCCGCTATGAATTGTTTCTTTAGCATCACACGAGCTAACTAGGCTATAAGCCTCCCGGCTAACAGCTTCACAACACAGCTGATGTTTCTCAGGTTCAGGAGGAGATGGATTTCCATGGAGATACTCTTTGCTCGTTTCTGCACTTCTGAGCTTGTTTAATGGTTATCATCATTTAAACAAAGAAACCCAGAGAATTAAACAAAGAAAAACTCAAATTAAATAAATAAATGTGGATATACTAGTGCACAACTGCATATGGGAGGTAAAAGCTAGGGAATCAGGAGTTCGACACCATCCTCAGCTCCACAGACAGTGTGAGGTCAGCCTGTGCTTCATACGTCTCTATCTCAAACCCAAACAGAAAACACAAGTATTTTATCGTCAACTGAAGAGCATCCACTGGGGCTCTGCTCCCACTGCATGATCCACAACCACAGGTAACATTTCTGTGTGTCACTTCTTACACCAAACTCCTTGTTCATCTCTGTCCCCAGCATTTAATACAGAGTGTGGTACCATAAAGACACTCAATCAAAAGGAGCCGTGGTTTAGACCTGGATGTTTATTCTATGGACAGGGTGTGGGAATGAGGGTCAGTGTTCTGCATCTTTTGGTTGGAGTGCAAGTGATTGAACCCGATATATATATATATATATATATATATATATATATATATATATATATATATATATATATATATATATATATCATACACGCAAACGCACATGCCCACACACACATTAAATAGGCAAAAGTCTAGAGAAGAGTAGGAAAAGAATAAGAAGAAAAGTGGAGCAAGGAAGGAAGAGAGAGGAAGAAGAGGAGGAAAATGGGGGAAGGAGGAGGAGGAGAAGGAGAGTGAAGAGGAGGAGGGGGAGGAGAGGGAGGAGGAGGAGGAGGGGGAGAAGTCATAGAGGTGGCAGGTCTAAGACAGGATCCGGAACCACCCAGACTTTGTGTCTCTTCCCACACATATGCCACAAAGTAACTCTTGGTAAAAGTAAAGCTTACAAGGCGTACAAAAGTGGAGATGATGCAGCAGATGGGCTTCCCCAGCTCAGCTGTGGCTTGTATTTCAGGTACCCAATCCGATTTTACATTTTATTTTTATTTCTTAGCTCGTTCTCCAGGCAGGAATCTCTCCCTGTAGCCCCGCCCCCTCCCACTAGGTCTCAAAGTTGCAGTTTCCTCCTCCCACTCTGAAGTCTAGGGAGCCTTGACTCATTTCTGAGCTTTCGTTTCAGTTTCCAGTCTCCAAACCCCTAGGCAGCTGCAACTGCATTCGGATACCATGAAACATTCCTCTAGGTCACAAAGACCCTTGTGGCTGACCCCAGGCCTGCCCACCTGGGGAGCAGGGTAGAGGTCATCTGAGAAGGGGCCACTGGGACCCTCCAGGACCACTGTGTCTTTTCCACTTCCTT